>NC_088225.1:15000649-15312378 GCF_036934945.1 Oncorhynchus masou masou | reverse complement strand
TGTATTTTGTATCAGTTATTTCATGTACCGCGATTCATTCATTAAAAACATGAGTAACCACCACGCTGCATTTCGGTCCGACTTTCTTGCGACAAACGAAAGAACGCCTTTACAGAATCACCCATCACACACGGACTGAGCGGCGTGGTAACAGGCAGCGACAGCAGGAGCAGCGAAGGAGTGACGTTATGGACAGTAGAAGTATGGAGTATACGACATGGGAGGAAATAGACAGGTGGGCGGTCGACCCAGAGAGAGTGCCGGAGCCCGCCTGGGATTCGCTGGAGCAGTGCGAAGAGGGCTATAGGAGAATGGAGTTGGAGAGGCAATCACGACGGCGCAGAGGAAAGCCGGAATCAGCCCCAAAAATTTATTGGGGGGCTTACAGGGAGTATGGCTACGCCAGGTAGGAGACCTGCGCAAACTCCCTGTGCTTACCGGGGGGCTAGAGAGACCGGGCAGGCACCGTGTTATGCAGTGGTGCGCAAGGTGTCCCCAGTGCGGGTGCATAGCCCGGTGCGGTATATTCCAGCTCCGCGTATCGGCCGGGCTAGATTGAGCGTCGAGCCAAATGCCATGAAGCCGGCTCTACGCATCTGGTCCCCAGTGCGTCTCCTTGGGCCGGCTTACATGGCACCAGCCTTGCGCTCGGTGTCTCCGGTTCGCCTACATAGCCCAGTGCGGGCTATTCCACCTCGCCACACTGGCAGGGCGACCGAGAGTATTCAACCGGGTAAGGTTGGGCAGGCTCGGTGCTCAAGAGCTCCAGTGCGCCTGCACGGTCCGGTCTATCCAGTACCACCTCCACACCCCAGCCCTCCGGTAGCAGCTCCCGCACCAGGCTTCCTGTGCGTGTCCTCGGCCCAATACCACCAGTGCCAGCACCCACGCATCAGGCCTACAGTGCACTTCTCCTCTCCTGCGCTGTCGGAGCCTTCCTCCTCTACAGCGCTGCTGGAGTCTCCTGTCTGTTCAGCGCTATCAGAGCCTTTCTCCTCTCCTGCGCTACCGGAGTCTCCCGCCTGTTCAGCGCTTCTAGAGCCTTCCTCCTCTACAGCGCTGCCGGAGCCTCCTGCCTGCATGGAGCAGCTAGAGCTGTCAGTCTGCATGGAGCAGCCAGAGCTGTCAGTCTGCTTGGAGCAGCCAGAGCTGCCAGTCTGCATGGAGCTGCCAGTCTGCATGGGCTGCCAGTCTGCAAGGAGCTGCCAGTCTGCAAGGAGCTGCCAGTCTGCATGGAGCAGCTAGAGCTGCCAGTCTGCATGGAGCAGCTAGAGCTGTCAGTCTGCATGGAGCAGCCAGAGCTGTCAGTCTGCTTGGAGCAGCCAGAGCTGCCAGTCTGCATGGAGTTGCCAGTCTGCAAGGAGCTGCCAGTCTGCAAGGAGCTGCCAGTCTGCAAGGAGCTGCCAGTCTGCAGGGAGCTGCCAGTCGGCAAGGAGCTGCCAAAGCTGTTAGTCTGCATGGAACAGTCAGAGCTGTCAGTCTGCAAGAAGCCGCCAGAGCTGTCAATCTGCATGGAGCAGCCAGAGCGGCCAGTCAGCATGGAGCAGCCAGAGCCGTCAGTCAGCATGAAGCAGCCAGAGCCGTCAGTCTGCCAGGATCCGCCAGTCAGCCAGACTCTTCCAGATCTGCCAGTCAGCCAGACTCTTCCAGATCTGCCAGTCAGCCAGACTCTTCCAGATCTGCCAGTCAGCCAGACTCTTTCAGCTCTGCCAGTCAGCCAGACTCTTCCAGATCTGCCAGTCAGCCAGACTCTTCCAGATCTGCCAGTCGGCCAGGATCTTCCAGATCTGCTAGTCAACCAGACTCTTCCAGATCTGCTAGTCAACCAGACTCTTCCAGATCTGCTAGTCAACCAGACTCTTCCAGATCCACCAGTCAGCCAGGATCTGCCAGAACTGCCAGCCAGCCAGGATCTGCCGGATTCAACTGCCTGGCTGGGCTTCCTCTCAGTGCTGGGCTGCCCCTCAGTCCCGAGCTGCCCCTCAGTCCCGAGCTTCCCTTCAGTCCCGAGCTTCCCCTCAGTCCCGAGCTGCCCCTCAGTCCCGAGCTGCCCTCAGTCACGAGCTACTCCTCAGTTCAGTGGGGTTCTGGGTGAGGACTATTAGGCCATGGTCGGCGGCAAGGGTGGATTATCCCAGGACGCAAGGGGAGGAACTATGACATTTATGGAGTGGGGTCCACGTCCCGAGCGGAACCGCCACCATGGACAGACGCCCACCCGGACCCTCCCTATGGTTTTGAGGTGCATCCGGGAGTCCCCACCTTAGGGGGGGTTCTGTCACGCCTTGGTCTTAGTATTTTGTGTTTTAGTTAATTAGTTGGTCAGGCCAGGGTGTGACATGGGTTTATGTTATTGTGTTGTCGTATTGTTTTTTTTTGTAGGCATTGGGATTGTGGTTGATTAGGGGTGTGTTTAGTTTAGGTTTGGCTGCCTTAGGCGTTTCTCAATCAGAGTCAGGTGATTCTTGTTGTCTCTGATGGGGAACCGTATTTAGGTAGCCTGGGTTTCACTGTGTATTTCGTGGGTGATTGTTCCTGTCTCTGTGTAGTTTCACCAGATAGGCTGTAATTAGGTTTCACGTTCCGTTTTGTATTTTGTATCAGTTATTTCATGTACCGCGATTCATTCATTAAAAACATGAGTAACCACCACGCTGCATTTCGGTCCGACTTTCTTGCGACAAACGAAGAACGCCTTTACAGAATCACCCACCACACACGGACCGAGCGGCGTGGTAACAGGCAGCGACAGCAGGAGCAGCGAAGGGAGGACGTTATGGACAGTAGAAGTATGGAGTATACGACATGGGAGGAAATAGACAGGTGGGCGGTCGACCCAGAGAGAGTGCCGGAGCCCGCCTGGGATTCGCTGGAGCAGTGCGAAGAGGGCTATAGGAGAATGGAGTTGGAGAGGCAATCACGACGGCGCAGAGGAAAGCCCGGGAATCAGCCCCAAAAATTTATTGGGGGGCTTACAGGGAGTATGGCTACGCCAGGTAGGAGACCTGCGCAAACTCCCTGTGCTTACCGGGGCTAGAGAGACCGGGCAGGCACCGTGTTATGCAGTGGTGCGCAAGGTGTCCCCAGTGCGGGTGCATAGCCCGGTGCGGTATATTCCAGCTCCGCGTATCGGCCGGGCTAGATTGAGCGTCGAGCCAAATGCCATGAAGCCGGCTCTACGCATCTGGTCCCCAGTGCGTCTCCTTGGGCCGGCTTACATGGCACCAGCCTTGCGCTCGGTGTCTCCGGTTCGCCTACATAGCCCAGTGCGGGCTATTCCACCTCGCCACACTGGCAGGGCGACCGAGAGTATTCAACCGGGTAAGGTTGGGCAGGCTCGGTGCTCAAGAGCTCCAGTGCGCCTGCACGGTCCGGTCTATCCAGTACCACCTCCACACCCCAGCCCTCCGGTAGCAGCTCCCCGCACCAGGCTTCCTGTGCGTGTCCTCGGCCCAATACCACCAGTGCCAGCACCACGCATCAGGCCTACAGTGCACTTCTCCTCTCCTGCGCTGTCGGAGCCTTCCTCCTCTACAGCGCTGCTGGAGTCTCCTGTCTGTTCAGCGCTATCAGAGCCTTTCTCCTCTCCTGCGCTACCGGAGTCTCCCGCCTGTTCAGCGCTTCTAGAGCCTTCCTCCTCTACAGCGCTGCCGGAGCCTCCTGCCTGCATGGAGCAGCTAGAGCTGTCAGTCTGCATGGAGCAGCCAGAGCTGTCAGTCTGCTTGGAGCAGCCAGAGCTGCCAGTCTGCATGGAGCTGCCAGTCTGCATGGAGCTGCCAGTCTGCAAGGAGCTGCCAGTCTGCAAGGAGCTGCCAGTCTGCATGGAGCAGCTAGAGCTGCCAGTCTGCATGGAGCAGCTAGAGCTGTCAGTCTGCATGGAGCAGCCAGAGCTGTCAGTCTGCTTGGAGCAGCCAGAGCTGCCAGTCTGCATGGAGTTGCCAGTCTGCAAGGAGCTGCCAGTCTGCAAGGAGCTGCCAGTCTGCAAGGAGCTGCCAGTCTGCAGGGAGCTGCCAGTCGGCAAGGAGCTGCCAAAGCTGTTAGTCTGCATGGAACAGTCAGAGCTGTCAGTCTGCAAGAAGCCGCCAGAGCTGTCAATCTGCATGGAGCAGCCAGAGCGGCCAGTCAGCATGGAGCAGCCAGAGCCGTCAGTCAGCATGAAGCAGCCAGAGCCGTCAGTCTGCCAGGATCCGCCAGTCAGCCAGACTCTTCCAGATCTGCCAGTCAGCCAGACTCTTCCAGATCTGCCAGTCAGCCAGACTCTTCCAGATCTGCCAGTCAGCCAGACTCTTTCAGCTCTGCCAGTCAGCCAGACTCTTCCAGATCTGCCAGTCAGCCAGACTCTTCCAGATCTGCCAGTCGGCCAGGATCTTCCAGATCTGCTAGTCAACCAGACTCTTCCAGATCTGCTAGTCAACCAGACTCTTCCAGATCTGCTAGTCAACCAGACTCTTCCAGATCCACCAGTCAGCCAGGATCTGCCAGAACTGCCAGCCAGCCAGGATCTGCCGGATTCAACTGCCTGGCTGGGCTTCCTCTCAGTGCTGGGCTGCCCCTCAGTCCCGAGCTGCCCCTCAGTCCCGAGCTTCCCTTCAGTCCCGAGCTTCCCCTCAGTCCCGAGCTGCCCCTCAGTCCCGAGCTGCCCCTCAGTCACGAGCTACTCCTCAGTTCAGTGGGGTTCTGGGTGAGGACTATTAGGCCATGGTCGGCGGCAAGGGTGGATTATCCCAGGACGCGAAGGGGAGGAACTATGACATTTATGGAGTGGGGTCCACGTCCCGAGCCGGAACCGCCACCATGGACAGACGCCCACCCGGACCTCCCTATGGTTTTGAGGTGCATCCGGGAGTCCCCACCTTAGGGGGGGTTCTGTCACGCCTTGGTCTTAGTATTTTGTGTTTTAGTTAATTAGTTGGTCAGGCCAGGGTGTGACATGGGTTTATGTTATTGTGTTGTCGTATTGTTTTTTTTGTAGGCATTGGGATTGTGGTTGATTAGGGGTGTGTTTAGTTTAGGTTTGGCTGCCTTAGGCGTTTCTCAATCAGAGTCAGGTGATTCTTGTTGTCTCTGATGGGGAACCGTATTTAGGTAGCCTGGGTTTCACTGTGTATTTCGTGGGTGATTGTTCCTGTCTCTGTGTAGTTTCACCAGATAGGCTGTAATTAGGTTTCACGTTTTGTTGTTTTGTATTTTGTATCAGTTATTTCATGTACCGCGATTCATTCATTAAAAACATGAGTAACCACCACGCTGCATTTCGGTCCGACTTTCTTGCGACAAACGAAGAACGCCTTTACAGAATCACCCACCACACACGGACCGAGCGGCGTGGTAACAGGCAGCGACAGCAGGAGCAGCGAAGGGAGGACGTTATGGACAGTAGAAGTATGGAGTATACGACATGGGAGGAAATAGACAGGTGGGCGGTCGACCCAGAGAGAGTGCCGGAGCCCGCCTGGGATTCGCTGGAGCAGTGCGAAGAGGGCTATAGGAGAATGGAGTTGGAGAGGCAATCACGACGGCGCAGAGGAAAGCCCGGGAATCAGCCCCAAAAATTTATTGGGGGGCTTACAGGGAGTATGGCTACGCCAGGTAGGGAGACCTGCGCAAACTCCCTGTGCTTACCGGGGGCTAGAGAGACCGGGCAGGCACCGTGTTATGCAGTGGTGCGCAAGGTGTCCCCAGTGCGGGTGCATAGCCCGGTGCGGTATATTCCAGCTCCGCGTATCGGCCGGGCTAGATTGAGCGTCGAGCCAAATGCCATGAAGCCGGCTCTACGCATCTGGTCCCCAGTGCGTCTCCTTGGGCCGGCTTACATGGCACCAGCCTTGCGCTCGGTGTCTCCGGTTCGCCTACATAGCCCAGTGCGGGCTATTCCACCTCGCCACACTGGCAGGGCGACCGAGAGTATTCAACCGGGTAAGGTTGGGCAGGCTCGGTGCTCAAGAGCTCCAGTGCGCCTGCACGGTCCGGTCTATCCAGTACCACCTCCACACCCCAGCCCTCCGGTAGCAGCTCCCCGCACCAGGCTTCCTGTGCGTGTCCTCGGCCCAATACCACCAGTGCCAGCACCACGCATCAGGCCTACAGTGCACTTCTCCTCTCCTGCGCTGTCGGAGCCTTCCTCCTCTACAGCGCTGCTGGAGTCTCCTGTCTGTTCAGCGCTATCAGAGCCTTTCTCCTCTCCTGCGCTACCGGAGTCTCCCGCCTGTTCAGCGCTTCTAGAGCCTTCCTCCTCTACAGCGCTGCCGGAGCCTCCTGCCTGCATGGAGCAGCTAGAGCTGTCAGTCTGCATGGAGCAGCCAGAGCTGTCAGTCTGCTTGGAGCAGCCAGAGCTGCCAGTCTGCATGGAGCTGCCAGTCTGCATGGAGCTGCCAGTCTGCAAGGAGCTGCCAGTCTGCAAGGAGCTGCCAGTCTGCATGGAGCAGCTAGAGCTGCCAGTCTGCATGGAGCAGCTAGAGCTGTCAGTCTGCATGGAGCAGCCAGAGCTGTCAGTCTGCTTGGAGCAGCCAGAGCTGCCAGTCTGCATGGAGTTGCCAGTCTGCAAGGAGCTGCCAGTCTGCAAGGAGCTGCCAGTCTGCAAGGAGCTGCCAGTCTGCAGGGAGCTGCCAGTCGGCAAGGAGCTGCCAAAGCTGTTAGTCTGCATGGAACAGTCAGAGCTGTCAGTCTGCAAGAAGCCGCCAGAGCTGTCAATCTGCATGGAGCAGCCAGAGCGGCCAGTCAGCATGGAGCAGCCAGAGCCGTCAGTCAGCATGAAGCAGCCAGAGCCGTCAGTCTGCCAGGATCCGCCAGTCAGCCAGACTCTTCCAGATCTGCCAGTCAGCCAGACTCTTCCAGATCTGCCAGTCAGCCAGACTCTTCCAGATCTGCCAGTCAGCCAGACTCTTTCAGCTCTGCCAGTCAGCCAGACTCTTCCAGATCTGCCAGTCAGCCAGACTCTTCCAGATCTGCCAGTCGGCCAGGATCTTCCAGATCTGCTAGTCAACCAGACTCTTCCAGATCTGCTAGTCAACCAGACTCTTCCAGATCTGCTAGTCAACCAGACTCTTCCAGATCCACCAGTCAGCCAGGATCTGCCAGAACTGCCAGCCAGCCAGGATCTGCCGGATTCAACTGCCTGGCTGGGCTTCCTCTCAGTGCTGGGCTGCCCCTCAGTCCCGAGCTGCCCCTCAGTCCCGAGCTTCCCTTCAGTCCCGAGCTTCCCCTCAGTCCCGAGCTGCCCCTCAGTCCCAGCTGCCCCTCAGTCACGAGCTACTCCTCAGTTCAGTGGGGTTCTGGGTGAGGACTATTAGGCCATGGTCGGCGGCAAGGGTGGATTATCCCAGGACGCGAAGGGGAGGAACTATGACATTTATGGAGTGGGGTCCACGTCCCGAGCCGGAACCGCCACCATGGACAGACGCCCACCCGGACCCTCCCTATGGTTTTGAGGTGCATCCGGGAGTCCCCACCTTAGGGGGGGTTCTGTCACGCCTTGGTCTTAGTATTTTGTGTTTTAGTTAATTAGTTGGTCAGGCCAGGGTGTGACATGGGTTTATGTTATTGTGTTGTCGTATTGTTTTTTTTGTAGGCATTGGGATTGTGGTTGATTAGGGGTGTGTTTAGTTTAGGTTTGGCTGCCTTAGGCGTTTCTCAATCAGAGTCAGGTGATTCTTGTTGTCTCTGATGGGGAACCGTATTTAGGTAGCCTGGGTTTCACTGTGTATTTCGTGGGTGATTGTTCCTGTCTCTGTGTAGTTTCACCAGATAGGCTGTAATTAGGTTTCACGTTCCGTTTTGTTGTTTTGTATTTTGTATCAGTTATTTCATGTACCGCGATTCATTCATTAAAAACATGAGTAACCACCACGCTGCATTTCGGGTCCGACTTTCTTGCGACAAACGAAGAACGCCTTTACAGAATCACCCACCACACACGGACCGAGCGGCGTGGTAACAGGCAGCGACAGCAGGAGCAGCGAAGGGGAGGACGTTATGGACAGTAGAAGTATGGAGTATACGACATGGGAGGAAATAGACAGGTGGGCGGTCGACCCAGAGAGAGTGCCGGAGCCCGCCTGGGATTCGCTGGAGCAGTGCGAAGAGGGCTATAGGAGAATGGAGTTGGAGAGGCAATCACGACGGCGCAGAGGAAAGCCCGGGAATCAGCCCCAAAAATTTATTGGGGGGGCTTACAGGGAGTATGGCTACGCCAGGTAGGAGACCTGCGCAAACTCCCTGTGCTTACCGGGGCTAGAGAGACCGGGCAGGCACCGTGTTATGCAGTGGTGCGCAAGGTGTCCCCAGTGCGGGTGCATAGCCCGGTGCGGTATATTCCAGCTCCGCGTATCGGCCGGGCTAGATTGAGCGTCGAGCCAAATGCCATGAAGCCGGCTCTACGCATCTGGTCCCCAGTGCGTCTCCTTGGGCCGGCTTACATGGCACCAGCCTTGCGCTCGGTGTCTCCGGTTCGCCTACATAGCCCAGTGCGGGCTATTCCACCTCGCCACACTGGCAGGGCGACCGAGAGTATTCAACCGGGTAAGGTTGGGCAGGCGGTCTATCCAGTACCACCTCCACACCCCAGCCCTCCGGTAGCAGCTCCCCGCACCAGGCTTCCTGTGCGTGTCTTCGGCCCAATACCAGTGCCAGCACCAGGCATCAGTCCTACAGTGCGCCTCGCCTCTCCTGCGCTGTCGGAGGCTCCCGCCTGTTCAGCGCTTCTAGAGCCTTCCTCCTCTACAGCGCTGCCGGAGCCTCCTGCCTGTTCGGAGCAGCCTGAGCTGCCAGTCTGCATGGAGCAGCTAGAGCTGCCAGTCTGCATGGAGCAGCCAGAGCTGCCAGTCTGCATGGAGCAGCCAGAGCTGCCAGTCTGCATGGAGCAGCCAGAGCTGCCAGTCTGCATGGAGCAGCTAGAGCTGCCAGTCTGCATGGAGCTGCCAGTCTGCATGGAGCTGCCAGTCTGCATGGAACTGCCAGTCTGCAAGGAGCTGCCAGTCTGCAAGGAGCTGCCAGTCTGCAAGAGCTGCCAGTCTGCAAGGAGTTGCCAGTCTGCATGGAGTTGCCAGTCTGCATGGAGTTGCCAGTCTGCAAGGAGCTACCAGTCTGCAAGGAGCTGCCAGTCTACAAGGAGCTGCCAGTCTGCAAGGAGCTGCCAGTCTGCATGGAGCTGCCAGTCGGCAAGGAGATGCCAAAGCTGTTAGTCTGCATGGAACAGTCAGAGCTGTCAGTCTGTAAGAAGCCGCCAGAGCTGTCAATCTGCATGGAGCAGCCAGAGCCGCCAGTCAGCATGGAGCAGCCAGAGCCGTCAGTCAGCATGAAGCAGCCAGAGCCGTCAGTCTGCCAGGATCCGCCAGTCAGCCAGACTCTTCCAGATCTGTCAGTCAGCCAGACTCTTACAGGTCTGCCAGTCAGCCAGACTCTTCCAGATCTGCCAGTCAGCCAGACTCTTCCAGATCTGCCAGTCAGCCAGACTCTTCCAGATCTGCCAGTCAGCCAGACTCTTCAAGATCTGCCAGTGATCTTGATCTGCCAGTCAGCCAGCCAGAGCCAGACTCTTCCAGATCTGCCAGTCAGACTCTTTCAGATCTGCCAGTCAGCCAGACTCTTCCAGATCCAGTCAACCAGACTCTTCCCAGACTCTCCAGATCCAGATCTGCCAGATCCGCCAGTCAGCCAGGATCTGCCAGAACCGCCAGCCAGCCAGGATCTGCCGGATTCAACTGCCTGGCTGGGCTTCCTCTCAGTGCTGGGCTGCCCCTCAGTCCCGAGCTTCCCTTCAGTCCCGAGCTTCCCCTCAGTCCCGAGCTGCTTCAGTCCCGAGCTGCCCCTCAGTCCCGAGCTGCCCCTCAGTCATGAGCTACTCCTCAGTTCAGTGGGGTTCTGGGTGAGGACTATTAGGCCATGGTCGGCGGCGAGGGTGGATTATCCCAGGACGCGAAGGGGAGGAACTATGACATTTATGGAGTGGGGTCCACGTCCCGAGCCGGAACCGCCACCATGGACAGACGCCCACCCGGACCCTCCCTATGGTTTTGAGGTGCGTCCGGGAGTCCGCACCTTAGGGGGGGGTTCTGTCACGCCTTGGTCTTAGTATTTAGTGTTTTAGTTAATTAGTTGGTCAGGCCAGGGTGTGACATGGGTTTATGTTATTGTGTTGTCGTATTGTTTTTTTTGTAGGCATTGGGATTGTGGTTGATTCGGGGTGTGTTTAGTTTAGGTTTGGTTGCCTGAGGCGGTTCTCAATCAGAGTCAGGTGATTCTTGTTGTCTCTGATAGGGAACCGTATTTAGGTAGCCTGGGTTTCACTGTGTATTTCGTGGGTGATTGTTCCTGTCTCTGTGTAGTTTCACCAGATAGGCTGTAATTAGGTTTCACGTTCCGTTTTGTTGTTTTGTATTTATTAGTTATTTCATGTATAGTTCCGTTTTTTCTTCATTAAAAAACATGAGTAACCAACACGCTGCATTTCGGTCCGACTCTCATTCAACAAACGAAGAACGCCGTTACAATGGCAAGCCTAAATACGTACAGGAGTAAAAAGGTGCTTAACAAGTCAATAAGTTGCATGGACTCACTCTGTGTTCAATAATAGTGTTGACATGATTTTATAAGTAGTGAATATCAAGCACAGATCCAACCACAAAGACCAGGGAGGTTTTCCTGTGCCTCACAAAGAAGAGAACCTATTGGTAGTTGGGTGTTAACAATAAAAGCAGACATTGAGTGACCTAGTTACAGTTGTGACTTAAATTGTCTTGACAATCTATGGCAAGGTATGACAATGGCTGTCTAGCAATGATCAACAACCAACTTGACAGAGCATGAAGAAGTTTATATTTATATTGCAAATATTGTACAATCCAGGTGTGCACAGCTCTTAGAGACTTACCCAGAAATACTCACAGCTGTAATCACTTGCAAAGACGTTTCTAACATGTATTGACTCAGGGGTGTGAATATTTATGTAAATTAGATCATTCTGTATTTCATTTTCAAGACATTTACAAAAATGTACTACAAAAAATATATATACAGGTATATTCTTTTCACTTTGTGTATTGTGTAGAGATGGGTGAGATTTTAAAAAAATCTATTGAATCCATTTTGAATTTAGGCTGTGCCTCAACAAAATGTGGAATAAGTCAAGGGGTATGAATACTTCCTGAAGGAACTGTTTCTCCCTTGGCTCCACACACACACACTGATAGGTTGTATCGCTACACATCACTGCATTGGAAGAGCAGTGGTGGCCCCTCTTCATGACAGGTTGGCCCCTCCAGAGAACACCCCATTTCCCAGACTGCCTTGGTTGGACTAATCCCTCATGCTTCCAATCCATCCCTTCCTCCTCCTCTTCTCTCAGCATCTCTCCATCCATACCATGTAATGTCCACCTCTAACCATCAGCTTGCTTTAACCTCCTCTCTGTCTGTGTCCTACCTGTTTGACCCTGTAGGGGGCACACTGTCCCGGCACGCCTCTCTGCCCACCCAGCGCCACCAGCTCCTCTCCAGAGCCCCCCTCTCCTCCAGCCTGAGCTCAGCCCCCCAGACCGACGACTCCTACACACTGTATACCCCCAACAATCCCCACCTGGCCCTACCCCACACCATCGGCCTCAGCGCCAATCCAGGTATATACACACACACCCTTATACATGCACTCAGAGGACAGACGCACATTGAAACCTGTATACGGTACTCAGCCCCCTAACCAGCCAGACAACTCCCCCACCACTGTGAACCGTGGTGAGGCCACAAGGACACCTATGTTCGCCCCCTCTAAACCCCTCTCATGCTCAGGCCCAGCCAATCCCCAGTGCTGCTCCGTGGACCATGGTACCCCCATGGCCCAACAGTGTTGTTATGTCTGATAGGTCGGCCTCCCAGCAGCCTCTCTCAGCCTGGTTGTCCCCTGGAGGACATCTGGGTGCTCAGGAACTCACACACCGCTGGTAAGAGTCCCTCCACTGTCCCCCCATGACAATAGCTGGCTGTCTCTGTCCCCTGTTCCCATGCTCTCTTTGTCATGTGCCAGCTTCAAACTGAGCTTCCCATAGCTCCTGCTGCTCTCCCTGCTGCCACAAGATGGGACCACCAGGAAACCTCTGTTCCAGTGACCAAAAAAAAGCGACAGTTTCGACAGTCTACAGGACACTGCAAGCTGAATAGGTGCCCTGTGTACTCTGCTGTAGGAATTTTCATTTGTGGATGACCTTTCATCTGTCCTACTGCAGGACTGTAGTTGTAGTTTAGCCCTGTAGTTCTGTAGTTCTGTATCCTTGGCTGTTGTTGCTCTATGCCTGCAGCTCCGCTCCACCATGCAACCATCTCCCTTGGCTTCGTATGGCAGCAAATGACATCCTGTCCTGGCCTGTGCCACCCCCCCTGATCTGTGATGACTTGGCTGGCTCAGTGACAGGGTCCACAGCCCCAACCTCTGCCATCCTCTGCCAGCTTCAGTTAGAATCATGTGGATGTGTGTGTGACTGTGTTGACGTGAGCTCTGGAAGGACGCAGAGGGGAGGTATCTCATTTTGCTCTCCCTCTTGCTGTCCAGCCACCACGGTTGTCTTTAATGTCCCTCACTTCTATCTCTCTCTTTCTCTTCTCCCTCTCTCCATCCTCCTCTCCTGTGGTCCTATCTAGCAGGTGACAGGAACAGTGTAGGGAGTACGGGCAGTGTGGGCAGCACCCGTAGTGCTGGGAGTGGACAGAGCACAGAGAGTAACACTGCCCTCAACGGACAACACCACCAGACCACCGCACTCCCAGACACAGCCAAAGTACTGGACCAATTTTTATTTCAGCTTTATTTATCCTGGCTAGTCTTATTGAGATTGATAACAATGCTAAAATAATTGCAAATCTTACTCACAGCTATGAACCGAGGAAATGTGATATTGTGATTTACTGTCTTTGTATGTAGTGCCAGTCAACATATTGTTTATTCCTGTGCTCTCTGTAACTTGTCTTGTGCTCTGTTTTGATGTGCAGCCATCACCCTCTGCTGGTGACTCAGGGCAACCAGTCCCCAATAAACAGCCTGACCTGACTGCAGGTAGGAATTCCAGCCCTTTCTCTCATTACTGTTACGTACCACAACATTTCTCCTGACACTTCACCTTTCTAGTTTGATTTGTGCTTATTGGTAGAAAACATCCTGAGCACCATTCATTTAACTCTCCAGTGTGTTTTCTTGTCTAGTGGTTCTGGGTGCTCCTCGGAGGCCGATGGTGAACATACAGAGACCAGGGGAACAGCAGTTTGTCTCCCCACAGTTTGTACGTCCTCAGCAGCTACTGGAGGGCAAGGTGAGACTCAGACAGGACAGGACAGACACAGGCCAGGCACAGGATAGGACAGAACAGGACAGGACAGGACAGAACAGGACAGGACAGGACAGACACAGGACAGACACAGGACAGAACAGAACAGAACAGAACAGTGTGTTTCTTGTCTAGTGGTTCTGGGTGCTCCTCGGAGGCCGATGGTGAACATACAGAGACCAGGGGAACAGCAGTTTGTCTCCCCACAGTTTGTACGTCCTCAGCAGCTACTGGAGGGCAAGGTGAGACTCAGACAGGACAGACACAGGACAGACACAGGACAGGACAGGACAGGACAGGGACAGGACAGACACAGGCCAGGCACAGGATAGGACAGACACAGGCCAGGCACAGGACAGGACAGACACAGGACAGGACAGGACAGGACAGAACAGGACAGACACAGGACAGGACAGACACAGGACAGGACAGGAAAGACACAGGACAGGACAGACACAAGACAGGACAGACACAGGCCAGATACAGGATAGGACAGACACAGGACAGAACAGACACAGGCCAGATACAGGATAGGACAGACACAGGCCAGGACAGGACAGAACAGAACAGACACAGGCCAGATACAGGATAGGACAGACACAGGACAGACACAGGACAGGACAGACACAGGCCAGATACAGGATAGGACAGACACAGGACAGGCACAGGCCAGGCACAGGATAGGACAGACACAGGACAGGACAGAACAGGACAGACACAGGACAGGACAGGAAAGACACAGGACAGGACAGACACAAAACAGGACAGAACAGGACAGGACAGACACAGGACAGGACAGGGACAGGACAGACACAGGCCAGGCACAGGACAGGACAGGACAGAACAGACACAGGACAGGACAGACACAGGCCAGGCACAGGATAGGACAGACACAGGACAGGACAGACACAGGCCAGGACAGGACAGAACAGAACAGACACAGGACAGGACAGGACAGGACAGACACAGGACAGGCACAGGATAGGACAGACACAGGACAGGACAGGACAGACACAGGACAGGACAGGACAGACACAGACCAGGCACAGGATAGGACAGACACAAGACAGAACAGACACAGGCCAGATACAGGATAGGACAGACACAGGCCAGATACAGGATAGGACAGACACAGGATAGGACAGACACAGGCCAGGACAGGACAGACACAGGACAGGACAGGACAGGAAAGACACAGGACAGGACAGACACAGGACAGGACAGACACAGGACAGGACAGACACAGGACAGGACAGACACAGGACAGACACAGGCCAGGCACAGGACAGGACAGAACTAACACAGGACAGACACAGGACAGACACAGGACAGACACAGGACAGGACAGAACAGAACAGAACAGTGTGTTTCTTGTCTAGTGGTTCTGGGTGCTCCTCGGAGGCCGATGGTGAACATACAGAGACCAGGGGAACAGCAGTTTGTCTCCCCACAGTTTGTACGTCCTCAGCAGCTACTGGAGGGCAAGGTGAGACTCAGACAGGACAGGACAGACACAGGCCAGGCACAGGATAGGACAGAACAGGACAGGACAGGACAGGACAGACACAGGACAGGACAGAACAGAACAGACACAGAACAGGACAGGACAGACACAGGACAGAACAGAACAGACACAGGACAGGACAGACACAGGACAGGACAGGAAAGACACAGGACAGGACAGACACAAGACAGGACAGAACAGGACAGGACAGACACAAGACAGGACAGGACAGAACAGACACAGAACAGGACAGGACAGACACCGGACAGGACAGAACAGACACAGGACAGGACAGACACAGGACAGGACAGACACAGGACAGGACAGGAAAGACACAGGACAGGACAGACACAGGACAGGACAGGAAAGACACAGGACAGGACAGACACAAGACAGGACAGAACAGGACAGGACAGAACAGACACAGATCAGGACAGGACAGGACAGAACAGACACCGGACAGGACAGGACAGAACAGAACAGACACAGGACAGGACAGACACAGGACAGGAAATATTGTCCATGTTTGCCACACATTACAACTCATGAATGTATTTTTCTGTGTACTCTGTATGCCACAGTGAAATACATGTATCTATTAAAAGACAGGAGGACAGTGAATAGACCAGTAGTTGATGTTAATGTGAAACTCAACCACTCCCCTCTGGTGTAGGATGCAGAGGCCATCTACCAGTGGCTGAGTGACTTCCAGTTGGAGCAGTACACTGGGAACTTCATTACGGCCGGCTACGACGTCCCCACCATCAGCAGGATGACCCCAGAGGACCTGACGGCCATCGGCGTCACCAAGCCAGGCCACCGCAAGAAGATCTCAATGGAGATAGGAAACCTCAGCATCCCCGAGTGGCTGCCTGAATACATCCCGGTAAGGTCTTACTGATGCCTGTGTCTGTCTGTCTGTCTGTCTGCTTTTGTGTGCAAGTCAGGTTTTACATTAGTTTCATAAAGGTTTCAACTGTGTAGGTCTGACTGTGACTCTTCTCCTACTCCAGGCAGACCTGGGGGAGTGGCTGAGTACCATAGGCCTGCCTCAGTACCAAAGGAAGCTGTCAGAGAACGGCTATGACTCCATCAGCATCGTACGGGACCTGACCTGGGAGGACCTGCAGGAGATAGGCATCACCAAGCTGGGCCACCAGAAGAAGATGATGCTGGCCGTGAAGAAGCTGTGTGACATCCAGAGGGCCATCCTGGCTGCAGAATCTGGCCAGGGCACATTGCGCCGCAAGCCCCCTGGAGCCCTCCACCTGGTCACCATCGAGCCCCCTGACAGCACCTCCGACTGCCCCTCGCCCCACACCCCCAAGATGCTGACCTTCCAGGACAGCGAGCTGAGCGCTGAGCTGCAGACAGCCATGTCCAGCCACTACCAGGAGGGCCTGGCCATTAAGAGTGCTGTGGGTATGTCTCTGAGCCAAGAGAGCATCGACGCCCGGTCCAGGGGCTCAGGGCGCTCCCAGGACCCCCCCACGGCCTCCATCACTCCCCACAGCCTCTCACAGGAGAGCCTAGGCAGCAGCAGCACCTCCACCAGCCTCAGTGCTGACAGCAGCCCTGCCAAGGAGAGGAACATTCCAGAAGGCTGGGACCAGAGGTCCATACTACAGCAGCAGCTTCCCAAGCAGGTCCCCCTGGGGGCAGCCACCGTGTTCCAGTACCCAGCCATCCCAGCCAAGCCTAAAGTCCCTGGGTCTCACTCCCTAGGCTCCTCTCCCCAGGGCTCCCCGGCCCAGAGGGGCTTCAGCTACCTCCACTCCCACTGTGGCAGCACCGACCTGGGCCACGGCTCGCCCACCAAGCCCTTGGCACACACCTACCACGCCATGACCCTGGCCCCGCCTAAGAAGCGCAGCCAGAGCCTGACACGCTATGCCCTGTCAGACGGCGAACCAGACGAAGAGGATGATGACTTGGCTCCGCCCTCTAGCACCCTAGAGTCCTACGCCACCCTGACCCGCCGGCCCGGACGCAGCCAGCTGGCAGGCATGCAGATCACACCCGTAAAGTACGGCACTGTGGGGCGAAGCCAGTCCTTTGCCGTGCGCGCTCGTAAAAAGGGTCCCCCTCCAGCCCCACCCAAGAGACTGAGTTCGGTGAGCAGCAGCCTCAGCGTTGGGTCCACTGAGAATATGGCGCCCTCTCCTGGGGGGGTGGAGACAGACAGCCCAGGGAGCGTGAGGAGCATCGCAGCCTGTCTGGAGGCCTCCACTGAGGGGAAGAGCCTGTCTAGGCCCAGGCTGGACCTCCTCCAACCAGAGCCTCCCCTCCCCAGCCTCACCCCCTCAGGACTGGAGCCCAGAGAGGCCTCCGCAGGGATGAGGAGGAGGGTTCAGAGCGAATGTGTTCCAGCCCAGACCGACATCCCAGACCATTACCCAGACCCAGAGCGAGGGGTGAAGTCAGACTCTGAGGAGGAGGAACCTAAGGCACCGGGTTTGGATGGCTCCTCATCCCCTCACAATAGCTCCAGCGAGTGTATCCCCTTCGCCGAGGAGGGCAACCTCACCATCAAGCAGAGGCCCAAGGTGGGAGGGCCGCCCAGGGCCGAGAGCACTGTGGAGATCCCGGCAGACAAGAACGGGCCCACCAAGACAGGCCTAGAGGTGCCTGAGTTTAACCTGAAGGAGTCAGACACTGTGAAGCGGAGATACAAGCCTAAAGACCATGCTGGCAGCTCTCCCACCAGGGACAGTGAGGGCCAGATAGGGTCAGACTCCAGTCCAGGCAGCAGGCCCCAGTCCCAAAGCTGTGAGGCGGTGAGTCTGGTCAGTCTGAGGATCAGTGAGGCCAGTCTGGAGGGGCTGGAGAACCTAGCAGTGACAGGCACATCACTCAACCCCCCCGTCTCCCCCAAGCCTCACAGCTCCCATGGACCCCCCGTCACAGCCCCAAAACCGTCCCGACACAGTCTGGCTGCTGCTACAGGTAACTTATTACACGTGGAAGCTCATATGTCTTTTTATGTCTTTCTGTTTTTATCATCAATTCTGAGTTTCTGCTTTTGCTTCCTGTCCAACAGCCATAGTGCCGCCCACTATGACTGTCAATGTGGTACAGAGTCTTGCCTTCTCTGCCCCACCATCACCCACACCCAGCCGGTGTCCCCCAGCCCCAGGGCCTCAGTGCCAGGCAGCCCAGACAGGTCTGTGTGGTCGGCCCCAGGTCTGTGTGGTCGGCCCAGGCCCAGGGGTAGAGTCTGGCCCGGGGTTAGAGGTGGTGCAGCAGCAGAGGCTGGAGCAGACCAGCACCTCTCTGGAGGCAGCACTGCAGGCTGTGGAGAGAAAACTCACCCAGGAGGACAGCACTGACGGGTAAGAGAACACGATCAACACCTCGCCATTTCCTGTATTTACAGGCCATATACACTCTACTGTTTATGTGAACTGAAGTAGCATTCGTGCAACATTGTATCTGTCCCATTATGGTGTCTGTGAGCGCACTGGCAGCGCCATTGAGCCCATCTCCATTTTGAAGTAGTCCGTTTTCTTCTACTACTTCAGAGTTGGTAAACAAACTGAAAGGGTGCATACTGCAGCTGGAGTGTGTTGTCTGAACAGGTATAAAGTCAAGGTTGGTGATCTACTGTCACTTCAGTTATGGAATGTTTGCTCAGGTCCCACCTGATGACCTGGATGGAATTATATGATCCTTCCTTAACTTCAAAATGGTGAAAGTCCTCAATGGCGCTGCCCTTGATAGAACAGGCTTTTGAGCACTAGAGTCCTCTATCTATCTCCATGACGAAACCCTGCTTCTTTTTCCACCTCCTGACAGTGGGGATAACACAGTGAAGTCAGCGGGCAACATTCTGGATGACATTGGCAACATGTTTGATGACCTTGCTGACCAGCTAGATGCCATGCTGGACTAAGCCCTCTATCCACTCCAATGACCAGCCCACTGACCCTTGACCCTTCACCTCAGGAAGTACTAATGACCATGAGAGGGAGAATGGAGCAGGTCACCCCACCTAAGTGTTATCTCCGACCCCGACGCCCTTCAAACTTCAGACCAACCCCCACCACCAGACTAACAGAAAACATATGGGACTACATTGTAGGATGTGCCATGGAGTGGGATGGTTTTAATGAACAGTGTGGATCCAGCTCCCTCCTCCCTGCCTCCAAGTTGCCACTTCCTCTCCTTTCAACACCAGCACTTAACTCTGCTCTAGAGTGCTTTGCCATCAGTCACAACAACCCTGTTGGTTTCAACACAGGGCCTGACTGACTGTAGATACATGAGGGGTGGACAACATACTGTACCAGTACACTGTTGTATTGAGTTGTTTCATATAACATGAGTTAAACTGTGTTGTCCTTTTTATTCTACCCAACATCCTCCATTTCTTCATCGTGTTGGTGTGCCTTTCTTCCCCTCCTTTCTCACAACCTCCATCTCTGTGTAAAGTCATTGTTTGGCCGTAGAGGGAGAGAGAGACACAATGGGGAGAAGTGTTTTTATCCTGGCCTATAGAGGAACCATTCCTAGACAGAATATTACCATACAATACCATCAGTCATTTGACCTTTGTGTTTCACCATGTCTGACCATTTCAATTGGACCTTGTTGATATTTTCAATACTTGTATTTTATCCATTTTCTACCAAGTTGACCACAATGAAAGTGTTTGTCTTCCTCAAGGCAAGGTGCCAGTACGTTTGTGCTGTTAAAATCTTTAGTAATCATTCTTTAGTAATACAGAATGACTAGATGCTATATAATTTCTGGTTTTATGAAGCTATGTAAAACATTTGGAAGTGCTGGATGATATTGTTTATACAAAAAGGAAGAAGACCTTTGCTTTTCAAAGCATATTTAACTATCGTCACTGTCCACACTGTCAGTATAAGGAGTTATACGTGATTTGTACAGCCGAGGGATGACATGCAAGATATTAATAATGTACACTATTTTTTAAAGAAAAACAAACATTTTAATGTAGATTAGTCCAACTAGTATTTAAATGAGAGTATCTAAATATGTATATTGTATACTTATAGGTATATCTGGGAGCAAAATCATATTCAACCAAAGTTCTTTGTACAGATTTTCCTTCGATATTTTCAATATTTCCATAAAATGCAGAACCATTGTTAAGGGGTTCTGGTCTTCCTTATTGTAACATGAATGAAATTAATATCTACATGGTTATCAAAAATGGTCTGTTTGTTTCCCCTGTCCACCCAGCATTATATGGCTATGTTCCATATTTGGGCATGCTACAGTACTTCCAGCAGGGGGAATGAACTCTTCTATGATGTGTTTCTGTCTTCCTCATGAACTTTCAAATCATTAACCCTGACTGGTATGATTGTGTGGTGTCCTCTACTGTAAATGTTTGTGTTGTTTCAGTGTGAATGTGATCCCTGGCTGTAGCCTGGGTTTCATCTCTGTCCTTCTCAGGAATGTCCCACCTATTCAGTTCAAGCTGCTGTCACAATAAACACCTGTCTCTGTATTAGGGAGGAGGAACAGTGGTTCTGATCAGGTGGGGTGAAGGAGAACCTTGCGTGAATGTGAAAGAGGTCTGTGTCTCAGACAGAACTGAGACCTGCTAGAGGCACCTTATTTAAGATGTCTCTGTATTAGGGAGGAGGAACAGGGGTTCTGATCAGGTGGGGTGAAGGAGAACCTTGCGTGAATGTGAAAGAGGTCTGTGTCTCAGACAGAACTGAGACCTGCTAGAGGCACCTTATTTAAGATGGCTCTATGGATATATATTATACTGTCTTGAGTTATCAACATCTGTCCTTTTTCATCCAGCTGGGTCTTCATCTGGTTACAGTTAACCATTAAATATTCAAGTCTGATCCTGTTGACTTCTCATTCATTTATGGATTTAAATATCCAGAAGCCTTTTAAGAGTGGGTGCATTTCATCTACACCTTCATAGCACAGACATAGATTCCTAACATTTATGGTACTGTAGTCTTAATTTAAATGGAGAGTCATGGGACAACAATGGTGAGATCTACAATTTAATAGAGTATAGAAATAACATGAACAGTTAAAGAGCATGATAACACCCTCATACAATTCAATAGTCAAAATAGTGAATCTCACTGTCATTCTCCATACTGAACATACACATTTTGTGAAGCGCAGACATTTATATTCTTATTAAAGAAAGAAATTGTGTTTAAGTACATCTACGTAAACGTAAAAACCTCAAAGCATTTTGACAATGGCCATAAAGAAAAACTCTGAAATGAAAAGTATCGCAATATACAGTGATAATGGCAATGCTATGAACGGAAGGTTTTCAGCCTTCACATTTAATGAAGTAAGACTGGTATGGATGGACACTGCACCAACATGTCGTTCCCCATTGACTGACTGACTGTCAGTGGTTGTCGTTCTTCAGGTGTTTTGGTCCCTAAAAGGTTTGCAGATAATAGAATCTACCACACACCCAGAGCTGATTAATGAAGGTGCTGAAGGCAAAAATGAAAAAGTCTCTGCACACTTCCAGTCAGAAGACAATTTCTTCTGAAGCTCCACTGACCCAAAGCTCAGCTACATGAAAGACATTTGCATCTGACTGGAAGTGTGAAGAGGCTTGCTATTTGGTCCCTGAAGGATGATAGACTAGACAGGTATGTAAGTGTCTGGTCCCATTCAAAAATATTGTTTAATGTGTTTCAATGACTGATTAAGGTGTAGAGGAATGGCCATAAGAGAGACCTACTCCACTATACTGACAGGCACCAGGCTATGACCAGCAGGGACTTCCAGGGTCTTCTGGGCATATACACCCAGGTACAAGACACACACACACACACACACACAACCATTTCGACACGTGAAATGGAATAATTAAAAACTGATTTTCAAATCACAATACAAAGAATCTTATCTGATGTAGCTGTTTCCTTTCCAACATTGGCATTTTTGTCTAGATATTGTTAGCACATCATTTATAGCATCTGGAATATAATACAAATATGTGTGTATATATTGTACATACATATACCTGTATTCTCCCTCACCAATAGTTAAACTGCTGGTTTTAATGAGTCATAGAAAACATGGGGCTTAGAACAACCCCTCTCTCTCTCCGTCCCTCTCTCTCCTTCACTGACCTCTCTGTGAGTATCTACTGTATGTGGGTGTGTGCAGGGCGAGGTGCTCTATCTACAGGTTGCTGAACAGTTCATTTTTCTTGCTCCAGTCCATAGGCGGGGCCCTCTTGTTGGAGCGTTTCTGGTGAGCACGCTCCTTGACCTGCTGCAGGGACAGGTTCAGACCCGGGATGGCGCCCATGATCACTGGCTCAGACAACTGACCAACCAGGGAGGAAAGAGAGGGGTTAAAAGATAGTGTGAGAGAGGAGTAGAAGTCGAGATAGAAAGCACAAGAGACACAAGCCCTGTTTATACTTGGTTCTAAACATAAGTACTTTGTACTGATCTTGTCCGCATTCTGATTTTGCCAGCATATTTAGACAGGTGTAGATGACTAAAACACATTGTGAACTGATTGTGATCTGATCTTGCGTCACACAAGCAAGTGTAAACAGATCTGGATAGTGAAACCATTTAAATCATTATCCCGCCCTCTAAAATAATTGACAGGTGACGCCATTGACTTTATGGCATCAATGTATCTTAAAATAAATACATATTATTTTGAAAGAATATATGTCAAATCATTTTCATATAGGTCACAACTGGTCACAATGTGGACACGATAGAGGGATAAGAGATGTAGATGCAATGGCTACAATGTGGGCCCAATAAGAATGTGGATAAGATCACAACAAAGGACACATGTTAACACCAAGTATAAACGAGGCTAGTCAGAGAAGAAATTGATATTTTGATATTGTAGTAAAGCCCATTTTACAAGAGTGTGCTCAAATAATAGACACTATGCATTACTGTATAGATGGATACACATTCAGATCATGAGACTTTAGCTGCTTTATAATGCTGCTTCACATGTGTTTTCAGGGCGGGACTTACCTCTGTGGGCGGGGTTGTGAGTGAGGCGTTGGAGGAGGTGTTGCTTGGAGACGGGCTGATTGACAGCTTAGAGTCCTGCTCCACTTCTTTGGCCAGTTTTCCATTTCCATTCACCTGCAGTGGACACACAGACAGCAAGCAACAAATCAGATCAAATACAAGTAGCCAAAGTGGGGGTCAAGTTTGAGAGAACTCTCCCATGGAGAGTCTGGCTGCAATATTATGTTTGCCCACAGGGAGGCAGACTTGCCTGTGCCCCATACACACACACTGTCTGACCATGCTGGTTGGGAAGTTGTATGATATGTCTCCCTTGGCCAGTAGAGGCAGCAGCAGCCGTTTACTAGAGCCTACTGGGGTCAGAGCATTAGAGAAGACCCAATCACCCTGTTCTGCCATGTGAGTGCCTACCTCACCCCAATCTAAGATAGCAGGCGTAAAAAAAAACATTCTGCTTTTCAGGGGAAACAGAAGTTAGGTTGAAAATACTGCATCCCTGAAAACCCGGAAACATCCGCTTTTACCGTCCCCATGGAGAATGACCCCACCCTAACCTCTCTACAACCTCTCAACTCCCTCTCTCTCTCACTCTGCCTTTCCCTCACCTCTCTACCCTGCCTCCCCTCTCACTTAATCCAATGTTTTGACTGTTAGATTTGGGGGTTAAAATGACTGAGGACTAGGGTCTCACTACTGATCTGCAACTGTCTTCTTTACATATGAAGTCTATTAGCATAGTAATAATGTAGTGGAGTTGACCTAATGAAATCTTCTTCTTCGGTTTGTGGCCAGTGGCCTGACTCTGGGTTTATCTGCCTGCTTGGCAAGCCTCCAAATCACTGACCATATCTAGATTATATCACAACACACAATAGAGAATCCCCAGATAACTTTCTGCCATTATATGCCAGATCTCTCTCTCTGTTCCTGAGTCTACAGTACAGTAGGGGGTAGGTGTGGGCTGGCCTGTCGCCTTACTCAGGGATTATGTACAAATACCTCAGAAGGATTAACATGGTGTTGCTGAACACTCCATGCCTGAACAGCACAGTGTATTGCTTTCATCTTCTTGTTATCCAGCATTACCATGTGAACCCTCTATACCCGTCTGCCAGGCTCTGAGCACACTATTGAGGGCTCCACTAGTTCTGGTACTGTATATCTTACAGACACCTGAACCTGGTTCTGTTCTGTCAGGGTAGACTGCTCTCCTGGCTTCCCGAGTGAATGTATTCAGATTACACAGGATTTACATATAATATCAACACAGAGTAAGATACCCTCCCCTGCCTGGGCCAGCCTGCTTGTTGGAAACAGTCTGTTTTACTCATTAATGAGTGAGCTGGAGGGAGAGTGAGAACCAACCAACACAAAGTAAATTATATGAAGCAATACACACACTCTACTGTCCTATAAAATAATACTAGTCCACTCCCTATGAATGACCAGCTGATAGGGTGCCTGTCAGTGCCAAAGCAGAAGCAGTTAATCCACAGTGTTTTATTTCTAGGGGCTGACTTGTCAGTGACCTCCACAGTGTCTGTCTGTCTGTATGATATTAGGTCAATAAGGTATTTGGCATCCAAGTCTTACCGTCTTTTCCATGTCTCCGTTGACGACAGGCTCAGGCAAAGATCCTGAAAGCAGAAGAGATCACTACTCAGTCATGGACTCCACACAAACTCACACTCCCTCCTCCATACCAGCTGTTCACAACCATTCAACAACATCTAATCATGGCAATTCTCCAATCTTATAGTCAGTCCTAAATATCCTGAAACTGTCCCACCTCCGTCAAACACCAGAACAGAATTCCAGAGTGACTCATATCCCTGCTCCAGAGAACGGCTCCTATCCAGTTTAGGTTTCATCCCAGCGACACCTACTCTGTTACATAGCGCAGGTATGTGTAGGTCATCCATTATTCAAACAGGGTTCATCTTCACAGAGATGTTCTCTGGCCCTGGTTACCTGCCACGCATCATCACGTCCAAACAAGCTGCTGCATATGAAACCCAGTACCCTAGTGGCCTACCTATATCAAATAGCCCTGGTAAGAAACTGTCCTCTAACCCTGTCACAAGGATATTAAGGAATGGTTTTCACTTGGCTAAGTCAACCACAGAAAGACAATACACTATATCTAAACCCGTCTGTCTATCTAAAACAGATAGAGTTGACTGATGAACAACTGACCCCTGGTCGGAGCTGGTGGACTACTAAGACGGACCCTTACCTTCCATGCTTCAACTCCTCTCACACAGACAGACAGATAAACGGTGAGAACTAAGATAGTAACCTGTTATCATCTAAAGATAGCCTGACCCTGGTCTGCATCCCCCTGGGCTGTTCTGAAACCTGTTGAAGCTGCCTCTATGTACCTCTATGCTCCTTGGGTCCCTCTGGTCTGCGTCCCCCTGGGCTGTTCTGAAACCTGTTGAAGCTGCCTCTATGTACCTCTGTGCTCCTTGGGTCCCTCCTCACTGTTTGCACACGGACAAGAGGCTCTTCAGTCCCAATACAGCTAACACTACAGGCTGAGAGGCCACTTGGAGCCAGCGCCTTGGAAACCAAACACAAGTGCTGGCGAGAGGGGAGGCGAGAGGGGAGTGTGTGTCCATCCATGTGTGTGTGTGTGTGTGTGTGTGTGTGTGTGTGTGTGTGTGTGTGTGTGTGTGTGTGTGTGTGTGTGTGTGTGTGTGTGTGTGTGTGTGTGTGTGTGTGTGTGTGTGTGTGTGTGTGTGTGTGTGTGTGTGTGTGTGTGTCTGGCCACGTGTTCGCACACACATGTATGTGTGCGCATGCTGTACGTGCTTGAGTGTGTACCAAAGTCAAGGTGGTCAGGTGCCCTCTGAGTGGGCAACACGAGAGAGCAGTTACCTGGGCAACGCCTCAATGGAATTTTGCTCCTGTTGGGCATTTTTAAGTCAGATTTAGAAGCCGATAGCAGAAACCAAAGGAAGTTAGATAGGACTAAGACCTGACCATATATCCCCCTGGATAGAACAGGAGTTATATCTCCTTCTACTGCTTCACTCATTCAGAGGACACAGCATGTCCATCATCAGTCAACTTGGAGGTGTAACCGTGCCAATGGATAGCTGTCAAATCAAATCAAATGTTATTGGTCACATACACATCTTTAGCAGATGTTATTGCAGGTGAAATGCTTGTCTAAACAACCAGTGTGGACTCAGAACACAACAACATGCCTCCATGTAAAACAGAGGACATTCTTATCACAACAAAGCAGCTACTGTATTTTTATTGGCGCACTAAATAAGCATAAAACTCCCAGTTAGGTCAAATAGCATGGAAGACACTAACTGACAGGGGTGGCAGGTAGGTTAGAGCGTTGGGCCAGTAACCAAAAGGTTGCTAGATCAAATCCCAGAGCTGACAAGGTAAATATCTGTTGTTCTGCCCCTGAACAAGGCACTTAACCCACTGTTCCTAGGCTGTCATTATCAATAAGAGTTTGTTCTTAACTGACTTGCCTAGTTAAATGAAAAATAAACATTGTCTACTTCTACCCACCATCTTATTAACGGTTCACTCAGAGGCACAGACAGGTAACCTTTTTAATAAACAGTATCTTTGGCCTGATCAGACAGCAGCTGTTGTTTAGGGCAGAGCTTCAAGCAGAGGCAATATAAAGGCAGTCTGGGGCAGGGTGTTGGTGTGTGTGGGGTGGTGTGGTCTGTGTGGTGTGGTGTGGTATGTGTGGGGTGAAGTGTGTGGGGTGGTGTGTGTGGGGTATTTTCAGCACACACACTGACTAATATTCATGTCCCAGACACAGAGGGCACCGATTTCCTCCACACCCATATGGTTGTCATAGCGTCGGCTGGTCTGGCATCATCGTTCTATGAGGCCGTTGGCATCAGAATGGCACTCAGAGTAGCCAGCCGTGCTGTCATGGGCCACCGCCCTGTTTCAACAAGTGTTACTTGGGCACAGTTGGCCTCCCAAGCCAAACGCAGCTTTACGTTTATTGTCATGAATCTTGCCTTGGAGGCATAACCAAACGATTCCCGCTAGATGGGCCAGCTACAAAGTAATTATTGACTATATTGTAAAAATGTATGAAAGCAAAGATGTGCTTTTAAGGTCTTATTTTAAGGTTAGGGTTAGCAGTGTGGTTAAGGTTATGGTTAAGGTTAGGTGAAAAATCTGATTTTAAGATTTTGTGGCTGTGCCAGCTAGTGACCCTCCAGGGCAAAATTCATGACAATAAATGCCAACCTTCAGCCAGACTCTCCAGCACTGGAGTCAATTTACAGGCTGTGGCTCCCTCTAGGGTCTTTCAGAGGTACAACATCCTTCTCTTTGTGAAGAGCACAGTGGTTGTTGGGGGAAGTTGCCCCTAGACAGTTGGGGGAAGTTTGCATTTAGCCCCTAATAGTGGTTGACATTCAGGGAAGTTAAGCTGATTCTAGATCCGTACCTAAGAGTTAGGATGTTGTACCTCGAGCAAACAACGTGAGGGGACAGGAAATGAGATGAGCTCAGTATCTGTGTGTGTCTCTGTGTCTGTGTTCCTTGGCAGAGAGAGAGGAGCAGAGGAGCAGAGGAGCCTGGCCAAGCAGTCAGACAGACCCTTAATCTGCTAGTGTTTACCAAGGACAGGGGGACAGGGGGGTACGAGATCAGGCCTGAGAGAGAAACCTCTGGGGACTATAGACCTTGAATGAGGCTGTTAAAGGAGAAGTAAGCGGTTTAATTATTACCTGCCTAGTTAAATAAAGTTTAAATTAAAAAAATGATGAGGTGATTGCAGAGGCAAAACAGCTTCCTTACACTGTGAGGCTAACTCAGATCTGATAACGATTCCCATGTCCGTCAGGGATCGTGTGAGTGAGGGGCTTCAGAGGTCTGTCCTTCACACACACAGTGAGGAATGTACAAACTGATAACGTCGGTTGTGTGTGTGAATACCTGGACACGTATGTCTACAGAAAGGATCAGTAATCCAGCCAAACTGCATCCACTGAGTTCTGGCCCTTTCTTGTAGATCTCTGGTCTCACCTGTGAGGTGTTCTGGGGTGGGAGTGACTCTGCACCTCCTGAAGAAGCCATCTGTCTCTGTGTCCACAACCAGAAGAGAGGTTTCCTCACCACCAGACTTGATGGCTGCCACCACCTCCGAGTGCTGCTTCCCCTCCACTGTCATACCATTCACCTGGAGAGAGGGGGAGAGACGGAGAGATAGATGGGGAGAGAGACAGAACGGGGGTGGGGAGAGAGACAGAGAGGGTGAGGGGGGGGGAGAGCGAGAGAGGGAGAGAGGGGGAGAGACGGATAGATAGATGGGGAGAGAGACAGAGAGGGTGAGAGAGGGGGGAGCGAAACAGAGAGCGAGAGAGGGGGAGAGAGGGGGAGAGACGGAGAGATAGATGGGGAGAGAGACAGAGAGGGTGAGAGAGGGGGGAGCGAAACAGAGAGCGAGAGAGGGAGAGAGGGGGAGAGACGGAGAGATAGATGGGGAGAGAGACAGAGAGGGTGAGAGAGGGGGAGCGAAACAGAGAGCGAGAGAGGGAGAGAGGGGGAGAGACGGAGAGATAGATGGGGAGAGAGACAGAGAGGGTGAGAGAGGGGGGGAGCGAAACAGAGAGCGAGAGAGGGAGAGAGGGGGAGAGACGGAGAGATAGATGGGGAGAGAGACAGAGAGGGTGAGAGAGAGGGGGGATGGGGCGAAACAGAGAGCAGAGAGAGGGAGAGAGGGGGAGAGACGGAGAGATAGATGGGGAGAGAGACAGAGAGGGTGAGAGAGGGGGGAGGAAACAGGAGCGAGAGAAACAGAGAGGGGGAGACGGAGAGATAGATGGGGGAGAGACAGAACGGGGTGGGGGGGAGAGACGGAGAGATAGATGGGGAGAGAGACAGAGAGGGTGAGAGAGGGGGGGAGCGAAACAGAGAGCGAGAGAGGGAGAGAGGGGGATAGAGACAGAGGGGAGAGAAGGGGAGAGAGAGTGTAAGGAACTTCAAAACACACAGACACAAGAGTCATGTCTGCACAAATCAGCTCATGAAGCATTAACTCCTTAGTTGTATAAGTAGTGTAACTATAGTTTACCAAGTCAAAACGGTGAAGGCTAGTCCAACAGCCTAAAACTACAGGTTTCCCTTTCACATCAGCACCATAGTTTGTTCAAGTAACTAACTATTTATGGGAAACTATTTCTTGCATATTTCCATTGTTCTCACAACGAGGACGATAACCTGTTTATCAAAGCCAGGACTCAGTTTTCAATATTATCAATCTGTTGTCCAGCAGGAAATCCTGTCTCTCCACACAAACACAGAATATGCTGCTGCACACACACAGAGAGGAAGTGAAGCTCTCCCAGGGGCTTGAGAAATGAGTGTCAAACTCTTCACTGTTGCATAAGAATCCGTAGTACGCAGTCTGAATACAAATGAAACATTGCTGAAGAGAACAGTGTACAATTCAGAGAAAACATAAAGGGGTGCAAAAACATTCTACTTTCCTTTCTCTTCATACAGTAGGTTCTTGGATAGCAACAACTGCTGGTAGCCAGAGAGTGCTTAGCAACACCATCTCAGCCATCAGGCCATTGGCCCAGCATATGTCATAGTGTCATCTGTTCCCCAGACAGCTGAACATTCTGAGGAACCACTGCTGAGATAGCATGTGTGTACTTGTATGTGTTGGTTCTGTGAGCTCTAAGTGTGTATTTTGTGCACGTGTGTGTGTGTGTGTGTGTGTGTGTGTGTGTGTGTGTGTGTGTGTGTGTGTGTGTGTGTGTGTGTGTGTGTGTGTGTGTGTGTGTGTGTGTGTGTGTGTGTGTGTGTGTGTGTGTGTGTGTGTGTGTGTGTGTGTGTGTGTGTGTGTGTGCGTGCATGTGTGCATGGGTATCTTTGTGTGTGTGCATGTGTGTGCATGTGTGTGTACGTAACTTGCCTAATTAAATAAAGTTAACATATAAAAATCAAAATAATAACGTGTCTGTGGGTGTGTACGTGTGTAATGCACATGAGTGTAATGCGTGCATGTGTGTGTATCTGTGTCGGTCATAGGGTGGGCCTGCCTGTCTCCCACAGTCCTAGGAAGGAGACCAAACAATACGTGCTTGGGCAGTAACAATAGCTGTCCATTTAACAGAGAGAATACAGTCCTCAGTGGGTGGTGGGAGTGTGGGGCCTGCTGGGGGATGGAACCCCCCCTCTGTCTCAAGCATTCAACTCTCCTCTCTTCTCCTTTTCTATGGCAGTCTCACATGGCTGCTGGGGAATAGCAGAAACTCATTTACAAACGTGGCTCGAGTAGAATGAGGGCAGCCAGGCAGCCATACACACCTCTGACAATACACACCCACCCACCCTGTTCTACAGTAGTGAGTAATGAGCAGGATAGACTGGGGTGGTGGAGTGCAGACAAGTCACCAGTGACAAAGCTGGATTATCCCAGTCTGAGCTAACTCCCAGTGACAGTGTCCACCTCTCCCCTCCTATGAGATTAGGACCCCACACAGAGACTGTTACTACCACTCACAGTCCTCCTCACTCCACACTTCAACTTCAACATGACTGAATTGTGCCAAGGCCATTAAAGACAAGTCCCGTAGTTTTAGAAAAGCTTGCATGACAAACAGAATTATTTTCATTCATACAATATTATTCCACTTACTACTATACAGTAATAATAGTACTGTGCATTGAATACTACTAACAATAGTAATGTACTATGACTATACATGGAATAATAATAATAATACAATATGATGCCAGAGGTCAAAGGTGAGCTAAATAGTTACCTGTACTATCATGTCCTTGGCCAGCAGGCCTGACCTCTGTGCAGGTGAGTCCTCATCCACTGCTCTGATATACTGGCCTGGTCTGGCCTTCTCACTGTGCAGGTTGAAGCCGTAGCCATGAGGCCCCTTCTTGATCACACACAGACGCGGCCTCAGCTCACTCTGCACGTCCTGATGAAGAGATGAAACACAGTTAGTTGAATTCTCCTGTTGGAGAATCTACTTTCTCCTTCCGCTCTCCTGGTTTCCTGTGCTAAGACAATGAATCACATTCACAGAACTTACATGAAATGATTCACATTCACAAAAAAGCATTTTTCCTTTACCATTAATATCTAATACATCCCAATATCAGGCGGCAGGTAGCCTAGAGGTATTGGGCCAGTAACCGAAAGGTCGTTGGTTTGAATCTCCAAGCCATTGATCAAGACAGTTAACCCCCAACTACAACTGACGTGAACGTGAAGGGGTTGGGTTAAATGCGGAAGACACATTTCAGTTGAATGGATTCAGTTGTGCCAACTGACTAGATACCCCCTTCCCTTTCCCTTCCTTCCCCTTCCCATACATCCAATCCAGTATGCTGATATGGTATGAAATGCAGTAATAGGCTACATTTAAGACCATGACTCTGACATTGATGATCAAATCAGACTAAAATTACACCAGAGGAAGGAAAGGTGTCTGACATAATATGAGGGTGTACAGAGCATGTGACTGGAGCTGTGTTAGTGTAGAGAGGACTGGGAGGGGCAGGGCAGGAGCCAGGAGGCATGGAGCCTCTACCCCGGCCTGAGGAAGGGCCAGTTCCTGAGGGCCCGGCCCCTGTGTTGTGTGAGCCCAGTCAGCCCAGTGAGACCAGGGCAGGACAATAGCAGGCTGGGAGGTGACCCCTGTCCTCCTGCCTCTCTGAGATGACAGGAAGACATAGCACTGTATTGTCATCCAGGAAAAAACTCAACCAAGTCCAGCTACTCCCATCCGTCGGTAAGAGAACACAAGTAGTCTTTTTTTAGTAAGGGGACCTTTCACAGAGTTTTACAAAGCCTCAGGGAAAGTAGGTGCAGAGTTAAATACAGCACAGATATAGAACAGGAGCCAAACAAATGACACAATCATAATAAATGTCTCTCTGACCCAACAACCCCATACTCCCCCTTTGGCCAATATGATTATTGACGTAATCAGTTTTTCCAAATACACTTTTGACGAGACTTTGATTGACACCTACAGATGAAGTTGGAAGTTTACATTCACCTTAGCCAAATACATTTAAACTCAGTTTCTCAATTCCTGACATTTAATCCTAGTAAACATTCCGTCTTAGGTCAATTAGGATCACCACCTTATTTTAAGAATGTGAAATGTCAGAATAATAATAGAAATAATGATTTCTTTCAGCTTTTATTTCTTTCATCACATTCTGAGTAGGTCAGAAGTGTACATATACACACTTAGTGTTTGGTAGCATTGCCTTTATATTGTTTAACTTGCTTCCCACAATAAGTTCGGTGAATTTTGGCCTATTCCTCCTGACAGAGCTGCTGTAAGTCAGGTTTCACGCTTTTTCAGTTCTGCCCACAAATTTTCTATAGGTTTGAGGTCAGGGCTTTGTGATGGCCACTCCAATCCCTTGACTTTGTTGTCCTTAAACCATTTTGCCACAACGGAAGTATGCTTGGGGTCATTGTCCATTTGGAAGACCCATTTGCGACCAAGCTTTAACTTCCTGACTGATGTCTTGAGATGTGGCTTCAATATCCACAAAATGTTACCTCCTAATGATGCCATCTATTTTGTGAAGTGCACCAGCCCCTCCTGCAGCAAAGCACCCCCACAACATGATGCTGCCACCCCCGTGCTTCACGGTTGGGATGGTGTTCTTCAGCTTGTAAGCATCCCCCTTTTAACCTCCAAACATAACGATGGTCATTATGGCCAAACAGTACTATTTTTGTTTCATCAGACTAGAGGACATTTCTCCATAAAGTACGATCTTTGTCCCCATGTGCAGTTGCAAACCATAGTCTGGCTTTTTTATGCGGGGTTTGGAGCAGTGGCTTCTTCCATGCTGAGCAGCCTTTCAGGTTATGTCAATATAGGACTCGTTTTACTGTGGATATAGATACTTTTGTACTTTTTCCTCCAGCATCTTCACAAGGTACTTTGCTGTTATTCTGGGATTGATTTGCACTTTTCGCACCAAAGTATGTTCACCTCTAGGAGACAGAACGCGTCTCCTTCATTAGAAGTATGATGGCTGGCTGGTCCCATGGTGTTTATACTTGCATACTATTGTTTGTACAGATGAACGTGGTATCTTCAGGCGTTTGGAAATTGCTCCCAAGGATGAACCAGACTTGTGGAGGTCTACAATTTTTTTTTCTGAGGTCTTGGCTGATTTCTTTATATTTTCCCATGATGTCAAGCAAAAAGGCACTGAGTTTGAAGGTAGGCTTTGAAATACATCCCACAGGTACACTTCCAATTGACTAAAATTATGTCAATTAGCCTATCAGAGGCTTCTAAAGCCATGACACAATTTTCTGGAATTTTCCAAGCTATTTAAAAGCACAGTCAACGTAGTGTATGGTAAACTTCTGACCCACTGAAATTGTTATACAGTGAATAAGAGAAATAATCTGTCTGTAAACAATTGTTGGAAAAATGACTTGTGTCATGCACAAAGTGGATGTCCTAACCCACTTGCCAAAACTATAGTTTGTTAACAAGAAATTTGCGGAGTGTTTGAAAAACGAGTTTTAATGACTCCAACCTAAGTGTATGTAAACTTCCACTGAATAATAGAGATTCTAGAATCCATCAGCCAATCACACACACACACTACATCAACACGGAGCAGTCATGAATGACCAATAGCCTTTGTCTTATGTAAGTTGATTGCAGTCTTAAGGAGGAGTAAAGTGCTGTATTAGCCAGTCCAATCAGTGAGTAAAAAAAGGGGGCAGGCTGCTGGGTGGAGTGCTGTCGTCACTGAGACTCAGAAAGGAAGAAGCCTTTTGTTTAAAGAATGGCACACAAAGCCTTCCCCCTTCCAACGAGCCGCAGCCTCTCCTTCTGTGGAGTAGAGGTCTAGGAAAAGACAGGCTTCCTGAAGACTCCACCTGCTTCCCGCTTTCAGGAATGGCCCAGGCAAAGCCCCTCCCCCACAACACATACGGTCCCTCAGCCACGTCAAGAGGCAACAGCTTGAGAGCTAACGGGTCTATCATGAAGAGACTGTTCAGTAGACCATTCTCGCTGTCAAAGACAAATACTGATCCTCTCTGAGACAACATCAATAACGCAAAACGCAATAACCCTGAATTCATTACATGTCTCTGTAGGAGGAACATGTCTAGTCGGAGGAACAGAGTTGAACATGGCTGGGAGGATAGGGAGCAACAGGAGAGTGCCAAACACTGATCCTGCCAATCAGACTTAAGTTGAGTATCTGATGCATCCGATGAAACTGACAACCATCTTACATGTTAATCTGGTCTGATTCTCCTCCATGTTCTTCATTCCAGACCTCCATATAAAATATTACATTCCAAACTGAGTAAATCAAAACTGTCACAACATATTGATATAATAAATTAAAATAATAAATAATAAATACTTTAATAAGGACCAAACAAGCATATTTAGAGGGAAAGTAGAGGAAAGAAGAGAAAATTGGAAAGTATGCAGGAAAAGCACATTAATTGGAACTTAATTCTCCCTGAGTAATTCTTGGTGTGGTCCCTCTATATCCGAAGGCCAAAGTCCTGGTTAAACTGAAAAGCTGGCTACAGTGGTTTCTCTGCTTCCTGTTTTTGGTGTGAAATCTCCGTTTTGCTACATAATTAAACACAAACTGCAAACTGTACGCCACAAAGGATTTTCCCTTCAAAATGAAGAAGAGAGACTGAGGGTGCACCTGCGTCCTTCAAACTGAAGGCTAGAAACCCCTTGGTCATGGAAGTCATGGTAGATAAGAAAAATACAGCATGGCTTGAGGATGTCCTTCTGGTATGTAGATCCCATTGACTGTCCACTGCACAAGGCTTACCACACATTTTACAGGAGCACTAAGCCCAGTGTCTGACCAGGACAGATCTGTTTCAGTCCAATTGGACTCCTATTCCTCTTAAGGTGGACTTTGCAGAAATTGCTCCGTCATTTCCTGGTTGCTAAAATTCAAATAGCTAGTCCTAATGTCAGTTAATGTCACAAAACAAGCAAGTATAGTGTAGAAAATCATTCTACCATCGAAATCGCTGTGAAATATATTTTCCATAACCAAACAATATAGTATTTTAACTATTTGAAGCTGGTGTACAAAACCGAAAGTAAAAGACCTTTTGGGTCTTGTGAGAAAGGGAAGCATAGAAATAGAGCACATAGAACAGATCTACCACGTCTTAGACTTGCTTTCGATGAGAATGACAGGTCTATAACTATCATTTCTATGGGCATTTGGACAGGTCTCCCAAAAAGTTACATATTGCAGCTTTAATAACAGACACTCACAGCAGAACACAGCCAGGAAGGATGAGGTCAACTGGTCAATGTTGAGTGTCCCTGCCAACCAACAGAAAGGGACCTTGGCAGGGTGGCTGAGATAACAGAAGACAGTTTGTGTCGGGAGCAGGGAAGAATCTCCGGGAGGGCACGGAATCTGTGGAATCTGCTGCACACACACAAACCAGGGCCTTCTCCTGGGGAGGAAACCTTGCTTCACTCCTACTGCATGTCCTCTGTGTGTGTGTGTGTGTGTGTGTGTGTGTGTGTGTGTGTGTGTGTGTGTGTGTGTGTGTGTGTGTGTGTGTGTGTGTGTGTGTGTGTGTGTGTGTGTGTGTGTGTGTGTGTGTGTGTGTGTGTGTGTGTGTGTGCATTCAACCACTGCAGGAAGGGAGTAACGCATGGAAGATACCATAAGAACAACAGTCACCTGCAGTAGTCAGCTTTTAAAACAGTCAGCCCAAACAGACAGTTTTACAGTCACACCCCCCTGCGCAATTGCCTGCGTCACATTCATTAGGCACTAAACGGGAGAAAACACAATGCAGCTTTGACAGAATATAGGGAATACCCATAGCAAATGCCATGGTGTGCTATTGGAAAAATTAGGGTGACTGTCTGTCTGCCTCTGTATTATAAAAGTCTCCCACATGAAACCACTATTTGTTTTAGATAAGCTTAGCCGTGACCTAAGTTCAGTCTCAGGACAGAAATATTTGTCTAATCTTTTCACTCTTTATTTTGTTTTGAATGGTTCCCAGAACCTACTTCTCTCTATCAAGGCATGATATTTGGAGAATGTGGGAGAGGAACGCTGGAAAGTAAGTCCAACTCGGGAAAGGCAGTTACTGGTTCCAAATTCTAAAAGGGAAGGGTTTGGTCATGGTAACCAATCAGGTGGGGGAAGATTACAGGGACCAACTATTACAGAGTTAACATTCAATTCATTCCATCATATTAAGCATATTAAGCTTTATCTTGTTTTAGGAAATGAAAAATTCCTGTGGTAATTATATACTGTAAATAGGAACACTGTGTGCTACAACTCCTGCATAGTTGTTTCCAAGCCTTTACTTTAAAACAACATGTTCCTTTAAAGCTCCCAGAGATCTCACATATGGGCACTTTGTGCTCCAATCACGTTGAGTTCAGTGACCTCTCAGGAATATCCACGCTCTCATCTCTATCCCCCACACCTACATATCTACATCACCTTGTGTTCTAGATGAGGAGGTTTCTAACAGTCATAATCTCTGGGGTCTGTGGTCCCACACAGGAACCTCATATCTCCGGTCAACTGAGAAGCAACACCTCATGAATAACAGTTAATACAGGGAGAGAAACTGAGACAACAGTTACAACACAGTTAGTATTAACATTTATGTGAATAAATGACAAGGTTTTGCAAATCCTGAATCATCAGAAATAACCATACTAGTAAGCATTTTCAAAGCCAGAGAAAGTATTGTGCTTTGTGGACTATTTGAAATGCTTAGGCATAGATTTGACATACGGTGAGTGTAAGAGAATGGGTTCCTAGCCGAACATGTTCACTGGATGAAGATGGCACAACCGTTTCCATCAAGAGGGGGAAGTGCGCAGCGCAGGAACTGCTACTTCTTTCCTGAAGCATACTCTTCCCTCTGAAGTCAACTTCCTCACATGCAAGAGAAATAAATACACAATACAGATACACACCCCTACACCTGCAGTCCCACTGGTTACAGCACTCACATCTACCACACAGAAGACGTAGAAAAAACAAACAGCCATTTTCCATCCCGCCCACAACTTGATGGACAATAATGAGTTGGTTTGACTACGCTTCCAGTGTAAATTAGAGACAGTGTCTTATGGGTATTTCTACATGCTGGTTACCGAAACCATTAAGCAAATGTGACCGTACTGTTTTACAGCTACGAGGATTTAAAGGCACACAGGCGTACAGAGGCTCATCCCTTTCTAAAGCTGTGACTTACAGTAAGTCAGTGGTCGGAGCTGTTCTGACAGGTCATTGGCTGTCACCAGAGAGAATGATAGAGGACTCTAGTGCCCGGAAAGCCCCTTTTCGCAAGGGCAGCGCCATTGAGGACTTTCACCATTTTGAAGTTAAGGAAGGATCACATAATTCCATCCAGGTCATCAGGTGGGACCTGAGCAAACATTCCATAACTGAAGTGACAGTAAATCACCAACCTTGACTTTATACCTGTTCAGACAACACACTCCAGCTGCAGTATGCACCCTTTCAGTTTGTTTACCAACTCTGAAGTAGTAGAAGAAGAAAAATGACTACTTCAAAATGGAGATGGGCTCAATGGCGCTGCCAGTGCGCTCACAGACGCCATAATGGGAAATGTCCTCTGTCATTCTCATGTAGGGACTCACTAACACCCTCTATATGGAGGTGTCAGGAGGAAGGAGAAGCAGAACCTTACCAAGAACCATCTCTATCTTCTTTTTAGGGAAGAAAAAATATTGTGATCACCATCATCTATGGCCTACGACTGTGGACACGTGGGCTCAACCAGAAACCCTAGTTTCATATGAACAAGTGGAACACTTTCAGTACGAACAAACACATTAACAAACCTTGGGGTCTTACTTGAAACTGACTAAAAGCATTTGAGTCATAATTCAATACCAGGCTTTCCCTGACTGCCAATTGTGCCAGATGTTTTACTATGGCCTGATGCAAAAATAGAACAGCCATCATGTCATCGTCATCCAGTCCAAGTCTAGGAAGGGGACCTGTGGAGCAGGTAGGTCATTGGAGATAATGACTCTGGTTCAGTCCATTTCTTCCTTCCTGCTACGTACCGGGCTTTCAATTGCAACTAACCTCAAGCCGAGACACACTTCTTCTCTCTGTTTGCCTACACTCAAAAAAATGTGTATGATTATTATATACATTTTTTAACAATACGAAACATACACAAAAATCAACGACATCACACCTACCCAGACCCACCTGCTCACACTGCCCTCTCCAGCATCTGCATCCCTCTCATGGCCTCAAACTGCACCATCCTGTTTCTCTTCGTCACTCACGCACTTTCAACATTTAGATAATAAAGCAATTGACCTTTCCATTGTTTTAACGATGAAGGAATTTTTTTTTACCTTTTTTTTACTAGGCAAGTCAGTTAAGAACAAATTCTTATTTTAAATGACAACCTAGGAACAGTGGGTTAACTGCCTGTTCAGGGGCAGAACGACAGATTTGTACCTTGTCAGCTCGGGGGTTTGAACTTGCAACCTTTTGGTTACTAGTCCAACACTCTAACCACTAGGCTATTGGTTGATTTCCAGTTAAGTATACATGTTTTTTCAAGATGAGAAGAGAATTGTCCAGCCCATTGGATATCTCACTACACCCCCATACATGTCTTGAAATATGGAGAAAGATGGATTAAAAGTAGATTTACATGGTAATACTTATGAAGGTCAACTTTCTAACTCCGCACACAACTTCCAGATTTAAAGTATTCCCAGAAGGCATAGATTATTGAGTCATTGTTAGATTTACAATTAAGACATGACTCCGCTGTTGTGCTGTAGAATGTGAATTTCATCTGCATACACTCTACCGAGGGCCAGAAAACCACTGTAGGCCTACTGCACACACTAACTAACCAACCAGCCTGAACATACTAACAAACCAACGCACACACCAACAAGCAAACCTGTAAAAAGGTGCTATCTATAACCTAAAAGGTTTCTTCGGCTGTCCTCATTGGAGAACCCTTTGTATAACACTTTTTGGTACTAGGTAGACCCTTTTAGTTCCAGGTAGAACCCTTATGGGTTCCACATAGAACCCTTTCCACAGAGGGTTCTACATGGAACCAAAAAGGGTTATTCTATGGGGACAACTGAAGAACCCTTTTGGAACCCGTTTTTCTAAGAGTACAGTTTATCTACACACAACTGTTAACCCGCATCATTAAGCCTGATATGTTCAACTATCTGCAGCTGCTGGTGATGCTGCTTCTTTCTTAATTTATCTCTTCTGAAAGTTACAGATTTCACAGCCCCCACCCAGAGCGTGATATAACCCAGTTCACCTTAACACACGACCCCCACAGGAAGCAGTATATGCCAGATAAGGTACAGTATCACCACAGCTTCTGTTTAACTGGCACCACACAGCTGCAACACCTCAAACACACTCCTGACAAAGAACTGCCACTAAAACTGACTGGCCTTGTTTATACCTGGGAGGCACAAACCAACCAAAATCACTTATTTCACTCTTTTGTAGCTGTTTTCAGTTCATACTTACCTGATATTAACCCATATTTACTATTTACCTAAACCCCTGTCAAGAGAGCTTCACTGTCTCTTCAGCACCTGAGTCAATGATTGACAGCAGAGATGTCATCCCATACAAACCTGATCTGATGTGGAGAGCTGTAAAACATCATGATGAGCTCTAGTAAAATATATCAAAGGTTAATGATCTCAGGCAATTTGCATCGTCCATCCTCTCATTCTCTTCCCCTGACCATATTTGACACAGAGGGCCTTTCTAATGGAACACTAAGGCAGCTGTCAAAGTCACCACCTCACCAGCTTGAAAACAGCTTCATACACCATGCCAGCGGCTGCCACTCTGCCAGATGCCTGGTTCATATTTTCCCCATGTGAAGCCAGTGGAGGACTGAAGTGTAACTACTGTGTATTCACCAGGACATCATCATACTGGAGCCGGGTAACGTGTGGCATTATTACTACAGAATGCCAGGGTCTCTGAGTGACTCAACCACAGGGCAACATCCAGGAAAAAGACTCATGTTAAATCATGTTATTCTTAAGCAGTAAGGCCCGAGAGGGTGTGGTATATGGCCAATATACCATGGCTAAGGGCTGTTCTTAAGCACGACGCAACGTGCAGTGCCTGGATACAGCCCTTAGTCGTGGCATATAGGCAATATATCACAACAACCTGGAGGTGCCTTATTGCTATTATAAAACTGGTTACCAACGTAATAATTGCAATTTTTTGTCACACCCTTGGTATACGGTCCGATGCATTCAGGGTTTGAACCACCCCTTGGTATACGGTCTGATGCATTCAGGGTTTGAACCACCCCTTGGTATACGGTCTGATGCATTCAGGGTTTGAACCACCCCTTGGTATACGGTCTGATGCATTCAGGGTTTGAACCACCCCTTGGTATACGGTCTGATGCATTCAGGGTTTGAACCACCCCTTGGTATACGGTCCGATGCATTCAGGGTTTGAACCACCCCTTGGTATACGGTCGGATGCATTCAGGGTTTGAACCACCCCTTGGTATACGGTCTGATGCATTCAGGGTTTGAACCACCCCTTGGTATACGGTCTGATGCATTCAGGGTTTGAACCACCCCTTGGTATACGGTCCGATGCATTCAGGGTTTGAACCACCCCTTGGTATACGGTCCGATGCATTCAGGGTTTGAACCACCCCTTGGTATACGGTCCGATGCATTCAGGGTTTGAACCACCCCTTGGTATACGGTCCGATGCATTCAGGGTTTGAACCATCCCTTGGTATACGGTCCGATGCATTCAGGGTTTGAACCACCCCTTGGTATACGGTCCGATGCATTCAGGGTTTGAACCACCCACTTTATAATTCATGATAACGACATACAAGAGATATTCTACTGCAGCTGTAATGGACAGAGAATGTGTCTTGCTCTGCCTGAAAGGCATTGGCTCTCGCAGAGTTTTCCATGATGCACATGGCTGCATTTTGTGCCATCGATAATGTCCAAAGTCTAGGCACCCTCCTCTGCCACGCGCCACGCAAATCATCTACCCAGGCATTCCGCACACACTCAGCAGTCCTCTATATACAAAAGATCTGTCATGCAGTCAGCCCACTGCTACCACAGCAACTTTTAAACAGGGCTTCTAACTCCTGGGCTTTTAATAAGTGGTAGAAAGCTGAGCAACACCCCTTGATCAGGTGAAAGAATAACCTCAGAGATGACAAAGTCAAAAGCTCCATGGTTACTCAGTGGAATAGGACAAATCCTTAGCCTCGTGATTGTCATGTGTAATTTTGACAAGAGCTTAGTTTAATGACCCTTTCAAACCACTATAGGGGAGAGAGTTAATATGTTTCTGACTGACAAACTCACTGTTGTAAACCTGGTTTTTCAGTCAGTGTGGCAGGGGTGAACAATGCAGCCCTTACTGTCCAGTGGTGTAAAGTACTTAAGTAAAAATACTTAACAGTATTACTTTAGTGTTTTTTGGGGGGGTATTTATATTTTTGACAACTTTTACTTCACTACATTCCTAAAGATAATAATGTACTTTTTACTCCTTGACACCCAAAAGTACTTGTTACATTTTGAATGCTTTACAAGACAGAAAAAAATGTCCAACTCACACACTTTTCAAGAGAACATCCCTGGTCATCCCAACTGCCTCTGACCTGGCAGACTCACTAAACACAAATCCTTTGTTTGTAAATTATGCCTGAGTGTTGGCGTGTGCCCCTGGCTATACATAAATAAATAAAAACAAGAAAAATGTGCCGTCTGGTTGGCTTAACATAAGAAATTAGAAAGGATTTATACTTTTACTTTTGATACTTAAGTATATTTTAGCAATTACATTTACTTTTGATACTTAAGTATACGTAAAACCAAATACTTTTAGACTTTTATTCAAGTAGTATTTTACTGGCTGACTTTCATTTTTCCTTGAGTCATTTTCTATTGAGGTATTTTCACTTTTACTCCAGTATGACAATTGGGTACTTTTTCCACCACTGCTACTGTCCACCTCTATTTGAAGTTGGAACATACTGGGCACCTGTGGGATGGCTCTGCCAAGGGTTCGAATTAAAAGTCACTCGTAGTGGGTTCGCTAAAAATAGTAGATCATTGTCAATCACAACAATTATGGGGGATGCCCATGTTGACATTTTAACACTAATGGGTGGGTGTGCCCTGATTAGGTACTGAAGTGCCCGGCATCCACAGACATCCTTTCCATCCAAATCTCTAGTTCTGTCTCTTCTCAGGACGCAGCTGTCCCTCCTCCATCCCTATGGCTCTCTATCAGTGTGTTAGTATCAGTGTGTTAGTATCAGTGTGTTAGTATCAGTGTGTTAGTATCAGTGTGTTAGTATCAGTGTGTTAGTCCTACCCTATCAGGTACCAGGCCTGAGGAGTCAACATAGTTTATCTGTGAGGCCATGCTTCCTGTCTCTGACCTCCACCCAACGAGTCGCAGGCACACAAAATGTCTCCCACATCCAACTGAGCCCAGCCCCAGAGAACCTGTCACTGCACAGATTGACAGAGACAATGATGAAGATTAGATCATACTGCTAGCTCAGAGGGGAGAGGAAAGGGGCTAGGAAAGGATGAGAGGGATGAATAAGTGAAAGAGAACGTTGTGACATCCTGTGGCATCATTCAGGCTGTGGATGGTCAACATGTGATAAACATTTGCTCACACTTTGCTGTCAGACTGTAGTCAGCTTTGATAACATAACCAAGCTCACCAACACTGCAGAAACCAACATCATACACCCACAATGGTAGAATATATTATATCCCTGGCCTTTCATACCACCATAGAATCCCTTTCAGACAGAACACACACAGTATAAACACTATGCCTGTATGTATAAACACTATGCCTGTATGTATAAACACTATGCCTGTATGTATAAACACTATGCCTGTATGTATAAACACTATGCCTGTATGTATAAACACTATGCCTGTATGTATAAACACTATGCCTGTATGTATAAACACTATGCCTGTATGTATAAACACTATGCCTGTATGTATAAACACTATGCCTGTATGTATAAACGCTATGCCTGTATGTATAAACGCTATGCCTGTATGTATAAACACTATGCCTGTACTCTGTGGTGTCATCGCTGGGCACGCCCCCCCCATCCTTGGAGGGTGCGGCCCTTTCTCTCATTGTCAAGGAGGGGTTATGAACCCTGAGGGGTATGGAATGAGAAATGGAATGTGGCATTGTAGCATTCTCCCCTCTTGCATCCCAGGGAGCTCCCCAGACAAGACTGGAGACAGAACACACTGAGCAGAGCAGGAAGCCCAGTGACCTGCAGTGAGGGACTTCCAATACACCTCTCTGTCCATGTGATGCCTACAATTATAGGCTACTATTGTGTACAGTAGATCTAAGGCCAAAATCACAGTCTGTAAAATACAACTAAACCCTTATTAGAGAAGCAGGTGTATGGGACTGACCGTAGAGCCCAGAGGGGGTGTGTAAGACAGTGTTAGTTACATAATACACTCACAAGCTCCTGAACTCTTACCCTCTACAAACAAATACACACACATTTACACAAGTTGACACCACACACACAAGTTGGCACAACCTACTCTCACACACACACACTGACTGCACAGTACACAAATAAATGGATCCGTCTATTGAAACACACTGAATCCTGTGACCCTGTGTTTAGACCTCCACCCGGTCTCTCTTGTCATGTTGACCGTTTCCTCTGGAACACACTGCTCAACAAAGACGAGGGAAGGAAAGGGTGACTCCCAAACATTCTCTCTCACACACACACACACACACACACACACACACACACACACACACACACACACACACACACACACACACACACACACACACGTGATTGAGCAAATACACAAGAAGACAGACACCCTACACGCGACCACACATCAAAAACAATGGGGTAGTCCTCCAGACTCACCTGATTCAACTGATTGAGGGCTTGATGATTAGTTGACAAGTTGAATCAGGTGTGCATGTCTGAGCTACAATTTAAAAAATGTACTGTTAGAGATAATGGAGGCCTGGAGTTGGTAAACACTGCTCTAGTCTACCAGATTTGACCAAAGTTACAAGGAATACCATCAACCACAGTAAGAGGTTTGACTTTTACTTAAACAGCCCACGTTAGTTAGCATGTTACCCACTAGCATGAACAACACTTTACTGTGTGTATACTGTAGACCAGGGGTACTCAACTCTTACCCTATAAAATAGGTCCGGAACCTGCTGCTTTTCTGTTCTACCTGATCATTATTTGCACACACCTGGTGTCCCAGGTCTAAATCAGTCTCTGATTAGAACTATTGAGAAAAAAATAGTGGAACGGGCTCGAGGTCCAGAGTTGAGTTTGAGGGCTGTAGACTGTAGTAATTGTAGAGAAATGAAAATAATAAAGACTAGGAGTTTTCATTGTGACCAGGAGAGGCAACCCATTGTGGAGAGAGCAGAGGAGGGGTATGAGGGGGAAGGGGGATGAGGGGGAGGGGGAGGGGGTCTGTCTGACTCTCTCTAAGTCCAACAACAATGACAGGAAAACAGTCTAAGCTTTCTGGAGTCTATGTGCTGGCCAAGGCCCCAGGAAAAGATTCCCACAGAATCAAGCTACGCTAATGAGATTTAAAGAGCGAGTCACAAACTAAGGTGTGGCTGCCCGTTTCCTAAAATATGTATTTTTATTTTACCTTTATTTAACTAGGCAAGTCAGTTAAGAACAATTTCTTATTTACAATGACAGCCTAGGAACAGTGGGTTAACTGCCTTGTTCATGGGAAGAACAACAGATTTTTACCTTGTCAACTCAGGGATTTGATCTTGCAACCTTTTGGTTACTGGCCCAACGCTCTAACCACTAGGCTACAGTAGCCTAAGCAAATCAGGCAAGAACGAATTCTTATTTTACAATGACGGCCTACCGTCATAAGAGAAGTTCATGAAGAGTTGACATATTTTCTTTAAATGGCATAGGACAATGTTATTGAACAGCCATTGTTGATTGTATGGCATCAGCGTCTGGTTGAATAGTTGGTAAAGCTGACATAAATAATGTCAGGCTTTGTGTCGTCACTTGAACATGGTGAGGAACACCCAGAGACTTGGTCTGGAATACATACAGTGCCTTGCGAAAGTATTCGGCCCCCTTGAACTTTGCGACCTTTTGCCACATTTCAGGCTTCAAACATAAAGATATAAAACTGTATTTTTTTGTGAAGAATCAACAACAAGTGGGACACAATCATGAAGTGGAACGACATTTATTGGATATTTCAAGCTTTTTTAACAAATCAAAAACTGAAAAATTGGGCGTGCAAAATGATTCAGCCCCTTTACTTTCAGTGCAGCAAACTCTCTCCAGAAGTTCAGTGAGGATCTCTGAATGATCCAATGTTGACCTAAATGACTAATGATGATAAATACAATCCACCTGTGCGTAATCAAGTCTCCGTATAATTGCACCTGCAGTGTGATAGTCTCAGAGGTCCGTTAAAAGCACAGAGAGCATCATGAAGAACAAGGAACACACCAGGCAGGTCCGAGATACTGTTGTGAAGAAGTTTAAAGCCGGATTTGGATACAAAAAGATTTCCCAAGCTTTAAACATCCCAAGGAGCACTGTGCAAGCGATAATATTGAAATGGAAGGAGTATCAGACCACTGCAAATCTACCAAGACCTGGCCGTCCCTCTAAACTTTCAGCTCATACAAGCAGAAGACTGATCAGAGATGCAGCCAAGAGGCCCATGATCACTCTGGATGAACTGCAGAGATCTACAGCTGAGGTGGGAGACTCTGTCCATAGGACAACAATCAGTCGTATATTGCACAAATCTGGCCTTTATGGAAGAGTGGCAAGAAGAAAGCCATTTCTTAAAGATGAAACCAAAATTGAACTTTTTGGCAACAATGCAAAACGTTATGTTTGGCGTAAAAGCAACACAGCTCATCACCCTGAACACACCATCCCCACTGTCAAACATGGTGGTGGCAGCATCATGGTTTGGGCCTGCTTTTCTTCAGCAGGGACAGGGAAGATGGTTAAAATTGATGGGATGATGGATGGAGCCAAATACAGGACCATTCTGGAAGAATACCTGATGGAGTCTGCAAAAGACCTGAGACCGGGACGGAGATTTGTCTTCCAACAAGACAATGATCCAAAACATAAAGCAAAATCTACATTGGAATGGTTCAAAAATAAACATATCCAGGTGTTAGAATGGCCAAGTCAAAGTCCAGACCTGAATCCAATCGAGAATCTGTGGAAAGAACTGAAAACTGCTGTTCACAAATGCTTTCCATCCAACCTCACTGAGCTCGAGCTGTTTTGCATGGAGGAATGGGAAAAAAATTCAGTCTCTCGATGTGCAAAACTGATAGAGACATACCCCAAGCGACTTACAGCTGTAATCGCAGCAAAAGGTGGCGCTACAAAGTATTAACTTAAGGGGGCTGAATAATTTTGCACGCCCAATTTTTCAGTTTTTGATTTGTTAAAAAAGTGTGAAATATCCAATAAATGTTGTTCCACTTTGTAACGACGTTCTTCGTTTGTTAAATGAGAGTCGGACCGAAATGCGGCGTGGTGGTTACTCATGTCTTTAACGAAGAAAAACGGAACGATACTTGAAATAACTAATAAATACAAAAAAAAAACGGAACGTGAAACCTATTACAGCCTATCTGGTGAACACTACACAGAGACAGGAACACTCACCCACGAAATACACAGTGAAACCCAGGCTACCTAAATACGGTTCTCTATCAGAGACAACAAGAATCACCTGACTCTGATTGAGAACCGCCTCAGGCAGCCAAACCTAAACTAAACACACCCCTAATCAACCACAATCCCAATGCCTACAAAAAACCCAATACGACAATACAGTAACATAAACCCATGTCACACCCTGGCCTGACCAACTAATTAACTAAAACACAAAATACTAAGACCAAGGCGTGACACACTTCATGATTGTGTCCCACTTGTTGTTGATTCTTCACAAAAAAATACAGTTTTATATCTTTATGTTTGAAGCCTGAAATGTGGCAAAAGGTCGCAAAGTTCAAGGGGGTCGAATACTTTCGCAAGGCACTGTAACTATAACCCAGTAAATACACTATTACCCACTATAGGTCAAACCCACTAAATAATCCACCAGGAATGCTTAAAGAAAAGCCCTGGTTTCAAATATCTTTAAGAGTTGCTCGCTCCTCATCACCAGATGAAACCATTTCATTAAAGCCACTGTCAACCCACACACTCCATTCTGTGGGAGATAAAACAATATAGAAAGAGAATCCTCCTACGCAGTCACTAAAGTAGGATATTCCTATGCCTGAGGAACCATGTTTTGCTATAACAAAAGCCTCTCACCACTATGGCACACCACAAGGGCCAAAAAGCCTAGAGGCAGTGGGTGTGTCAGTGGTTGATCCATGCTCTTTAATAAGCAGTTTTTATATGAATGAGTAGATTACAGGCTTGGTATCTGGTAGAAACCTGGTGGAAACAGACAGCCAACTGGCATATGCCTATAGGCCTGTCTGCATGTTGCTGCTCTCCAGGCAAAGTCTCTATGCTACTGTTCTCTACAGACTTCCTCCAAGTCATGGAACACACACAACGGCCCCTCCCTGAACAGCACAATTCTCAGCCTACTAGTCACAGTTGATTTCATCTGACACAAGGAGGACTCTTTCTCTCCTGTAATTTGCCATTAAAAACAGGCTTATGTAACCAGGCAGTCATTCATGAGGAGTCCAGAAGCACCAAGCTGACTGGCTGGAAGGCATCCTCCTCAGTCTCCCAGTGGAAGCTCAATAGACCAAAGCTTCTCGGTTGATGTGGGCTTTCCTCAAAAGCAAATGGAGGGAATTAGGCGCCTCACGCACAATAACAACACAAAACAATAACAACACAAACTGATAAGATAGATACTGTGGATAGAAAATAAACTTAAAGGCTCAACTCAAGGCATGCATCACACCCTTATTTTCATATTTATCAGATGTTTAGAGTGGCTTTAATGACAGATCCCATAGGATCCAGCCAGTATGACAAGATGCACCTAAATCTATTAACGATGTAATAAGGGCAGCCAAAATATAACCTGTTGTGACTTGTGTGCTGGTTTACTGCATCCCTCCCCACTCCACTGCATTTTACAATGGGGGTTACATTTTACTGCAGGGAAAACAGAGAAAGCCCTTTGAATCCAATGGCTTGTTATGTGTGCAGTGGCCACGTAAATTGCTATCAGAGAAGGAATAGACAATCAAACTCAGAGTTCTGGAAAGATTATCTCTGTCCTTGGTTTCTAACAACAGAGAAGACTGCAATTCAAAACGTTCCATCTCTACTTTCCTCCTCTCCATTGCTTCACACCCCTGTTTCTCACTTTGCCTCTCACACACACAGACCGACACTCAACATGGATAGCACACACCACATCAGTGTAACCAAGGCAACTCCTCCTTGGTTTCCGAAGAGGGCGTTCCTCTTGGTCCCCTCTTCTGTTTTTCTTCAAAGACAGGGACAGGCAGTTGCTGTGTATTCACCACCCAGGCTGTGTGTGTGTGTGTGTGTGTGTGTGTGTGTGTGTGTGTGTGTGTGTGTGTGTGTGTGTGTGTGTGTGTGTGTGTGTGTGTGTGTGTGTGTGTGTGTGTGTGTGTGTGTGTGTGTGTGTGTGTGTGTGTGTGTGTGTGTAATGTCACACTGACTGCAGTGATGAATGAGGAATGCCGGACAGGATGCAGGCAGAAAATTCCTGGAACATAGTAATATCGTCTAAGCCTGAGTTGTAAACCTGCCCGTGTTCTTATATATAGGCTTACCACTTATGATCTTCAAGCATTAAAGCTGTAGGTTGAGTTTCTTTAAAGGTCCAATGCAACGGTTTATATCTCAATATGAAATCATTTCTGTGTAACAATGAAGTAACATACTGTGATTATTTTTAGCCATTTTAATTGAATACAAACTAAAATAGCTTCTTAGCAAAGAGCAATTTCACAGGCAATAATTTTGCTGTCAATAACAGCTGAAATCTGAAATGTATCTGTTATTGACAGAGAGGATTAGACCCCTCTTTCTTATTGGTCTATTAACTCATTTACCACCTGATGTCACCAGGCGGGCCAAAACTCCATCCCACCAAAACAGGCTGACATTTCAGGACGATCTTTTTAAACAGCTCTTACACTTAAAGGCCATTATCATCATTTTCACAAATACACAGTATTATTCCAACCTCATAGTGTGGAAATAAATATAAAACAGTGTAAAATCACATTTGCCTGCACTGGGCCTTTAAACTGTCAAGTAATTTATTCTCTCTAACTATTTAATTTAGAAAGCAAGCAAACACACTAGAAACCAGGGAAACATTAAATGTCCAATATGAAAACTATAATTCAACCAATGAAATATGAGCGGTACAGAAGTGGGCTTGTTTGTTCATGGAACACTTCCTTCTGATGTGCGTACCAGTGTTAACTATAATACCACAACTCCATTAGGCCATCTGGGTGAGTTAGAAAGTAAACAGAGGAACAATCGGTGTGTTCAACAACACAACTGCAGCTGTTTTTCTATGATGCTTGAGTACTTTTCCAGGACATGTAGATGCTCTACAAGTGAGGGCCATTTACAGTAATACATTTAAATGTACATTAATACACAGTACATTGTTTCCATCAGCTTCAATTGCTCTAGTCTATAGAGTTAACTAATGTGATATTATGGTCTGATGTACTGTAACATGTTCAGCTGTTGAGGGGATCTGATAGATGGTTCAACATTGCACAACAGTATTTCTGTGTCTTTATGTGGCACAAGTCCTCTACCTTCCACAGTCATGTCTGTCACCGGGCCCTTGACTGGGCCTCTGCCCTTCAGTGTTAACACACACTGATAAGAGATAAGGTAGATGCAGCATTTAACTACCCTGCAGACACAGAGTCACAGCCAGGACACAGCAGGGCCTATATGTGGGGTGGATTTGCTGTGTTTTTGGATATTGGGACAAAACATGGAAGTTAAGGGTGAGGGAAACAGGGTTCTCATAAGGTTTCTTAGATGACCCCCATTACCTTCCCTGCAAGTTCAGAGATTAAACCGTGTTAGAAATCCTGCTCTTAATATTGATTAATGTAATGAGAGCACAGTGGGTTACTGCTTAGAAGTGTAATGGTGGAGGAGTTTAAGTCACAAACATGTCAACTGTATCCGGTACACATAGTATACACAGGATATGCAGGATGTACAGGAGCCCCTTGGAGCATCCCATAAGATGCTGCACATGTGTCTGGCTGGCAGCAACCTGTCCAACACATGAGTGGGCTGGTAATGGCTGGACACTGCAGGGTATGGTAGTGAGACTGTTGTTTAGACTGTTATGGTAGCAAATCACTCAGCAGTGAGATTCCCTCAGAACGCCACATTGGAACACAAAGACCCAAACAGACAATGCAGTGTCAGTGAAGAAGTCTGGGTTATTATGTCACAACAATAGAGGAACCAGAGAGAGGGGCTGGGAGGGGCTGGGAGAGGACCAGGGGTAAACATCCGGGACACGGCGGGGGGCACAGATGTTCTGGAGTGCCCCTCTTTTCTTCAATGTTTGAATGAACCCACGTCGTGCATGCTGTTAGCTAGAGGGTATTAAGAGGACGTGAAGACTAAATATAGTCCCTTAAAGAATAAATAAAGTTAGAAACGGCTATTGAACAATGTGAGGAGCATTTGAAGAGTTGATTTATCCACAATTTTTGTGTGTTTTTGTGTGTTTTTTTCACTACAAATGATTGTTTATTGGTACCTTCATGTGTGTGTAAAACATTACTGTTCTCAGATTTAAAAAATATATATCATATTCAAACATATTATTTAGAAAACGCTATATATCCATTGTTTAGTTGGAATGTTTGTAAACTGTGTATTTGACCGTGAAATAGTGCCTTCTGAAAGAATTCACTCCCCTTGACTTTTTCCACATTTTGTTGTGTTACAAAATGGTATTAAATTTGATTAAATTGTCTTTTTTTTGTCAACGATCTGTGTTTACCTCCATTCCCTTTCTTTTTTTACCCTGAAAAACTACCCAGTCTTTAACGATTACAAGCATACCCATAACATGATGCAGCCACCACTGTGCTTGAAAATATGGAAAGTGGTACTCAGTAATGTGTTGCATTGGATTTGCTCCAAACATAACAGTTTGTATTCGGGACAAAAAGTTGCTTTGCCACATTTTTTGCAGTATTACTGCAAACCGGATGTATGTTTTGGAAAATTGTTATTCAGTACAGGGTTTCTTCTTTTCACTCTGTCCATTATGTTAGTATTGTGGAATAATTACAATGTTTCTGATCCAATCACCGTTTTCTCCTATCACAGCCATTCAACTCTGTAACTGTTTAAAGTCACCATTGCCGTCCTGGTGAAATCCCTGAGTGGTTTCCTTCCTTTCCGGCGACTGAGTTAAGAAGGATGCCTGTATCGTTGTAGTGACTGGGTGTATTGATACACCATCCAACATGTAACTTTAACATTGTAACTTCACAATGCTCAAAGGGATATTCAACGTCTGCTTTTACATTTTTTACCAATAGGTGCCCATCTTTGCGAGGCATTGGAATTCCTCACTGGTCTTTGTGGTTGAATCTGTGTTTGAAATTCACTGCTCGACCGAGGAACCTTACAGTACTTGTATGTGTGGGGTTCAGAGATGAGGTAGTAATTCTAAAATAATATTTAACACTGTTATTGCACACAGAGTGATGCCATGCAACTTATTATGTGACTTGTTAAGCAAACGTTTACTCCTGAACTTATTTAGGCTTGCCATAACAAAGGTGTAGAATAATTACTGACTCGAGAAATGTCAGCTTTCATTTTTTATTCATTTGTAAAAAAAAAAAAAAAATTAAAAAATTCCTAAAAACATAATTTCACTTTGACATTATGGGGTAAAGTGTATAAGCCAATGACAACAAATCTAAACTAAATCCATTTTAAATTCAGGCTGTAAAACAACCAAATGTGGAATAAGTCAAGGGGTGTGAATACTTTGTGAAGGTGCTGTATGTGGCTGTAAGGCGCTGTATGTGGCTGTAAGGTGCTGTATGTGGCTGTAAGGCGCTGTATGTGGCTGTAAGGCGCTGTATGTGGCTGTAAGGCGCTGTATGTGGCTGTAAGGTGCTGTATGTGGCTGTAAGGCGCTGTATTTGGCTGTAAGGCGCTGTATTTGGCTATAAGGCGCTGTATGTGGCTGTAAGGCGCTGTATGTGGCTGTAAGGTGCTGTATGTGGCTGTAAGGTGCTGTATGTGGCTGTGAGGCGCTGTGTGGCTGTAAGGCGCTGTTTGTGGCTGTAAGGTGCTGTATGTGGCTGTAAGGCGCTGTATGTGGCTGTAAGGCGCTGTATGTGGCTGTAAGGCGCTGTATGTGGCTGTAAGGCGCTGTATGTGGCTGTAAGGCGCTGTATGTGGCTGTAAGGCGTTGTGTGGCTGTAAGGCGCTGTATGTTGATCTGGATAAGATGAATATAATGTCATATCTAAATGTTTTACATACAGATCTCATATAATAAAAATAACTCAATTAAATATTCATATCACAAATGTATCATTTGTTCAGTTCTTTAATAAACTAAATGTTATTTTGTTAAATGTGACTGTGAAAAACCTAGCAGTACTACTTATTTCTCTGAGAGTGAGGCGGATATATAGCGTTTTGCTAAAAAATATATATATACATTATTTATCCCTCTGAAATGAAACCATTAAGTTATAGATTTTTTTTAAATACATGTCTGTCAATGAACAACCTCATGACATGATGAGATGAGTGAGATGAGTGAAAAAAACACACCAATCTCTTTCATAAGTTATTTAAACAATAAAAGCTACTTTACCAACATTTCTGAAAATGGATATAGAGCATTTTGGAATGAAACTCTTTGTTTGTTTTCATAGACAGCAGGAGGTCATAATCAAGGACTCAGAACTGCATTTTGATTTGTTTCTTGTGTTCCATTGTGTGTGCATTACATTGTGAGTCATGAAAGCATCAATTCGCCAGAAATATGTTGGACGTGGTGTGTTCAAAGATATCTGCTTCAGTAAACCCCAAATTCTTTCTCTTCAACCCCAATGTCAAGTGTCAGTTATTTTTTCAAACCTCAGAACAACAACACAAAACAATGTTGTTGCCCTTTCCCCCCAAATGTGTGCGGTGTGCAGCATCACTGTCAAATTAACTTGAACTCAAGGCTGAAGCAGGTTGTTTGTCCTTCCTCTCTTATACCCCCCCCCCCCCTCCCCATACCCCCCACCACCACCCACAACAAATGTGCAGCCAACTGACTCGCCTACAACCTGCGGTCTCTGCCAAAACTGCTACAATGAAGAGAGTGGGAATATTGGGCTTTGCAGCTGACCATATTCATTGTTATTTTCACAGTGCACTTATACAACAGGAGACTGACCATTTTAAATAATCTAATTACATTGCTGGTGAATAAATGGATGAATTAAAAAAACATCTCATTCGTTTAATTGAAAGCCATAGGACAGTGTCAGTGGTACTATTACGCAAACTGTAACTGAATCTGTAGTGTATATTTGCAGAATATAGCTTACTGTGACCACCAGGCTACATCAATGAACCAAAATAAGAATTTCATTGATTATTCAGGTTTTGCACTTTGGCACACTCACCTTCTCAGAGTTGATGCTTAGCTTTTTCTCAACATGGCTATGGAGCTCTACGTGGCCATGGTGATCTCCGTTATTTCCCGGGATGGGTGTGGATTCTCTCCGTGTCCCGCATGGTGTCCCGTTCTCCTTAACGTCTTCGCTTTCTGACTCGTCGTCGCTGGGTAAAGGAATGGGCTCCGTGACATATTCTTTGAGACACTTCATCTTGTGTTTTTTCAAAAGTTGCTCAGTGTCCTGATCGACAACAATGAGCTCGAGCTGGCCCACCGTGGCTTTTATCCGGGACACAACCTGTTGATGGCTCTCGCTCTCCACGTTCTCCCCGTTCACGAACACCAGTCGGTCCCCCGCGCGAATCCCAGAAGTTTCCGATGGACTGTCGGGCTCCACAAGCCGTATGAACTGCCCGGTCTTACCCTTCTCACCGTGGAGATGGAACCCATAACCATTGTCCCCTTTCTCCAGCAGGCAGAGTCTTGGCCGATTATCTTCACTTTTGCTGGGCATAGTTTCTGCTATTTATTTCACCAATTCAACCCGTTGCTTGTGAGAATGATCGTTCACTAGCTGGAAGTTGCCAAGTAAACTCCGTTTGGGATGCTGAACACGAGTGGTACCCGTCAACAGAAATCTCTCTACCGTTCTCAAGGAAGAGCGTCTGGCATCCAATCGGTCTGTTTATAAGGTGCCGTCCGTGGTGACTGGATGTCACCCGCAGTCGCAACTCACTTTCAAAAGCAACTCCTAAACTTTGTGCATGCAGGGGATGTATGCCAACCCGAGATGTGTCGCCCAAACCTGAAGTTCTACTAACTATATGTATGCGTTGACTTTTCTCCAAAACTCTATTCTCTAATCTGACACAGAATTAAACTCAGCAGACTACTTTATAAAGGTCAGTGACGTAGGTGGAGAAGACAGATGGTAACACCAATTACTACTCAAATACCCCAGGAGGAGGGAGGCGCATAAATGAATGGTGCATGCATGCTATTGGCCCTAATGATCGACAAGTGCATGAGCAAAAACTATTGCTGCTGCTGCTGTTGTGACAAATACATGTGGTCATTCTGCAAACATATGGTACTGTATCACAGGAGGTTGGTGGTACGGTATCAACAACATCAAACATATGGCACTGTATCACAGGAGGTTGGTGGTACGGTATCAACAACATCAAACATATGGCACTGTATCAACTACATCAAACATATGGTACTGTATCACAGGAGGTTGGTGGTACGGTATCAACAACATCAAACATATGGCACTGTATCACAGGAGGTTGGTGGTACGGTATCAACAACATCAAACATATGGCACTGTATCACAGGAGGTTGGTGGTACGGTATCAACTACATCAAACATATGGCACTGTATCACAGGAGGTTGGTGGTACGGTATCAACTACATCAAACATATGGTACTGTATCACAGGAGGTTGGTGGTACAAACATATGGTACTGTATCACAAGAGGTTGGTGGTATCAACTACATCAAACATATGGTACTGTATCACAGGAGGTTGGTGGTATCAACAACATCAAACATATGGGTATCAACTCAACAACATCAAACATATGGTACTGTATCACAGGAGGTTGGTGGTACGGTATCAACTACATCAAACATATGGTACTGTATCACAGGAGGTTGGTGGTGGGTATCAACTACATCAAACATATGGCACTGTATCACAGGAGGTTGGTGGTATCAACAACATCAAACATATGGTACTGGCATCAACAACATCAAACATATGGCACTGTATCACAGGAGGTTGGTGGTACGGTATCAACAACATCAAACATATGGTACTGTATCACAGGAGGTTGGTGGTACGGTATCAACTACATCAAACATATGGTACTGTATCACAGGAGGTTGGTGGTACGGTATCAACAACATCAAACATATGGTACTGTATCACAGGAGGTTGGTGGTACGGTATCAACTACATCAAACATATGGTACTGTATCACAGGAGGTTGGTGGTACGGTATCAACTACATCAAACATATGGTACTGTATCACAGGAGGTTGGTGGTACGGTATCAACTACATCAAACATATGGTACTGTATCACAGGAGGTTGGTGGTACGGTATCAACTACATCAAACATATGGTACTGTATCACAGGAGGTTGGTGGTACGGTATCAACTACATCAAACACATGGTACTGTATCACAGGAGGTGTATCAACAACATTTGATGTATCCATTCTATCAACAACATCAAACATATCACTGTTCCAGACATTATTATGAGCCGTCCTCCCCTCAGCAGCCTCCACTGTACTGCATATTCCTGATGTTGAAATATGTTTTCTACTTATAGATTACACATATTATGCTCAGGAGAATACATCTGCATTTGCCACATGTGCTCCTTCTCTCTCCCTCCCCCACTCTATGTCTGTCTGTCTCTGTGAGAACACACACTCACTGATAGACAGAACCTCAGGTGTTTGAATAGGCCTGAGCCGCCCTCCCCTCAGCAGCCTCCACACCCTGCAATTCTGAAGAAATGCAAACCTTTATGTCTGTCTGTCTCTGTGAGAAGATAGACAGAACCTCTTTTGAATAGGCCTACCTCACCACCCTGCAATTCTGAAGAAATGCAAACCTTTATGTGGAAGGAAGGGGCCTAGACCCTCCTTGAGAAATGCTATATTACATCATCACTAAAACGGCAAGAACCTCACTGAACCAAAACCACAGCAGAGTTGTTACTTCTCTATACTGGGACATTTGCCAGGTACACTTATCAATGCATGGTAATGTCCTTAATATAATATATTGATGACTCACTATAATTTATTGATGACTCACTCATAAGCCTATCATCTCAAACTATGTGTACAGAAAGGCTGATGGTCAGGTGCTATGTGACGTTTCTGAGGAATTAATGATTCTTGTTTGTGTTTGATTTAATCGTTGGTACAGCTGTACAACTGTGTGGAGGAGGACAAGTTCCATGGATGTTTCACTGCCTTTAAAAATCAACGAATCCCTTTGAAAACGGCCTATGTGGCATTGATATGAGTCAGAAACAGTGTGTCAAAATTGACTACAAAGTGTAAATAGGATAATTTTGGTCATAAAGTCAGTATTGTCTAAAACTGAGTGTGGAACATCCGTGCGTCACAACTGGTAATGAAGGTTGGGTTTTGATTTGACGAGTTTCATTTGCCTACTAACGTGGGGTGAACAGCTGCAGTGATTGCTCTCCATCCAATAGCATAGACAATGAGACAGACCTGCCCAGCAGCTCCGACCTTGTTTACATACGACAACGTGTGTTGCATTTCTTTACTTGAGAAATACTGTACCACACACTTCATTCAGTTAGAGGTAAAATCACGCAACAAAAACATCCTAGGTAAAAACGTCAAAAATAATTACATATTTCTTGAGTAATATTAGATTTATTATGGGGATTTTGAGGAAGTGAAATAGGCTTCTCATGGCGGACAAACATCATTAACCAAGCGCGGAATCCGTCAGGAAACACCCCAAGACTGAAATCTTGTTTTTCTACAGAAAAACACACCTGCCAATCAGCGTGTTCAGTGGCTCTTTAAAAAGGAAAACTGAGCCAGCAGTGGTAAATAGCGTAACGCCCTATTATTATTTGAAAAGAAATGCTGTCACCTGGTGGGAGGCAACTTCAGTACATCACATCCCATCCACCTACAGCAGGGATCATCAACTAGATTCAGCCGCTGGCCGATTTTATCTGGAGCGGTTGGTTGGGGGCTGGCACATGATTACAAATAATTTGTAGACTGCAAAAAGCCCAAACATACACATGTTTGACTAAAACATAATACTTTCAAACCTTACTTTCATTTGTATACGATCATGTGTCTCTATTATGCGTTATAATACTTAGGTACATATTTCTTATATTAAAATCACTTGAAGCTGGTTTCCTGGTATTTTTAGTCTTCTATGTCCAACAATGGAAATTCCACCCAAGAAATATATATATACAGTACCAGTCAAAAGTTTGTGAAATGCTTGCTTACAAGCCCTTAACCAACAATGCACTTTTATGAAAAACAAGTGTTAAGTAAAAAAATATATAAGTAAAACAATTAAAGAGCAGCAGTAAAATACCAGTAGTGAGGCTACATTTATTTTCCTAGTCAGCTAAGAACAAATTCTTATTTTCTATGACGGCCTAGGAACAGTGGGTTAACTGCCTGTTCAGGGGCAGTACAACAGATTTGTACCTTGTCAGCTCAGGGTTTTGAACTTGCAACCGTCTGGTTGCTAGTCCAACGCTCCAACCACTAGGCTACCCTGCCACCCCATATACAGGGGGTACCGGTACAGAGTCAATGTGCGGGGGCAAAGGTTAGTCAATGTAATTGAGGTAATATGTACATGTAGGTAGAGCTAAAGTGACTATGCATGAATAATAAAACAGAGAGTAGCAGCGGCGTAAAATGGGGGGGCGTTTGATTAGCTGTTCAGGAAACTTATGGTTTAGGGATAGAAACTGTTAAGATAGTTTGTTGGTGATGTGAACGCCAGGGAACTTGAAGCTCTCAACCTGCTCCACTACAGCCCCGTCGATGAGAATGGGAGCATGCTTGGTCCTCCTTTACCTTTAGTCCACAATCATCTCCTTTGTCTTGATCACGTTGAGGGAGAGGTTGTTGTCTTGGCACCACACGTCCAGGTCTCTGACATTGTCAATGATCAATGTCATTGTCAATGATCAGGCCTACCACTGTTGTGTCATCTGCAAACTTAATGATGGTGTTGGAGTCGTGCCTGGCCATGCAGTCAAGGATGAACAGGGAGTACAGGAGGGGACTGAGCATGCACCCCTGAGGGGCCTCTGTGTTGAGGATCAAAGTGGCAGATGTGTTGTTACCTACCCTTACCACCTGGGGTCAGCCCGTCAGGAAGTCCAGGATCCAGTTGCAGAGGGAGGTGTTTGGTCCCAGGGTCCTTAGCTTAGTGATGAGCTTTGAGGGCACTATGGTGTTGAACGCTGATCTGTAGTCAATGAATACCATTCTCATATAGGTGTTCCTTTTGTCCAGGTGGGAAAGGGCTGAGAGGAGTGCAATAGAGATTGCGTCATCTGTCGATCCTTTGGGGCGGTATGTAAATTGGAGTGGTAAGGGTTTCTCTGAGAATGGTGTTGATGTGACCCATGACCAGCCTTTCAAAGCACTTCATGGTTACAGACGTGAGTGCAACGGGTCGGTAGTCATTTATGGGGCAGGTTACCTTAGTGTTTTTGGGCACAGGCACTATGGTGGTCTGCTTGAAACATGTTGGTATTACAGACTCAGACAGGGAGAGGTTGAAAATATCAGTGAAGACACTTGCCAGTTGGTCAGCACATGCTTGGAGTACACATTCTGGTAATCCGTTTGGCCCTGCGGCCTTGTGAATGTTGAGCAGTTTAAAGGTCTTACTCACATTAGCTACGGAGAGCGTGATCACACAGTTGTCCAGAACAGCTGATGCTCTCATGCATGCTTCAGTGTTGCTAGCCTTGAAGCGAGCATATAAATAATTTAGCTCATCTGGTAGGCTCGTGTCACTGGGCAGCTCGCGACTGTGCTTCCCTTTGTAGTCTGTAATAATTTGCAAGCCCTACCACATCCGATGAGCATCAGAGCCGGTGTAGTATGATTCAATCTTAGTCCTGTATTGACACCTTGCCTGTTTGATGGTTCATCGGAGGGCATAGCAGGGTTTATTATAAGCGTCTGGGTTAGAGTCCTACTCCTTGAAAGTGGCAGCTCTACCCTTTAGTTCAGTGTGGATGTTGCCTGTAATCAATTACTTCTGGTTGGGGAATGTACGTACGGTCACTGTGGGGACGACGTCATCGATGCACTTATTGTGGTGTACTCCTCAATGCCAACGGAAGAATCTCAACCACCTTCATGAGGTAGACTCCTGGAATGCATTTCAATTAACAGGTGTGCCTTGTTAAAAGTTAATTTGTTGAATTCCTTTCCTTCTTAATGCGTTTGAGCCAATCAGTTGTGTTGTGACAAAGTGGAGTAGTATACAGAAGATAGCCCTATTTGGTAAAAGACCAAGGTTATATTATGGCAAGAACAACTCAAATAAGCATGGAGAAATAACATTGCATCATTATTTTAAGACATGAAGCTCAGTCAATGCGGAAAATTCCAAGAACTTTGAAAGTTTCTTCAAGTGCAGTCGCTAAACCCATCAAGCACTGTAAGGAAACTGTCTCTCATGAGGACCGCCACACGAAAGGAAGACTCAGAGTTACCTCTGCTGCAGAGGATAAGTTCATTAGATTTACCAGCCTTAGAAATTGCAGCCCAAATAAATGCTTCACAGGGTTCAAGTAACAGACACATCTCAACATAAACTGTTCAGAGGAGACTGCGTGAATCAGGCCTTCATGGTCGAATTGCAGCAAAGAAACCACTACTAAAGGACACCAATAACAAGAGACTTGCTTGGGCCAAGAAACACAAGCAATGGACATTATACTGGTGGAAATCTGTCCTTTGAGACTTTTGTTTCCAACCGCTGTATCTTTGTGACGCAGATTAGGTGAACAGATGATCTCCACATGTGTGGTTCCCATCGTGAAGCATGGAGGTGTGATGATGTGGGGGTGCTTTGCTGGTGACACTGTCAGTGATTTACTTTGAATTCAAGGCACACTTAACCAACATGGCTACCACAGCTTTCTGCAGCAATACGCCATCCCATCTGGTTTGCGCTTAGTGGGACAATCATAGGTTTTTCAACAGAACAATGACCCAACACACCTCCCGGCTGTGCAAGGGCTATTTGACCAGGAAGGAGAATGATGGAGTGCTGCATCAGATGACCTGGCCTCCACAATCTCCCAACCTCAACCCAATTGAGATGGTTTGGTGTGCGTTGGAATCAGAGTGAAGAAAAAGCAGCCAATAAGTGCTCAGCATATGTGGGAACTCCTTCAACACTTTTGGAGAAGCCTTCCAGGTGAAGCTGGTTGAGAGAATGCCAAGAGTGTGTAAAGCTGTCAAGGTAAACGGTGGCTACTTTGAATAAAATATATTTGTTTAAGAAAATTTTGGTTTCTTCCATGTGTTATTTAAAGTTTTGATGTCTTCACTATTATTCTGCAATGTAGAAAATAGTAAAAATATAGAAGACCCCTTGAGTAGTTGTGTCCAAACATTTGACTGGTACTGTATGTATTATTTTTGTTGCTCAGAATAAAATAAAACCACCAGTGGCCGTCAGTGGGGAAACCCAGACCTATTTCCTCCTCCCCAGAGACTCAAAGAACAGATATATAAACACACACTGCAAGAAAACACCATCTTCATTACAAAAAATAGTTTTTATATACTGTACGATAACAAAGCACTTTTCCAGGGCACTTTGTGATCACTGTGACACCTCCATAGAGAGTGACAATAATTGTGACATCAAGCAAATTCAATAAGCAAACATTCATAATGAACCAAATACAAATGAACATTTTACACAATGCAACCCATGAACAACCCATGTACAGTAGAGACACAACAATAACATCCATTAATGATGACTGATAGAGGCTCCACAACAACAGTGTCTGAGGGAGCTCTCTCATTGGTGGATGGCACGTGGTGGATGGCACATTTAAAAGCAAATCAAAACTCATGCTGGAACTTCTGACCACCACCTCAATTAACATTTGACCACAACATTTCAGAAAAATACTTTTAATTTGGAGTATAATTAAAAAATGACTGTCATTAGACATATTTTTAGCCGGTAGAGGCCGCATCTGGAACAAGCTGTGTATGACACCACAGTAGTAGAGGGTACTCCTCATACAACATGTATAATGGCATTTAGTCCTGAATAGAATGTGGTGAAAAATATGAAGCCATGAGCCCCAAAAAAATCTGTATTTTATTCCAGCTAACATCTTTACATAAAGTGATCGGATCATTTCTTCATAAATATGGCAATATTGGGGCAAGAAATTCCATTTGCATTTCCAATCCTTCCTTATGGCAATAATGAGTAAGGCTGACAGGCTGCAGCATGTGATACACATGAACTAAATGATCTGAGCATGTTTCAAAGATAAATTCACATTTTAATACACTGCTAAAGGATTTCTATCCAACTGAAAACACTGACATGGTTTTTCTCCTAATAGGGGCAGAATGAGGGTTGTCTAGTTGCCATAGGCTTTCCAAGTAGGTGGTGAGCAGACCAGGTGCTCTCTTTTTCACAATGTGGTTGCTCTGCTCTTTTTGACGACTCGCTATCGGATGATGCTATTTTAGGGGGACTGTCTCTCTACTGCTCTGTCTGTATCTCTCTCGCTCCTCTCTCACTGTGGCCTGGTGTGGTGTAACAGTTGGTGAGAGGTTCAGCTACATGTAGCCACCACAGCAGCCAGACTTATGCTTCTCAGACGCAATGTAGTCGTGGATTTGGAACTTGGGCTCGTTGGGCTGCTGGGCAGCTCTGTGCTTCAACTCCCTGGCAGAGAGAGCGCGAGAGAGAGAGAGGAAGGAGAGTGTGTGGAATGGAGCAGTGCAGAGCAGAGAAATTGAAAACATAAGGGAAAGAAAAGGAGAGATGAGGAACATAATTGGGCAATATGTCTTTGCCCTTTCACATACAGTGCAACTTTCATTTAGAAATAACATGAGTCGTGACTTACTTTGCTACAGCCAGGAAGGCCAGCTCTACGTTGACTCCAGTCTTGGCACTGGTCTCCATGAAAGGGACTCCATATTCCTGAGAAGCATCCAGGGCTTTTAATGGCACTACTCAAGTACACCACATCGTATGAATGGACTCACTACCAAGCACTCAGAGTGATACAGCTCTCCAACACTTCAGGGAACATCAGTTCACAAGTACAGTATATAAATCAACATTTCAAGCTTGTTTTCATTTCACAGTGCTGTGCAGTTGCTTTTGAAGAGGCTACTTAGTGTTTTGCGGTAGGAGAGTGGAGCAAACCCTTAAGTGAGCCTTGTCTCTTACCTTGGCCAGCTTCTCTCCCTCCTCACGCTTGATGACCCTCTCTCCGGCCATGTCCGTCTGTTTGGACAGAGCAGAGGAGAGTCATGGACACAACTAGTCCATTAGATCCAGAGAGGCACCACTACATCAGCCCACACAAGCCACAGCAGTTCCCAGGGCATTCTCCAGGCTGCCTCTGAGTCTCTGACCACAGGACAAACATTGCTCAGAGAGAGAAATGTGCCCTGTCCTGCTGCTCTCCCCAGCTCTGGAAATAAATTATGTCTGTGGAACGTGACAGCAATGACCCAGTGTCTCAGTTCTATTTGAAATCACCACAACACATGTATTCACGTGTCAACCGGCTTTGCTTTACCTTGGCCAGGTCGCAATTGTAAATGACAACTTGTTCTCAACTTGCCTACCGGGTCAAATAAAGGTGAAATTAAAAAATTAAAAAATGCAGCTTCAATATAAACTCTGAGGCTGAGACACTGTGTGTGTAATTAGGCTACAAAGTCAATAGCAGAGACAAATATGTTTCTGTGTGTGTTGTGTTCTTATTGTTACTTTTGGTATGACGACTTCTCTTGATACACTCTACAAAACCAAAAGGATGTATAGCTCACACCTTGTTGCCCAGCAACATGATGACCACATCCTTCTGAGCATACTCATGAATTTCAGTCAGCCAGGCCTATATGGGAGGGGGGGAGATTAAAAGGAGATTAGTCAGTATGCCAGTGCTAAAGGAGACACTCTCTACAAAAACAGAATTAATTTCTCTGCTCTGCTGCTTTGGTTACTATTCTCCATTCTGCGCTGTACTTCCCCGTATCCCCAAACCTTCAAAAACTTTTAAAAATGGCTTCTTGGAAATGTCATGAAATGTCATTGTGGAGGTCACTTCAGTAATGTAATGTGGAGGCTATATATTACTTGGCATGTAAAATGAATTCTGGATTCTTCCTCTAAAAGGGGGCTTATGAGAAGATGTAAGGAGATAAGGAAGGGGTGAAGAGTGACATGATATGTTTCTCACCCTGATGTTGTCAAAGGATGACTTGCTGGTGATGTCATAGAGCAGGAGGAGGGCTGAGGAGAGAAAGGCAGAGAGTCTCACACCGCCACGTGTTCTTAGCATTCTTCCACACACACAACCAGGAAGTGTTTCAATATAGCAGAGATTACCCTGTGCGTCTCTGTAGTAGGCGTGCGTGACACTGCGGAATCTCTCCTGTCCTGCAGTATCCCAGATCTGGGAGAAAGAGGTGAAAAATTAATTAGAACAATGTAATAAACCAAGAAAACAGGACAATATCCCAACCAGCAGCAACCAATGAGCATGCAATGGTATGCACGTCATAATGGGAAATTCGTGACATTAATTATCAATATATTTTACAGTGTAATACATTAGAAGAGTCACTTGGCTTATTTATTTTTTACCATGTAAGTTGATTGAGAACACATTCTCATTTACAGAAATGACCTGAGGAATAGTTACAGGGAAGAGGAGGGGGATGAATGAACCAATTGGAAGCTGGGGATGATTAGGTAGCCATGATGGTACGACAGCCAGATTGAGAATTTAACCAGGATAACAAGGTTAATATCCCTAATCCTACGATAAGTGGCATGTGATATTTAGTGACCAGAGTCAGGACACCTGTTCAACATCCCATCCGAAAGACGGCACCCTACACAGGGCAATGTCCCCAATCACTACCCTGGGGCAATTTGATATATCATTTTAAACCATAGGAAAGAGTGCCTCCTACTGGCCCTCCAACACCACTTCCAGCAACATCTGGTCTCCCATCCAGGTACCAACCAGGACCCAACCCTGCTTAGCTTCAGAGGCAAGCTAGGAATGGGATGCAGTGTGGTGTGCTGCTCAGACAAAACCCACCAAAGGCATTTAAATGTTTGGCACCTCTCAGCCAGAATTGTCAATAGAACAGGATATGATAACATATTTGCAATAGATACGCTGTGGTTACATAGGGACACTTGCGTGTTGACCACATACGCCACTGCCCACTGTGTAATATTATGATAGTGACTGTGGTTTAATGAATTAGACTGGTAGGGATAGGACCACAGGAAGAGTGGCATCAATGTTGGGTGTAGAGGTCCCTGCTCTCTCACCTGGAGCTTGACCTTCGCGTTGTCCACCGTCACAACTTTATTCTGAGGAGAGGAAACAGTTAACCACAGGACTGTCTATGGGGGCCTTTTTGCATAATAGAGACAGACTCAGACAAAACACATCACAGGTATTTAAATATTAAGAACCTTCAGAAAGCAAGAATATTCTAAAGAACAAACAGACCGGAAATGGCACAGCATGCTGTATAGCAGTGGCGACCCGTCATTCAGGGCAGGTGGGCCTGTGAGCCCCAACCTTTTTTCATAAAATAATATATATATATATATATATATATATATATATTAGTTTTTGGGTGGGCTTGCCTGTTTTACATGTTATTTTGGCATTAATATGTGTCACATATCAGTTTGCAAACAATGTAAAAAAATATATATAATTGAGTTAATAAAGCTGCAAATAAACAGGAAGTCGTTTCAGCCTAGCTCATTGCTTTATTTGGCTCAGTGCTTGTTTGACTACTGTTTTGTACAGCTTTCACCCAAACGGCGTTCAATGTGCCTCACCCTAATAATTTGGTCTACTTCACCTCTTAATTTCACCTACTGTTCTAACTTGGTGGTGCACATATAGCCTATAACCTGTTTTGGAGAACTGTAATCATCGAATGTTGTAAAAGTTCTCGTCGTCTGTTTATATGTCCCCTTTTTTTAATCGTACGGTTCTGTGACAACGTGCGTCTAGGTGGTAGGTGTAGGAGTCAGGCGCAGGAGAGCAGGGATGTCTGAGAAGTGTGTTTTAATAAGAAAGTCCACCAACACAGGAATGGCACAATCAAAAGATACAACGCCCTCGACAACCGAAAACCCGTACAAAGTGCACGGAGGAACAAACAAAGTTCCGACACTCATTTACTTCAGAACCCGTGAAAACAAATAACGGTAATACCTAACCGAGCACCTCACAATAAACGACTAATCCCGCACAAACTTAGGCAGGCAACAGGTTACAATTATACACAGAAATTAACGCAAATTAAACCAGGTGTGAAAAAGAACCAAAGACAAAACAAACAAAAGGAAAAAGGGATCGGTGATGACTAGTAGACCTGCGACGCCGCGACCGCCGCCCGAACAGGGAGAGGAGCTACCTTCAGTAGAAGTCGTGACAGGTTCTGATTTGTACAGGGAGTACACTGTAAGAACGGCCCATGTTCTGAATTCTGTCGCTATACATTTCAAAAGTGCTGAACAAATAGATATATTGACGACGTCCGTCGTGGCTTGCCCATTAACATCTTAGTCGGAATTACGGATTGCCTCTTATTCGCTTGTCGTCCCCTTATGCCATAGTTTATACATCTCATTTGTCAGTAGGAAACACATTTGTTTAAGCAAGTCTGCCATGTCCGCTATGTTTTTTAAAAGGCAGTAAATGAGGCTGAATGAACTGTTTCGCTGCCAGGCAAGGCTCCGCTGAAAGCCAGGTTTAGCAGTGGTAAGGTGTTAGGACAGCTTTACGTAGGACCTAACAGTTTGTGGGCACCGTTTGTCACTGTTATAGTGCAATTCATGTATTGTTTAGTATTGTGTTGTGGCTTTGATGGCATGCATCCCACTTTTTGGGGGGGGGGTGGCACCAAGATTTCCATGCTAAAATCGCCACTGCTATATAGACTCATACAGACAACATGAAAACTAAGAGGAGCTTCAGAGGCCGGCAAAGAAAGCCAATTGCTACACCCACACTACAGAGGTCCTGGAATTGGACTTAATTGCACAATAGTGAGAACGAAGACTGGCAAAATAACAACCCACTCCCCCGCTAATTTCCTGTGGCTGTCAGGGACGCCATGTGATTTCCTGTATAGGCAGGATTCTAAAATAGTCATGAGTGAAAAAAAGAATATTAGCTACAGATATGGATTAGTGAAAAACAAGATGCTTAATAAGATGCTTCCAAATGAAAAACATATCTTGTGAAAAATGCTCTTCGAGAGAGTAAAGAAAGAAAATGGAAAATTGAGAAGGAATTCGATGCCCAAGTCATGTGAAATGATGTGTCCCTTCAAATCTAAGTCCCAAATACATACACCCACCCACCCACACACACTCACAAACAAATCCAATGGCACACATTGTAGAGGTCAACCAATAACAGCTTGTTGTAAGGTCAGTCTGCTGTGTAGGTGTCATTATTATGCAGGTAACTGAACCAGTTAACCTCAACCTGGCCTTTTAAACTTCCTGTTTGTATTTCAGCGGAAAACAGGAGGAAAGTCACTAAGTGAAAACATGACACAAGCAACAATGTTGAAATGAAGGAAGTGAACGATTCAACTGGTACATATCACTTCCTCTAAGCTAACCTCATTACTCCACTATCAGTACCCGGGTACAGTCAGCCCCTGCCTTTCCTGTGAGCACACTGTGACAGACATACACTCTCTCTGAAGTGAGTCCAATCTTCTAAAATGGCCCCTCTTAATGGGAGTCACCACCCATTGAGACTTCCACCTTGGCAGAACAGACATGGTCCAACCCCTGCATTAGTTGCCATGGGTTTCCGTTTTTCCCTCCAATTATTAACGCAGATTGGCCACACACGGCTTCGCGTTGACAAGCCCGCATGCTGAGCAACTGCTACAAGGAAGCAGGGCCAAAATAGCCCTGCCACGTTAGAGCTAGTCACAGCAGTCTTCCCATCCACACAGGGTATTGACTGGTATAGCTGGAGGCTCAGCAAGGAACATATTGACTGATCCTGTATCAGTCTCAAAATCATCTCGCCTTATAATCTTCTGTTCCATACAGATGCAATGCAAGTAGCCGTGGGTGGTCACTACACACAACTCATTGTTATAATGCACTTATTTATGAATCTCATGAATAGTTAGTTACCTGTTGCACAAGCATGAAGAAAATCATCTCCATTTGGAAAACATAAACGGTCCACACATCCCTATCCATGTTTTACTCCCATCCCAGGCAGTCCTAATGTCTACACCATCAACACTGAGTGGTAACACAGTACTCTGCCTTAATGCAACATCATTTCCTCCAAATCCACCATTTTACCAGCCATTAGATAGAGTGTTTTCTTTGGAGGGGGAGCGGGACCAAATCCACTGGTGCAAGAGTCTCTCTGTCCATAGTCTCTCTCTTTTTCCATCTCTCACTCATTTTCTCTATATTTTTCTCTCTGTCTCTCCAGCTGGTTGGTAGCTATGGAAATCTGTCCCCCACCAATCTGTCCTCCACATGAGAGCTGCTTGTTTATTTGACCCCAGCCAGGGCAGAGCATTGTTTGTGGGGGTAACGTAACGTACATTTCCTCCAGGCTGGAAATAAGCATTCTGGAGCCATATGCAGCACAGTAGCAGAAGTACTCTATGGACTTGACTGATTTGTCAAAGGGTTTGTACATTTTGAGCCATCATCACTGCATGACAACACTTTAAAGTGGTTATTGGATTTACAGACTTAACTGAAATATGGATTCTTCAACAACATTCTAGCGTTTATCTTGTAAATAGACCATTTAGAAATGAGAAAGAACAGATAAAAACAGCAGACATAATGTATACATTATGAATGTATAGACACAAAGAACCTTCCAACCCTGAGTTGACCCCACTCTGAGTCTACTGACATCTCTCTCACCCTAAAGTCTATTCCCACGGTGGCTATGAAGTTGCCTCCCAAAAAGGCCCCGTCTTTAAAGCGCACCAGCACACATGTCTTCCCCACCGCAGAGTCTCCCAGTAGCATCACCTAGAGAGGCGTCAGAGAGAGGGGTTAGGGGTCATACCTGGGCCCAACACACTGACATCAACCCTCACATGACCAGAAGAATGGTAATAACTCCAAACAAGCTTTCACTGAACAATGTTTGGTGTTAAGAGATGAATCGTAGAGTTCAACTGGTTCATATGCAAATGACTTTCTGAAAGTCATCTGTTGATTATTTCATGATGCTGTGCATCCATGAGAAGTGAAAATTATAAAACTAGAATTTCACGACATCATGATGACTAGTGTTGTTAAGTGTCAAAGCACTGACTCATGATCCTATTGCAAAATGTTCTTGTTGTTTTCGCATCATCTGAACTTCCTGGTTATTTATTGGGCACCTGATTTAGTTTGGATATTTTATCCATCCGTCGATTTCATCTTTATAAAGGTTGTAGACTAAATTGTGGTTGATGTGTGGGTCTTACCCTTATTAATTTGATAATTCATATTTCAACATGAGTAATGTTCTGCAGTAAAACAGCTGAGTGGATATGTATGAGAGATCATATTTGCACAAACCATCATGGGACTGATGTGAAACTACTTGACTATGTGAATGACCTGTTGTACTTCTGGTCTAGTCCATTAACCAACTCCTGATTCTGATCAATCCCCAAACGCTCATGATTAGATGTAACAATATGCACCTTTCCTGGAATTACATTTTAAATACAGTAACATGGACTTTTCCCCTTAAATTTGTAGAGAAATGTACTATTACGTGGTATGCAATTAACCTGTATTACCAAGTGCTACATTCTTCCTGGAGCCAATATTTAGATATCACTAAGAATGGGAGGACTGAATACTGTGATTCATATAAAATAAACCTGTGTCACATTGGATACATTATCCAGTGGTGTAAAGTACTACTCAAGTAGTTTTTGGGGGCATCTGTACTTTACTATTTATATTTTTGCCCATTTTTACTTCACTACATTCCTAAAGATAATGTACTTTCTACTTCATACATTTTCCGACACCCAAAAGTACTTGTTACATTTTGACAAGTAAAATGGTCAAATTCACACACTTATCAAGAGAACATCCCTGGTCATCCCTACTGCCTCTGATCTGTAGGACTCACTAAACACAAACACTTTGTTTGTAAATTATGTCTGAGTGTTGGTTTGCCCCTGGCTATCCGTCAATAAAAAATAACATTTAATTGTGTCCTCTGGTTTATACTTTTGATACTTAAGAATCAAAAGTAAATGGAATTGCTCAAATGTACTTAAGTATATTTAAAAACAAATACTTTTAGACTTTTACTTAAGAAGTATTTTACTGGGTGACTTTCCCTTCAACTTGAGTCATTTTCTATTAAGGTATCTTTACTTTTACTCAAGTATGACTGTTGAGTACTTTTTCCACCACTGACATTATCCATAAGGGAGGGGTGAAATTGGTGTGCACTGGTGTGTGTGGTAAGGCACATAATTGATAGTGGTGTGGTAATTAAGAGTAATGTAAACAGAATAGGAGCTTGCCACAATGATAACAGCTGTTCTTATTCCATAGTGGTATATTGTGCTGCATTAAGGGGAAACTTCACAAAAGCAAGGGCCATCCTGTTAGCACCTTTTTTTCTATCTAGAACCTAAAAGGGTTCTTTGGCTGTCCCGATTGGAGAACCCTATGATGAACCCATGTTGGTTCCAGGTAAAACCCTTTTGGTTCCAAGTAGACCCGTTTTGGGTTCCATATAAACTCAGCAAAAAAAGAAATGTCCCTTCTCAGGACCCTGTCTTTCAAAAACAATTAGTAAAAATCCAAATAACTTCACAGATCTTCATTGTAAAGGGTTTAAACACTGTTTCCCATGCTTGTTCAATGAACCATAAACAATTAATGAACATGCACCTGTGGAACGGTCGTTAAGACACTAACAGCTTACAGACGGCGAGCAATTAAGGTCACAGTTATGAAAACGTAGGACACTAAAGAGGCCTACCCACTGACTCTGAAAAACACCAAAAGAAAGATGCTCAGGGTCCCTGCTCATCTGGGTGAACGTGCCTTAGGCATGCTACAAGGAGGCATGAGGACTGCAGATGAGGCCAGGGCAATAAATTGCAATGTCCGTACTGTGAGACGCCTAAGACAGCACTACAGGGAGACAGGTTGGACAGCTGATTGTCCTCGCAGTGGCAGACCACATGTAACAACACCTGCACAGGATCGGTACATCCGAACATCACACCTGCTGGACAAGTACAGGATGGCAACAACAACTGCCCGAGTTACACCAGGAACGCACAATCCCTCCATCAGTGCACAAACTGTCCGCAATAGGCTTAGAGAGGCTGGACTGAGGGCTTGTAGGCCTGTTGTAAGGCAGGTCCTCACCAGACATCACTGGCAACAACGTCTCCTATGGGCACAAACCCACCATCGCTGGACCAGACAGGACTGGCAAAAAATGCTCTTCACTGACGAGTTGCGGTTTGTCTCACCAGGGGTGAGGGTCGGATTCACGTTTAACATCGAAGGAATGAGCGTTACACCGAGACCTGTACTCTGGAGCGGGATCGATTTGGAGGTGGAGGGTCCATCATGGTCTGGGGCGGTGTGTCACAGCATCTTCAGACTGAGCTTGTTTTCATTGCAGGCAATCTCAACGCTGTGCTTTACAGGGAAGACATCCTCCTCCCTCATGTGGTACTCTTCCTGCAGGCTCATCCTGAAATGACCCTCCACCATGACAATGCCACCAGCCATACTGCTTGTTCTGTGCGTGATTTCCTGCAAGACAGGAATGTCAGTGTTCTGCCATGGCCAGCGAAGAGCCCGGATCCCAATCCCATTGAGCACATCTGGAACCTGTTGGATCGGAGGGTGAGGGCTAGGGCAATTCCCCCCAGAAATGTCCGGAACTTCCAGGTGCTTTGGTGGAAGAGTGGGGTAACATCTCACAGTAACAACTGGCAAATCTGGCTCTGTCCATTAGGAGGACATGCACTGCAGTACTTAATGCAGCTGGTGGCCACATCAGATACTGACTGTTACTTTTGACCCCCACTTTGTTCAGGGACACAATTTAATTTATGTTAGTCACAGGTCTGTGTAATTTGTTCAGTTTATGTCTCAGTTGTTGAATCTTATGTTAATACAAATATTTACACATGTTAAGTTTGCTGAAAATAAATGCAGTTGACAGTGAGAGGACGTTTATTTTTTTGCTGAGTTTAGAACCTTTTCCACAGAGGGTTCTACCTGGAACCCCTTTGCAACCCTTTTTTATAAGAGTGTACTGGTGTGCAGAGTAGGCAGGCTACTGCATTTTAATAGATTTTCCTTCATTTGTTTGAGATGGACACCTGTACCACCAGTGAAGCTTCTCAATTAGGCTAGTCAATATTAATACCAGCAGGCAGCGCCATAACATGATCATAAGCATAATACTGTTATAAGCACATAAACATAGCATAATAATATACATCCCAATAATAAGAATAGCCTAATACAGACCTTGAAAGCAATATCAAAATACTCGCAAACCGAGGCGCATCTCTCCAACACATATTTTGATGTTCCGTTTTTAGTCTCTTTATCCTTCAACGATGCCTTCTTTGTGGACATCGCAATGACTATCACCACAGTATCACCGAGATCTGTCAGCGCGCCGCGCGATGTTCCTCCCGAGATGCCAGTGACTCAAAACCAGTTAACACGAGCAATGAGTCCATCGGCAGACACTTAGCGTTGTCCAAAACCACCCAGCGCTTTCTAAGAACAATTTCTTGACGCTGAATCAACTAATGCCAATCATAGAGTCGTGGTTAAAACTTAAAGGGGGATTCTCTTGAGAACGTGGCTACATTCGCGAAGAAAAAATGATCAATATGCGGAAACATTTCTCAGTTATGCAGAACGTTAGAACCGATTTGCATCATTCTTTACGCGTTGGCAGATGAAACGACGTTGCTATTGTCATTTGTCCAATGAAGATAATGCTATTTAAGGCCTATGAAATGAGGCAGTGTTTTGTCATTTTCATAAATGAAAACAACTAGGTCTTCAACCGAGCCACGGACGCAACAGGCAGTGATGGCACGAGTTATTTAGTCACAGGTGGTACTGAACTCGTTGATCATGAAAGAGGAGGAGTTCAGCGAACGAAATCAAATAAAATAAAAACCATTTAAACGGCTGTCAACGTGTTGCCAATGAAAAATACACTTTTCAGTTTCAATCCTAAATTAATGCTATTCCAGTGATTTCAGAATTCCCTACACATTCCTACAATTTAATCTACAACATGCCAGCTCGGTGGTCTTTCCTCACCAATGTCTAATGTTCATAGGATGTATGTAGCCTTGAGGAAATACACTATAAACAGACAGTGTTCAAATGAGAATCTCATTTTCTTTCACTTAATTGACATGACATAATGTCAAAAATGTTCTCCTAATTGCCAAGCCATGTATGATCATGTGGATGGATACCAGCTAAATCTTTGACTAAGAGTTTGTCACCCCCCAGTGTTCAAAAGAGAGAGACGATAAAAAGAGATGTCTGTGGGTGTATCTCTCTCGAGCTCCATCACTTCACATTACAGGCAGTTGTGGGCTCAGACAGACAGACAGACAAACAAGCAGACAGAAAGACTGGAGAACCTTGGTTAATGTTCTATCCACCTATTGCAACAAAGGTTTCTGTAAGTGCAACCAAACCTTTTTATACCCACTGCATTTTCGTCACAACCTCTTACTGTATGACAAAGCATTTTTCGTGTCTCCAAGGTAAGCAGCTTTGTGTGTCCGTTTTCTGCATTGCTTTTGTGTGGCTTATATGTCTTCAGACAAACAAAGCCTTCGTCATCACTGTCTGTCACATCACAAAACAGTCAGGTCTATTTCTGAAAATAGCATCAACCTGAGCTTTATATCTTTTACAGTCCCTTTCTTTCTTTCTTTCTTTCTTTCTTTCTTTCTTTCTTTCTTTCTTTCTTTCTTTCTTTCTTTCTTTCTTTCTTTCTTTCTTTCTTTCTTTCTCTTTGTGAATGGAAGCCCACCATAAATCACCACAGTGATAATGTAGACTGTATATGCAGACAATCAATCACTCCAGTTCACATTCACAACAGTGAGTGATACATCTGTGAAACACAGCTATCCATCAGGGAACAGACCAACTGGTGCAACATTAACTGTAATCATACACCCGCTTTCTAGCAACACCCAACTGTGTGCTAAAGATCATTATGATTGCAGAAAGAGGAAGATGATTGGCACCTCAGACAACAGCATTTAGGGACCCTGGAAGGGAAGACACTTGTTGTCCCATCAATCCCAGTAACAAATTGATCTGGTCCCTTCATGGTCACTTGTCCCCTATGGCTTATGGCAGACAATAACGCAGAGACTCACCGTGAAGCCGATGCCCACAGTGGCAGAGAAGGAGCCGGGTATGAACTTGCCTTGGTCATACTGGACCAGCAGAGAGGTCTTCCCCACGCCGCTGTCTCCCACCATGATGGTCTGTGGATAGCAGGAAGAACAGAGAGCAGGTTAGCCACATCACAGCACTACACAGCACAGCACTACACAGCCTTACACACCACAGCACTACACAGCACAACACAGCACAGCACAGCACAGCACTACACAGCACAGCACAGCACAGCACAGCACTACACAGCACAGCACATCACTACACAGCACAACACAGCACTACACAGCACAGCACAGCACTACACAGCACAGCACAGCACTACACAGCACAGCACTACACAGCACAGCACAGCACAGCACTACACAGCACAGCACTACACAGCACAGCACAGCACTACACAGCACAACACAGCACAGCACATCACAGCACAACACAGCACTACACAGCACAACACAGCACATCACAGCACTACACAGCACAGCACAGCACTACACAGCACAACACAGCACTACACAGCACAGCACAGCACAGCACTACACAGCACAGCACAGCACTACACAGCACAGCACTACACAGCACACACAGCACAGCACACACAGCACAGCACTACACAGCACAGCACAGCACTACACACCACAGCACTACACAGCACAGCACAGCACTACACAGAACAGCACAGCACTACACAGAACAGCAGAGTGCACTCATAAAAAAAGGGTTCTTCGGCTGCCCCCATAGCATAACCCTTTTTGGTTCCAGGGAGAACCCTTTTTGGTTCCACGAAGAACCATTTTAGGTTCCATGTAGAACCCTCCATGGAAAGGGTCCTACATGGACCCCAAAAGGGTTCTACCTGGAACCAAAAAGGGTTCTTCAAATGGTTCTCCTATGGGGACAGCCGAAAAACAATTTGACTTTATAGATAGCACCTTTTTTTCTAAGAGTGTACAGTACAGAACAGCACAGCACACTGCTCATCTATAGGCCTGTACCATGAGTGGGTGTAGCGTACCCTACTATATATGTGTGCATCTGTTGCTTACAGTGCGGAACATGTTCTTGCCTGATGCCATATAATATGTGTAATATAATGTGATGCATGAAGGTCAGTTGGGTATATACCCGGTGGGAGGAGGGAAATGGCAGTGGATGAGTCTGGATGTACCATGGATATAAGGCAGCTGCAGCCTGAGCATCATGTCAGCCATGGCTACTTGGATTCAAGACGATGCTCTCTGTGCCCCAAAGGAAGCATTAAGAGATCTCTCCTTGCACACTCAACTGTAAAACCTCTTGCACAATGACACACAGCACAGACAAACACAAATCAGCAGGCTACACAAACACACACACGCACACACACACGCACACACACACATGCACACAGTGGTGTAGTGGAGAGTATACGCAGGTATACGGTGTATACCACTTATTTTTCAGTGGGCCTTGTGTACACTCCCTTCTTAATCCCCATGATGCATATCAAAGTAGTGTAGTGGAGGTATATGCTGTATCAATAAATCAGTCTGATGGAACAGATCAGAATGTTTCGCTTAAAATGTTGATAAACTATTATTTCTTCACATTTTAGCCGCAGCAATGTGCACACGGCGGTAGGCCTATATTTAGAAAGAGGGGAGATCTAAAGATGTAACAACTATCATGGGTTGCTAATATGACTAGGATAATACCCTTGGCTGCTAGACAATGAAAGAAAGCTTAAAGAAAACCAATAGAACAGGAGTACGCATAAGAGGACGTCTTTAGAAAAGAATTACCTCCAGGTTTCTATGGTGGGATTTTGGCTATATAGGCTACTTTGAAGCCAGGTAAGACATGCCTCATAATATAAAGTGATATCAGAATGATATCATGATTATTTGCATCAATTATTGCCATTTGTTTTGCAATCTCCATATTGTGCTATATGTGCTACAGAAACACAACTAACCAAACAGCAGTGCTAGGTGCCTGCACACTTGAATTAAAGGTTATCTACACAAACAAATCTAATGTCTTACTCGGTTGACATCCTCATTTATCTTTCAATAGTAGGCCTACTATTAGCCTACTTGCACAGTACAGATTGGGTACCTGACTGTGAAAGACCAATATGGGATTGATCATTTTATGTCAGTCAGAGTGTATGTCACTGTTTCTCATATAATTTTTCACACAGGGTGCCTTTCCTTCGCCGGCCAGGCCGTTTGGGAAATGTTTGGCAAAATTAGAGTATACCCACTTCTCCAGGCACCTCTGCACACACACACACAGAGACAGAGACAGAGACAGAGACAGAGAGAAGCCAAATTGGATTTATACCAAAACATTGCACAACTGATCATATTTACACCCTGATAGATCAACATGTCCACCAAAATAATACCAAAATATACGCTTGCTTTATCGACTTCCAAAAAGCATTTGATTCTATTTGGCATACAGTTCTTCAAAGTTATTGAATGTGGTGTAGGGGGTAAAACGTATGACATAATTAAATCAATGTATACTGGCAATACGTGCAGCATTAAAATTGGCGAGAAAAGAACATAATTCTTGAACCAGGGGCGGGGCCTTCGCCAGGGTTACAATCTGAGCCCTGCACTCTTCAATATTTACATCAACGAATTGGTTACTATTCTAGAAAAATCCTCAGCCCCTTGTGTTAGTCTCCACAATTCAGAAGTTAAATGCCTACTCTTCGCAGATGACCTATGCCTGCTGTCCCCCAGAGCACATGGCCTACAGCAGCGCCTGGACCTGCTAGAGCAGTACTGCCAGACCTGGGCCCTGGCAGTAAACCCCAAAAAGACTAAAATAATGATTTTCCAGAGAAGATCGAGATCTCAGGGAAATAAAACCAAAGTTCTCAATTGGTACAAAATATATAGAGTACTGCACACACTACAATTACTTAGGTTTAAAAACAAGCTCAACTGGACACCTTAATGAGGCCGTGAATGAACTGAGAGAGAAAGCACCTATTAAAATTTGGCTAAAACTAATTGAATATGTCATTGAACCAATTGCACTTTATGGCAGCGAGGTGTGGGGTCCACTTGCAAAACAAGATTTCATCAAATGGGACAAACACCCAATTGAAACCCTGCATGCAGAGTTCTGTAAGATTATCCTACATGTCCAGAGGAAAGCTACCAACAATGCATGCAGGGCAGAATTAGGCCAATATTCACTAATAATAAAAACTCAAAAAAGAGCAATTAAGTTTTGGAAACGTCTCAAATACAGTGACCCCCTCTCATATCATTACCAAGCCCTGCAATGCCAAGAGCTGAGCAAAGAAAAGAGTCCCCTCATCCAGCTGGTCCTGGGGCTGAGTTCACAAACCTGTTCTACTAACACACTGAAGTCTCAGGACCAGAACATCCAATCAATCAGAATAAAACAAATTACAACACAGTCAAAACAAAACTATATTGCTTATTGGGAAACACAAGCACAAACACAAAGCAAAATGCAGGTGCTATCTGGCCCTAAATCGACAGTACACTGTGGCTAAATATTTGACCATGGTTACTGATCAAAACCTTAGAAAAACCTTGACAAAGTACAGGCTCAGTGAGCACAGCCTTGCCATTGAGAACAGTAGACACAAGAAAACCTGTCTCCCTGTAGAGGAAAGGCTGTGCAACCACTGAACAACAGCAGAACCTGAGACGGAGCTGCATTTCCTGACAAAATGTCAAAAATATAAAACAATTAGAGTGCCATTTCCCCAAATTTGAAACCCTTATTCAAGGTTTCAAAGACCTCTCTCATGAGAGTAGGCTACCCGTCCTGTTGGGGGAGGACGCAGAGAGCTGTGGGTTGGCAACGCACTACATTGCTGCTTGCCATGAGTTGAGGGACAGTGTCTGACAGACCAATCAACCTGCACATGTACTCTACTGTATGCCTACTGTTATTGTTGAATGTATAGTTATTTTGAGACTTGGTTATTGTTGTAACTGTTGTACCGTTGACAATTTTGATTCTCAAAAAAAGAGAGAGAGAGAGAGAGAGAGAGAGAGAGAGAGAGAGAGAGAACACTTAGTCAAGGGTCCTCTTATACAATAGGAATGATTTCCTATTGCTGTGGGTCATGCATCATCCCAACGGGGATCTGCTGTTGATTTGAGAGGGGAGCGTTGCACGTGGGCATCAATAAGACCCTGTTGCCATGGTTATCAGGTTGGTGGCTGGCGTTGTGTGGCTAGCCTGGGGCTCCGTGGCAGCAGTCAGCAGACGCTCTTCGCCTCTTTTGTTGACATTTATCACCTCCCAGCAGGCGGCTCTACTGCCTCTTATCTGCTGGCTCATAGAGCCTCACAGCCCACTCAGCTCCCCAACACTCTAATCACTCACATCCCTTTCTCAACTTTCTCATTTTTTAGGCCTCAGAAAGAAAATGTTCATTACTTCATTACTGTCTCACCAGATATGGTAGATTTAGCTAAAATAGATTATTTCTAGTCTTCACCCAGATGAACTCTTTCTCTTCCTACAGAATACAAAGTGGAGAGTGTCTGGGGACTGGACTAGATATAAGTGCTGACATTAGTGTTGACCTTTTCAAATCTGGGATTGAAAATCTCAGATCAATTTAAAATCTCAAATCAACCAATAGACACTGACCTTTTGAAGCGACTTTAACATTCACTTATAGAAAGCTTTGGAATACATAACGTGCCATAACATTTCTTTGTATTTGCCTTTTTTATTTATATTTTATTAAGGTTCATTGTGGGGGTGGATGCTTAGGACAGGATAGCATTCGTGAATACATGGTCACAACCCCAACAACAGTCTGACGCAGACTTGCAGCTTCGTCTGATGACGCATGGAGCAGAAACACACACAGTGGGTGTACCCTGTGTGAAGGCCTGAGCAACCAGAAGCCACTGTCAACCAACTACATTACTATTTCTTGTCATCCTCATCCAACTTTAATGTCTGTATGTGGGGGGGGGGCAACAGGGGGTTGGGAGAGTTTGGGGAAAATGGAGAGGAAGTGGGGGTGTAGCCTACCACAGGGGGCAGGGGAGAGATGATTTTACCATAGCAACACACAAGCTCTCGTAGTAAGAGAGTACCAACTCCCCCCTGAGTTGTTTTAGTTAATCAGGCATGACCCCCTAACCCGGGTACCTGTCCGTGTACTCCGTTTCTTTCAACAACCAATGAGCAACTCAGCCGTAATTCCAGCTGCATATTGAACCTTGAGATTGCTGACAGGCCAATCTCTGTGGCAAAACTTTATTTATTATTTAACCTTTATTTAACTGACAGGAGTGGCAAGGAGTGGAATGATATCTAAACAGACTGGTACCCAGACTAATAACCCCCACAGATGCCTCACAATTAACTAAGTCAAAATCAACCTATAAGGCTATGTGATTCTGTCAACCTAGAGGAAACACCCATCTCCCTGCACATCTCTCTTTCTAATATAGCAAAAGCTTGTTGTTTTCCTTCAGTTAATGAGAATCTACCTCTGGGGATGTCCTCATACCCCCACTGAGCCATTAAGCTGCATTGTTTGTGAAAGTAACACAGAGGGTAAATGGAAACATTCAACATAAGCTCTATCTGTTCCTACACTGGAATATTCTCAGTCAGTTGGCGTTAGGGCTGGATTTATCAAGCTGCTTTGGGGAATGGAGTTGTTATAGAATGATCAAATTATTAGCATAACACTCAATGCCTATGGATAAATAATATATACTTTCTATGAATTTAAATACTTGCCCTAAAAATTTGGAATTTGGTCTCCAACTGTAAAGGAATAACATGCCCCAAGTCTCATCTTTCTTTCATGACATTTCCGCCCATCTACTTCCTCCACACACCCACATATTTCCCGAGGTAAAAAAAAGTCATTAAAAATGCAAATGTCTCTAGAATAACTTAACGTTGGCATCAGTGCTAATGTCCTAAAAAGCAGCCTTGGTCTTTAACAGGAAGATGTTCTATCAAGGCTATGAGATTACACATAGGAAGGAACAGAGAACGTACAGGAAGCATACATATCAGGGTTGGGGTCAATTTCATTTTAATTCCAGTCAATTCAGAAAGTAAACCAAATTCCAATTCTAATACCACATTTTTCTCATTGAAGAGAATTGGAATGTGTATTTATGTGTACTTCCTGAATTGACTGGAATGTAAATGGGATTGACCCAAACCCTGATACATATCCCTTCAATTTCCAAGTGTCCTCACATGAAGTACAAATAAAAATGCAGTCAATAATGACAAAGTATACATCCTATGAGTAGCCACTTGCTGATGTATGCGTGTTGCTGTGGCTCACAAAAACAAAAAGGGGAGCAGTTCAACCATACATTCAACTATAGAAAGTGATAGTCAGGTTACATTTTCATGATGTAACCCGGAGGACAATGTTCTATCTTTTTTTGTCCCATTGGACAAAAAAAAGCTGGCTGTCCAGGGCCCCTGAAACCTGACAGGTGCTGATTCAGGTGAGAGAGATGAATGAAGTCATGGAAGCTGGCAAAGGGAATGGGTTCTCCACAAGCAGTCAACCTACACTGAGATGTCCCTGCAATGCGCAACCATTCTAAATTGCTTACCTACATAGTCCAACTTTGATATTATTACCTCTACATTACACATACAACTGAAATATACACTCAAGTAGAATGCTGACGCTTGTAGGACCTCCCATGTCACATAATGAAGGAATTGTTCACGCAGACGGAAAAGTTTACTTTTATACTATTACAGACACACTTAAATATTAAAATATATATTTATAAAAGAGTACAATTTAAAAGGTAGATTCTGTATATAGAGATAGGCTACCCCAGTAGAATTGGCCAATTTAGCACATCTTATGTGAGCTCAGCCGCTTTGGTGATTTTAAATTAGCCTAAGTTAAGTGAAGTTATGAAACAATAGCCTAATCACCTTGTGCATTAGGTCCTCGTTATAGGGGAAAGTGATCTCGAGGGGAGTCAGGCAGTCCTCTGTATCCGTGTCCACCGCAGATGACCCATAGGCACTGTCCGAGTGAAGCCCCTCGCCCTGGTCAACACATTCCATTTCAGGGGTATTCTCCATAATGATATACATCTTTTTTTGTTCCTATAGAATCCTTTTGTCAAGGCACGAGTTGAGAAGCTTTATTTTTTTAATAAGCAGAGCTTTAAGACACGTCGCCGCTATAACTTAATCTCCCTTCCCCGCTCTCTCTCGTTTGCTGTCTCTCTTCTCTACACTCACCGCCCCCTCCTTGTCTAAATCCCTTGCACTTGCAGGTTTGATACTGATGCTCCTGGCAAGAACTATAGCCACCTAGGGGGATCATTTCCGCAGAGTCGAATAAAAATTTAAAGCAAAGCGCTCCTACTGGAAGTGGACACAGAGGTGTACTATAGTATTTATGAAACCATGTCAACCGTGTGCGTTGAAGTGGAGGACGTGCATCGTGTTCAGCACCATGGTGAGCGCCTTTCTTCAAACGCAAATCATCACGTGTCTTCTCTTTGGGATTACTGCGAATTAGCTTTACACACTGCTCAAAAAAATAAAGGGAACACTTAAACAACACAATGTAACTCCAAGTCAATCACACTTCTGTGAAATCAAACTGTCCATTTAGGAAGCAACACTGATTGACAATAAATTTCCCATGATACTGTGCAAATGGAATAGACAACAGGTGGAAATTATAGGCAATTAGCAAGACACCCCCAATAAAAGAGTGGTTCTGCAGGTGGTGACCACAGACCACCTCTTAGTTCCTATACTTCCTGGCTGATGTTTTGGTCACTTTTGAATGCTGGCGGTGCTTTCACTCTAGTGGTAGCATGAGACGGAGTCTACAACCCACACAAGTGTCTCAGGTAGTGCAGCTCATCCAGGATGGCACATCAATGCGAGCTGTGGCAAGAAGGTTTGCTGTGTCTGTCAGCGTAGTGTCCAGAGCATGGAGGCGCTACCAGGAGACAGGCCAGTACATCAGGAGAAGTGGAGGAGGCTGTAGGAGGGCAACAACCCAGCAGCAGGACCGCTACCTCCGCCTTTGTGCAAGGAGGAGCAGGAGGAGCACTGCCAGAGCTCTGAAAAATGACCTCCAGCAGGCCACAAATGTGCATGTGTCTGCTCAAACGGTCAGAAACAGACTCCATGAGGGTGGTATGAGGGCCCGACATCCACAGGTGGGGGTTGTGCTTACAGCCCAACACCGTGCAGGACGTTTGGCATTTGCCAGAGAACACCAAGATTGGCAAATTCGCCACTGGCGCCCTGTGCTCTTCACAGATGAAAGCAGGTTCACACTGAGCACGTGACAGAGTCTGGAGACGCCGTGGAGAACGTTCTGATGACTGCAACATCCTCCAGCATGACCGGTTTGGCAGTGGGTCAGTCATGGTGTGGGGTGGCATTTTTTGGGGGGGCCGCACAGCCCTCCATGTGCTCGCCAGAGTTAGCCTGACTGCCATTAGGTACCGAGATGAGATCCTCAGACCCCTTGTGAGACCATATGCTGGTGCGGTTGGCCCTGGGTTCCTCCTAATGCAAGACCTCATGTGGCTGGTGTGTGTCAGCAGTTCCTGCAAGAAGAAGTCATTGATGTTATGAACTGGCCCACCCGTTCCCCAGACCTGAATCCAATTGAGCACATCTGGGACATCATGTCTCGCTCCATCCACCAACGCCACGTTGCACCACAGACTGTCCAGGAGTTGGTCGATGCTTTAGTCCAGGTCTGGGAGGAGATCCCTCAGGAGACCATCCGCCACCTCATCAAGAGCATGCCCAGACGTTGTAGGGAGGTCATACAGGCACGTGGAGGCCACACACACTACCGAGCCTCATTTTTCTTGTTTTAAGGACATTACAAAGTTGGATCAGCCTGTAGTGTTGATTTCCACTTTAATTTTGAGTGTGACTCCAAATCCAGACCTCCATGGTTTGATAAATTTATTTCCATTGATAACTTGTGATTTTGTTGTCAGCACATTCAACTATGTAAAGAAAAAAGTATTTAATAAGAATATTTCATTCATTCAGATCTAGGATGTGTTATTTTAGTGTTCCCTTTATTTTTTTGAGCAGTGTACTTTGAGATGGATGAGGCATATTGAGTCATATCCTAAACCTGCTTTTAAACTAGTAATTGTGGCCGAAATAATATATTGTATGTCAATAACTAATTTCACACGTGAACACACATGACCCCTTAATGATTATTGATACTATCCAGCCTCTCTGAGAGCCTTGGGAACATGTTAAAATAATCACATAAAGCACTGATATTACTCACTAGCAGAATACATTTCATTCTGCTATTTGAAAACAATCAACTAGTCAAAAACAAAATACCCCAAAAAAGCAAGACTGGACAAGAATGGATTTTTTTTATTCATTTGTTTTTTGTTATTGTGCCACCAGTCAACCTGTTGCCATGTTTTACCAGAGGCATTCTGTGATTGGCCAGCAGTCCCCTCTTCAGTCATGCACTGTCATGCCTCAGTCAGGGAGCCAGTGCCACTATGTCATCATCATCAGAGTGAGTCATGAGTGGGCTGTGGACGGAAGCGTGGACAGAAGTGACATTGAATGTGATGTGTCCAAAAAAAATACAAGAAGTGGTTCTCAATAGTTTGACAGAGAGTTGATATTGAATGGATGGACAAATATTTCTCAAAGACTAAAATATGAATAACCTATTCCATTTACACTAAACGGTGCTCTACTATTCTTTCTGTTAAATGGAAGCATCACTGAAGCAAGTGTGCAAGGGAAACAAGGTCACTTGTAAACTCAGTGGCAGAGACTGGAAAAAAAAGAAAAGTAGGAGTTTCAGCCAGTCTAGTTTTAAAACATTACAACTAAAAACAAAAGGTATAGGGTAGGGTTTCAGAATTGTCTAAAAGGGAAATAAGTGCACGTCTTGAAGCTATTCTCCCATTATAAAAGTTCATATTAACAAAGTAAAGGCAGCTTCGATTTTTTTAACCAGACCGGGAAATAGTCATGTTGACCCCTCTTGGATGGGAGTTTCATAGTTGTAGAAATGCTTATGGACAACCAGTAACATTAAAGTGGTAGGTAAATGACAGAAGAGTCTTCACTTCGTTGGCATACAGAGCATAGACCACATGGACAGTACTGCACTGCATATACACTGATACAGAAGAGGCAGCTAGTCCAAAACCATGTACTTCGAGAGTTTGGCCAATGAAGTTTCTGCATTATGATGTATTTTCATGACTGTCTAGTATTAGAACAATATTCAATATTCTAAAAGTTTGCCTAACTCTAAATATATGGCTCTAGCTAGGCCTATATACCATAACTATGACTAGACCCATTGAGAAGCGATGTAGTCCACTGTGAAAATGATGATGCCACACTGGAGAGCCAGGCCACTGTAGCCTAGTATATTACCTACATCAGTTAGGCACTTCCTCTGACACACAAAACCCCCGGTAGCTTTGCTTTGCAGTGATCATGGACAACAAAGATATTTCACATCTCAATGTTAAAGAAACAAACAAAACAAACATTTAAAAACATATGTCACAGTAAACAGAACTCATGGGGGAAGAGGACTCTCTCCCAACTTTAACTTGTCTCCCAGCTGGTAACTCAGATTATTATTATTATTATTGTTCCTCCTCCAGGTGAGCTAGTTGAGTCAGATATGTGATAGTGACGCCACAACGTTCTAGCAGCACTTTTATACAAAAGACATGTAAGTAAGTGAAGAGGATGCCATGTCACCATTGTGACGACCTCCACCTTGACCTTTTAAGCTTCTAATCCTCCTCGTTGTCATTCTCCAACTACTGATCGACCCTGTCCTGTGTAACCTTAGTCTTACAGTAAAGTGCACTTCCCCAATCTGCTGCTGCTGTTCTGATAATAATGCTTGAAAATAAGCACAAAGATACTAGTCCAGAGGACCCCTGCCCTCTGACAACAATACAACACAGCATTTAGCCACTGTCAAAATGTTGGCCACTGCTTTAAATTCCTTAAAGCAGAAGAAAACTGTGCATTGAAGTTCAAACATATGCAGGTGGGGTTCTGCTCTTTCCAAAGTTCTATCCAGACAGACCCTGAATGAAGACTTATATGCAGACAGATAACACAAATTGTCCATGTAACGAGCAATGAAGTTCAAACACAAAAAAAAACTGTGTCTTGCAGTCTTCGTGTGCAAATTTCCAGCACGCATCTCCTCTGAAAAGGGCATGTAGCCTCTAAACTGGGAGCATAGCCACTCCTCAGCGTATGTAGGGAGAAGCCGTGTCTATTTATGTGCCTTATGAGACAAGACCCCACTCTCCCCTCAGGACTCATACATCCTCCCCTCTTCTCAGGGCTCACACATCCTTCTCTCTCTACTCAGGGCTCACATATAATCCCCTCTCCCTCTACTGTAGTCCAGCATGCCTCCTGTCCGGGGGGCTACCTGATCCGGCCATCACCTTTGACAGGGCCAAGTTCTGACTTAGGGTCTGGGGCGAGGGAGCTCCAGGTGGACTTGGTACAGGGGCCCAGGGAAGGGCAGGGGCCCGGGGAAGGCAGGGTGGAGCACAGGTCCCCGGTCACCCAGAAGGCCCCCACTGTGCGGTCCACCCAGGCTTCCAGGGGCTTGCCCACCAGCTGGGCCCTCTGCTGGGCCTCCTGCAGGGCGGGCTCCTGTGGGGGCAGCTTCAGAACAGATCTCAGCTGCTGGAAGCCATGTTCCAGGTACAGGTTGCCTGGTGGCCCCGCGTGCAGCCAGCTGTCCTCCTCTGGATCAGGCAGGGTGGCAGAGAGAGGAGGAAAGGGAAGGAGAGAGGACTGTTAGGGATCAGTTCGCAACATCCTCATCTGATACATAAATACATACTGATAGTCTTCCAGTGACTTGAATACAGAGGCTGAATGGCCACACTGAATCAAACAGAACACCAAAAGGGGAAAACTGCCCTGAACTACACTCCCCTTGGAACCACTCCACTTCCTGGTAAAAAGTAATGAACTACCAGACCCTCAAACCACCAGGCTCACCTTGGCGTAGTGGCTCTCGTCCTTTGAAGGCCAGGGGCATGACGAGGAAGCGAGCCTCAGCCACACGCTCCCACAGCCTCAGCACCCTGACTGTCCAGGCCCCGGGGCGGAGCGGCCGCTGCAGCGGGGGCTTGTACTGTGTGTACTCTGCGTCCACATCCACACTGATGTCATAAGACGCCGCCACCGTCTGGGCGGGGTCGATCCACACAATGGTGGCAGTGAGGTTGGGCCCCCGAACCCACTTCTGTACCGCCACCGGCTCGTCCAGCGGCCCGATCACACCGCCGAAGTTCCGGAATATTCTCTCCTTGGGGTCCCACTCTGTGCCCACCTAAGGGGGAAACATAAGCACAGACATTTCACATCAACGTGGTAGGGCAGTCATGTATCCTGGTTGTCCTATTGGTATTCTAACCTGCTCCTTTGTATCCAACATTAGTCTACAGTATGTACTGGTATTTCATCATCAAACTAGCTCCACAAACTTGTTCACCTGTAGTCTCAGCCCTTGTCATACACCACTATCTAAACAGAATCAGCCTCGACTGTACACAATACCCATAGAAATACAGATAGACATATGCATCTCAGGTCCCACCCACCTCCAGGTTCTTGAGCCTCTCAAACTCCCGGAGGTTGTTCTCCAGCTGCATGGTGGCCTGAGGCACGGCCCACACCTCCACTGTTTCCCTGACCCTTGACCCCACCTTCTGCACCTCCTGACGGACCAAGTAGCCCTGGAAACGCTCGTCGTAGAAATACAGGTGCACCGACACCGGGTAGCCTATTGGCTCATACCTGCACAAAAGGAGGAAGAGATTTGAACAGACAATATGAGATGGTCAAATAAATTGAGATATTTTTTTGTGTGTTCATCAATACCGTAATTTCCAGACTATAAGCCGTGGGGCTTTCACAAGATTCATGCCGCCAAAAAAAACTGAGCACCGTCACATAATGTGACGTAAATCGAGCCCGCTCAAACTTCCCATCCTTCTGATTACAGTAGTCATTTTGTCACCCTCATCATGGCAAAGAGAAGGAGAAATGCATATGATGCAGCTTTCAAGTTGAAGGCGATCGATCTGGCTGTTGGAAAAGGAAATAGAGCTGCTGCACGGGAGCTTGGCCTTAATGAGTCGATGATAAGACGTTGGAAACAGCAGCGTGAGGAACTGACTCAGTGCAAAAAGACAACAAAATTCTTTCAGAGGGAAGAAAAGCAGATGGCCCGAACTAGAAAATGAGCTTGAAGACTGGGTCAACACACAGAGAGCAGACGGACGAGGTGTTTCAACTGTGCAGATCCGACTGAAAGCCAAAACAATCGCCACCGCAATGAAGTTTGAGGATTTTAGAGGTGGACCATCGTGGTGTCTAAGATTTACGAGACGTAAAGGCCTGTCCATCAGGGTACAGACGAGTCTGTGTCAGCAGCTCAACCCCGACTACGAGGAAAAAGTTTCAAACTACCGCAAACTCACCGATGCAAAGATAGCGCAGCATTCCATCGACCCGCACGACATCATAAATATAGATGAGGTTCCTCTGACATTCTGAGGCTATTCAACTCCGACACCAAAGGAGATGACTTCAGCGGTTTCAGTGCACAGGAGGAGGAAGATAGTGACCAATGACTTTCTTGGTAGGCTACTGTTTACTGCTATTGTTTTAAATTTGTGTTACAAGCCGTGTTTCGTTTAAAAGCCTATTTATTTTTGTTACAAGCCGTGTTTCTTTTAAAAGCGTATTTATTTTTGTTACAAGCCGTGTTTCTTTTAAAAGCCTATTTATTTTGTTACAAGCCGTGTTTTGTTTAAAAGCCTACTTATTTTTGTAACAAGCCGTGTTTCGTTTAAAGGCTGTGTAAAATTAATTTGTTTCAATGTACCGGTAGGCACCTGCGGCTTATAGACGTGTGTTTTAGTTATGTACAAAATACATATTTTTTTTTAATTCAGTGGGTGCGGCTTATATTCAGGTGCGCTTAATAGTCCAGAAATTACAGTAATTAAACCCAGACTTAAGTTATCCTTCTTTTGAAGAAATCAATCTATTGAGTCTCAACTAGTCTAAGTAATAGTGAAATCTTCCAGTCAATCTACCATTTGGAAGAATTGTAGTATTCAGGGCAGGGCCTCACCTGCAGGTCTCCAGGCTGGTCTGGCTGCTCTCCAGGCTCCTGAGGCCCAGGCGGAAGAAGGAAGAGTAGGCCGTGAGGGCCACGTCACTGAGGGAGCCCACCCCGTCCGGCAGCTCAAACAGGCTCTCCCAGTAGGCCTTGATGGCCACTGTCCCTGGGGCGTAGTGTCCATACAGGTGGGTGTCCAGGATGTGTATAGCCTCTTGGTTCACCGTGGACTCAAACTTTCGGGCAAAGAACGTGGGCCGGGTCAGTTGCTGTGGGGGAATGAACACATGAGAATCAAGGTTAAATACTACACTTGTTGGCTGAGGAGGAGTGCAGCAGTTAAGGACACTCAATTTGAACTCTCATGATAGGTACAACAGTGCCCTCTGCTGGCTGGCTGACCTGTATCCTGACGAGGTCCTGTGGTTTGAAGTCGTTGGGAGAGCAGCCGCACCAGTCCACTATGTGTTTGTACTGGCACTTACAGCCCAGCTTCCTGTTCCAGTTGGTAACACGCAGGTTGTTGTCCACCAGAGAGTCACACATGGGACTGTTCCCCAGCACTGTGTGGAAGAAGGACTGGAACAAAGAGGGATTATATTCATATTTCAAACACCGGGATGTGACATTACTGGAAATAGAATTGCAACATTTCACCATCTCCACAGGGATTCCTGAACAATGAAGACAATCCAGACATGTTTCAAAACATAAAATCAATACTTTTGACTCTAGTGTACAACATTCAATTTTAAGATATGACCTCAACCAACCCACTTTAACTGGCAGCTAAACTCTCTGTGACCCCCTATTCAGTCTAGCACCTACTGCTCACAGAGGCTGTGACTTAAGCAGTCACAGTGTCATCTTCACCATCGTCATTTTCCCTGTCCATTACCTCAGCGGGGAGCAGGGCGTAGGTGTAGAACTGTTTCAGGCCCACCACCAGCTCATCCTGGGAGTTGATGACATACTCTACGAAGCGCCTGGTGAGGGAGAACCAGTCAGAGCCCCCAGACACCTCCAGGCCCTCTGGGATGGTCCGCTCACCCAGCCGCCACATGTGGTTGTCACACTCATGGAACAGCCGGTCCAGACCCTGCTTCTTTATGAACCTGGAGGTCGTAGGCAGTGTTCGTTTCATCAACAATAACTATGACAGAAGATATACTATTTTTCCTTCTTATCTGTTTTGTCCAATCATAAATATGCATGCCTTTGCACAATATAGTGCAATATCCTCATTGGTCTTTCAGTTGCGCATTCTGATTGAGCTGTTCTGCCTGGCTCTCCCACACACACAGCTACCAGGCGGCCACGTCAGTCTAGAGTTTTATTTCATAACTAAAACTAGGAAGGATGAAATTACTCAAATTGGTAATTTTAGTAATAATTAAAGTTATTTTAGTCAAAAGACAATCTAAAATAGCTGCCAAACTTAACACAGCACAGGGAAGGACAGTGATTAAGAGTTATTTATCTAACCTCTAGTTTACAAGGCAAGTTCATTGGCAACCAGTTGCCTTGTTGCCCAACTTCCGCAATAATAACTGATCTTAAATAGTTTGTCAGAGAGGTGTCCTTGACTATATGGGAAATAAACATCAAACAGAAGCTTTACATTATAATCATCATTCCTTTCATTTTCCCTTCCAACATCTTAGTCCTGTCTTCCAATATGAAAGCTTAAACAGTACATCATACTGAGTGAAGCTAAGCTCGATGAGAAGAGCAGTGGAGCAAAATCTCATCCGATGTGAGCCGTGTCAGACACTAACAGTGAGAGCCAAGTGTGTCAGACAGACTGACGAGGCTGTGAGTCAGAGGTTTCCTAACTAAGCTCCCTACCTCGCATTCTCCCGCCCATGTGACTTGAGGAAGTTCTGGTCTCTGTGCTGTGACAGAAAAGCCACCAGTTCATCGTTGGTCCTGCCGGAAGGCGATAGGCCGTGGAGAAGACAGAAAGGAGTGAAGGAAAGAAGAGAGGATTAGGTTGGGAATAAAACGCTGACTGGAGCGTGGCGCGAGGAGCAGAGAAGGGGGACGATGACTTTCCATGGGTGGAATTAGCCACTGCCGGCAGGATTTGGGAGGCAGTGGCGGCTCCTCTGTGTGCATTTATTCCCCCCTTTAAACCCTGGGATGGTTCAGGAGGATTGGCCACTGCTCTGGAAGCAGCTCAGAAGGGCCTCAGAAATCCACCCCAGAACTGATTGACAAGAAAGAGGCGATTTAGCAGTCTGTCTCTGTGCATCAGTGACCAAAACAGTCCATGACAGCATGGGCTTTCATCTAGAAGGAACCGTGGCTCTCCTTTATCTTGTAGCTATAGGAGTCAAAGTCAATGCAGGTCAATGGAATAATTGAATCAAAAATCGCAGAGTGAGTGAAACCAAAAAGCTCCAGCACAGATGAAAAACTATAAATCCAGAGCATGTTTCTTCTAAAACAGACAGAGTTGTGTGGTAGGAGGAATACAGTCTTCATTACACACATGTCAATTAACCATCATAAACATTAAAAATTGTTTCAAAGCCCATCATAAGACAGTGGTGTTGTGGTCACTGACCTGGTGGGGAAGTCAGTGGCACTGAGGTTGATGAAGAAGTCCCAATTCCAGTCCAGCATGGAGATCAGGTCCTGCATGCTGTGCAGGTAGGCCTTCAGCAGGCTGGCACCGCCCCAGATGGTCACCATGCGCCAGGGCGTGGCACGCACATTGGGGTACTGCTGGGCAATCTGCTGCACCTCCCGATGCAGGTAGTTGGAACGCTGGGGGGTGGGGTTAGGAGACAGAACGTTTACAATCGCAGTAATAATCTGATATTAAGCTGATTATGGAAGTTGGCTGATTATGCATTAGTCACGTAAACACCTTACTTATCAGCATAAGGTCAAAATCAAAGTAAGCATGTGCCGATTAAAACACCTGGTTTTCTGATCAATCTTTCAAATTATTAGGACATGTAAACACCTTAAGGTAACAATCTGCCTACTGCCATAATCAGTTTCATATTGAAATATTAGTGTGCATGTAAACATACTCATTAAATCAAAAACATGCACATGCATAGAAATCTCCTGGTATGAAATAGCTTTAGGTTGTTCTGGCAGAAGGACATGAAGAAAGAATAAGAAGAACTCAGCTAAGAGGCTACTTCCAAAACATAAAGAAGAGGATTAATCACTCAGAGGGAAAGATGGATGGGGGGGGGACTGCAGCAGGGTTGGTGACAACAGGCCTGAGAGATCAGATTCTTACGTTGAGAAGAGGAGCAGGTAGAAAGTATTGTGACAGCTCCAGGCTAACACAGGGAGAGAGTGGCCGTGCTGTGCTGGTACAGAGACAGAGCGAGAGGAGAGCTGCCTGGTGGAAGGACTCCAGAACAGCCTGACTTGCTTTTCCTCCTGTCTCATTCCTCAAGGCGCCTGCCTACCCGTCCCAGTGAGAGGAACGATAAGGTGGTGGGCCTTTAGTGTCTAGCGTAGTCTCGACAGTGGGAGCCCATTGACTCCTCATTTATCAGTGCTTTCCCTTCCCTTCTGCAGTGTTCAACTGTTGCTCTGAGCTCTATGGCTCTGCAGCTGTGTAGACAGTCACCTCTTAAAGCTCCCACAGTAACCAGACAAACCCCTCTATCCTGTCAAATCCTCCAAACACTTCCTTACTTGTTATTTTAGACTCTACTACACATGAAAAACAGTGACCTTATCAAGCATGAACGAGTCAGCGACACCCTCCAGGTTAGAGCCCCTGCCAGCATATGAGAACCAGAGAAGCAATTCCACATAACATGGCGTCCTCATAAGCTAACAAGGAACGTGCGGAGTACGATAAAGCATAAGCTTCATCTTACCTCCTCTGTATCTCCTTTGTGTAAAAGTTGCTTGAATTCAACCCTCAACTGAGCCAGCCAAACCAGATCATCCCAATGACAAAATACCATTTACAGCCATAAGAGACTTTATGGTGCATCTAGAGAAGTTCAAACTAAGTAATGCTTTTTTGTGAAATTCCTTTTATTGGATGTTGTTATTCAAGATGAAATCCTTCTTGAAGCCATCACAGTAGTGTGTCTGCCAGTAGTTACCTTGTCCACGTGGATGTAGTAGAAGTGGTCTCGGTGGTATATGGCTTTGATGAGGCGTTTTAGCTGCCTGATGGCCCGGCCGTGGACCACAAGGACGAAGGCCACCCTGACCGGATTCTCCACCTTGGTCAGGTCATTGTCCAGCTCATCAGCTGTCTGGACCGGGCTGGAAAAACCTGGGAGGAGGACACCATTTTTTAAATGTAAACTTTATTTAACTAGGCAAGTCAGTTAAGAACAAATTCTTATTTATAATGATGGCCTACACCGGCCAAACCCTGACAATGCTGGGCCAATTGTGTGATATAGCCTGGATACAGCATGAGAGAGAGGATCATGGGAATGAGTCTCCGGATACAGATTCTTTGGGATGATACACATGGGACTGATTAACTGTCTAAAAATGGAAAATATATTGTCCTCAAACCCCTGTGTTATAGGTGGATGGCGTGGCGTGAAAATATGCTATCTGGGGGAGGGGGGGGTTGAGGACATCTTTTTACATTACAACAAGAAATGGAATTGCAAATGTAATACTCATGCACAAATTTAGTCTTGGGAGACACTTCAAGACACAAATGAAAAATATCCCATAGATCATTAAGAGTCTGCAGTGTGTGGTCTGTCTGGATGTGCTGTTAGTCTCTGATCTCTAGAGGAATGATGGCTAGGTAGGGGTGTGTCTCACCGTGCAGCGGGCAGAACTGAGGCAGAGCCCTTGGCATGAGCTGCCCGGCCTGATGCTGGCACACAATGTTGGCGATCTCCTGCCGGCACTGCCGCGAGCCGGCGCGGTGCAGGGCTGACAGGGCGTCCTTGCCCATGATGTCACACTTGGGCACAAAATCGCTGCTGGGGGCTTGGGGCGCCCCCTCCACGCTGCCCGGTTCCCCTGGCATGACTGGAGGGGGTAGTCTGGCCGCCCCCTCCCCTCCACCCCGGGTATCAGTGAAGTTACGGCTGCTGGAGGGGTCATGGGGGGGAATGCCATCAACTGCTACCCCTTGGCCCAGGGGCACCTTCACCCTGATGGTGTGCTTCCCCCGGCGCTTGGTGCCCCTCCGGAGGGCGCTGGCAGCCGTGGCCCCCGTCCTCTCCAGCCTGCTGTTCCATCGGGCCCCGCTCCTCCCAGACAAGACGTTCTGTCTCTCCCAGGCCACCACCTCCCTTTTGGGGTCCTGGCTGTTGTGGTCAGGTAGCTTAGACCGCCGCGTTTTCCTCTGGGGGGATTAGCACAGAGAAGATTCTCATTATCCTTCTTTCCTGTCTATACACTACACAACATACTGGGACCAATCAAATTATTAGGAATAGTGTTTGAAACGAGGAGATGATTCACCCTCTAAGAACGAACAAAAAAACAAGTCGATAACAGAGCAGGAGCACCAGAGGCGAGATGTGTTTACAGTGAGTGTTGTTTCTGCTCTGGGTTATTTTTAGCCTCTGCCTTTTGTTGAAGTAATCAGGAAAAGACAGAGTTCAGAAAAGGCACAACATACAGATGGGTAATGAAGGCAGTGATTCACCGCATTGACCTCAATAAACCTCAGTCAGACCCTGGGCACAGTACAGAGCACACAGCGCATGCATGGACCGTACACATTCAGTCACACCACATGAAATTGGACATATGCTGACATCTACAATGAGAGTCCTTAGACCACTAAGGGGAGTGTGTGTGTGTCAGACAGACAGAGAAGTCTTCTGACATGTAATTAGTGAGGCTTGTAAATGGGCAACGACAGGCAAGCAGGCAGGGGGAGCTGGAGGGTTACCACACTCTGAGCTGCCCAATAAGATCACTGTCGGCCAGGGGCCAAGTGGCCTTATCAGCAGCCACCCCTGCAGTCCCAGGAGCGCTCAGCGCTGCCCACTTCGGCACCCAGCCCTGAGCCCGTGCCGCTTCAACTGTACAGTGCGCAGCAATGGCCCTCCACCATCACTAGGACCCCCTGGGGAGGAGGGGATGTATGTATGTGGGGATGTGTGTGTGTGTGTTATGGGGGGTGGGCTGGGACACATTCATTCGGAGCAACTCCAGCAAATCACAACACAAAAAAACATCATGACTTCTTGCTCTAAGGGTGTTTCTGGAGGTTAGTAGAGATTTTTTTTTTAAGGGGGGGGGGGGGACGACACTGCTCACCACACTCTTATTGGAATGCAAAAAAAAATGGGTCCTCCACAAATGGATGCGTCAAAAGCATCAAACCCCCAGCTATTTACACTTCTGGCAGGAAAATATCACAGCTTATTGGAATTGTACAGAAAGGCCCCAAAATATGCACCCGGAGGGGGGATAGAAAAACAGGGAGTGGGCCGTGCGTTTCCTGCCCCTGTCAGACGGCATGACCCTGAGTGGGACCTCGCCACACGCCGCTGGCACAGACACAGACCAGAGCAGACTGTGGGAAAAGAGGCTATGGCCTGGGGCAGACAACACCGGGAGCCAGACCAGTGCCAGTCAGCCAGACCAGTGCCAGTCAGCCAGCCGGTAGCCAATCCAAACAACACAGCTCCTGATCGCCCAGTGCACCACAAATGGTGTTCCAGTTTAAAAAAGCATTTGTCGACAATGATATTACAGCCCAGCCCCATTGAATGTGTTTTGCGTCATGGGGTCTATTGAAAAGCATCACATAAGGCCCCCCAAAAAAAGAGTTGCGTTTGGAGAGAAAAGTTCATATTTTAAAAGACTGTTACTCTACTGGTTCAAGACTGCTACCAAATTGTAAGTGGACTTATCTGGGCAATGTTATGTTATATTGAAGAAAAGCACAGCTATTTCAATTAAACTTTTCCCTATTTTTCACACGTTTTAATTAACGCCCTCACGTCAGAAATGCTTCAACCCAAAGGCGGGTTTTTCCTTTTATTTTTTTTGTTCTAATTAGTTGAAGCCATATCACTGCCATCACCACCATGTGAGGAGAGCGGACCAGCACGCCCCAGCAGCTCTTTATGAAGTCACTGACTGGGGACGACTGAACTGAGTGTGCGGTTTTCTTCACTTCTTCTCAAGTCCTTTTCTGTGGGGGCTATAATAGGATGCATGTGGTTGTGTTCACACATGCACAGCAAGCAGCCAGCTTCTGATTAGAGCAGATGTGAGTTACATCGAGGCCACTGAGCAGAGAGGGATTCAGTCCAATCACTCAGCCCTACATAGGCCCCAGCTCTATACCCACTCACTCAAAAAAGGGAGGGCCACTGCCATTGTGTTAAATCATTTTTTCCCCCATTTCAGTCATTTAGCAAACACTCATATCCAGGGGGACTTACAGTAGCGAGTGCATACATTTTTCATACTGTTCCCCCATGGGAATCAAACCCACAACCATGATGTTCCAAGCACCATGTTCTACCAACTGAGCCACATGGGAACTGTAAAAATGCCTCCTCCAGCCTGCCAATTACCTCATTTATCACATGATTTACCTAACAAAAAAGTATGTCAGCAGTAGGTATAAGGTTCAAAATGATGTTTCACCATTGGGCGGTGGGGGCGTATACATGTGCCTTTGTTTAGGCTGGCTGACTCAGGACTGAAGTGATAGCAAGAGCTGGATGCATCCTCATGGAGTGAACATGGAGAGTAACATGTTTTAAAGCAATCTACTAGAGGTCACAATGGGAACATCCTGCTCTCAGAGGGATCTCATGTCATGTCACATTTCCTGTTTACACTGTGTCCATCCAAAGGGAAATGCATTCATTGCATCTTGGCTGTTATTGATTCAGACAGATTATGTAATGTCCTACTGGTCCAAGTAATAACATCTTCTTGATTGCGAGAAAGGACGTAACATAGAAACACAATAAAAAAATAGCTAATAGTGGGTTTGCTCCATGAAATAACATAGATTTAAACCATCACCAGTGAAACACAGAGTTCAGACACAGAGTCCCAGAGCAAACCTACCCACCCTATGCAGAGTACCTCTTCTGGGGCCCTCCTTAGATGCTCCCTCTCCCTCCAGGTATGCACAGCTCAGTGAGACAGCTCTGTGTGACCACCCGAGCCACGGGCTGTTCACCACGCTACCATCCAGCGCGATGTCAGTACAGGTGCATCAAAGCTGGGACCGAGAGACTGAAAAACAGCTTCTATCTCAAGGCCATCAGACTGTTAAATAGCAATCACTAGCCGGTTACCACCCAGTTATTCAACCCTGCACCTTAGAGGCTGCTGCCCTATATACATGCACATGGAATCACTGGTCACTTTAATAATGGAACACTAGTCACTTTAATAACGTTTACATACTGTTTTACTAATCACATATGTATATATTGTATTATGCTGTATTTTAGTCAATGCCACTAAGACATTGCTCATCCTAATATTTATATATTTCTTAATTCCATTCTTTTAGATGTGTATTGCTGTGAATTGTTAGATACTACTGCACTGTTGGAGCTAGGAACACAAGCATTTCACTACACACGCAATAACATCTGCTAAATATGTTTATGTGACCAATAACATTTGATTTGATCAGTCTGGAGGGTTACGCACACACAAGTAACATCATGAAAGGCAGAGCGGGACTTCCGACTCTTTCAGCACACATTCCTGAAGCGGAATCTGTATCAATGCCTCAAATGATAACTAAATGCAAGTTCCCGGGGATATCTGTTGACATCTCACAATGACTTTATTTGAAGAAGAAATTGGAGGTTCCAGGCCTCTAGAGTACTGTTCCATGTGTGAATGTGAGATTGGAGAGCAAAGTTTGCCATGGATAAGTATGTTACAGGTCTGTTCAGACGCTCTACTTCAATGCACTTTAGAAAATATAGACCAAATTGGTTAAATGTCAATTACTATGCTTATATCAAGACCAATAAATTATGAATCAAACTATGAGAGTAAATTACTAAGATGAATATGGTACGAAGTGGACCCATGAGCCAACTCAAATAACTTGGTCCAAGGATGATAAGTAAAGACGAGCCAAATGGAAGCACGACCGCACATTCCATACGCTCGCTCCAACTCGTTTCATGTCCCACATTTACATTATACTGGCTAGTCTTGACACCTACTTTGAATAATCACCGAATCTATTAACCCAGTTGGCAAGCCCGATAATCAACTTCGCCATGTATTTCCGTTCTCTTCATCACTACACGACAGTCACACAATACTAATTGAAGTGACAGTCGCAGAACCAATCAACATTCATCCAAGGACATGACAAGTCACAACAGAATGAAATGAGAGCCTAAACAATGCGACCTGTTTTTAAATATTTGCTTGCTAGCTGGTTGGCAGATTACAGTTTACAACACAATGACCTCATACACAAGTTCTTATGAGTACACTCAGGAAACGTCTAACCTGAATTCTGAAGACAGGTTGGCCAAAGAAGTGGTTCACTACAATGGTGTGGTTTATCTAGCGAATTGGTTTAAATGTGCAATTCTAGCTATAATAAGCGGGACAAGCTTACTATAAACTAGCTTTGGTTAGCTACAGAGTACTAGAAACAGCTAGCTAACGTTTACGTTAGCATAGTACTGTACGCTAGCTTGCTAACTACCGCTACCAGCTTTACAGAGACGAAATCGTATTTTAACCAGCTAAATAAAGTCAAATTAAGCTTTCTTACCTCCGCCTCGCCCTCTTCGAGACTTCTCAGACTCCATACTACTAGCCCTTGAATCAGAAGAATCGTTAACGCGGCGGCAATCGCTAGTTTGTATCGTCGGAGGAGCTTCTGCACTCTGACGCTGGCCACCATTTTTCCAATTCTAGTGTTCATGAGCGTTTGCTAGGGGAGGAGAGAAGAAAATCTGAGCAACGCGCACGCAACGTCATAGACTTACATTTCCTCAGGATAGAAGTTGTAGGCAGGCTACTGAGTGCACATTTTTGGGTTAATTCGCAGTTTAAGTCTTATAAAATACGTTTGATTATGGTTTCAAGGAATTGTTGTTTTTTTGTTTTCAATAATGTTATAGGTTTACAGCTAGATAGATCTATAGAAAATGTGTCATTTATATGATGAACATAATCAGAGACCCTGTGTGAAAAATAACAAATACAATTAAAGCATATCATAATTAGTAATAACATTGCATTGAATGTATTTAAATGTTAATACAAAATGCTATTTGCGTGTTCCTAATTACATTTAAGGATGACAATTGCAGCCCTTTCTACAAACGCTTTGTCAATCCTCTTATGGTTTATTAGATAATAAACAAGTATGATCATTATGGATCCTTTTTCAATTATAATGATAATCAGATTCTATAATTTTGTTATAGCTTGTAGCAGCTCAGTGCCATATCTTTAGCTACAGTGCCTTCGGAAAGTATTCAGAACCCTTGACTTTTTCCACATTTTGTTACATTACAGCCTTATTCTAAAATTGATTAAATAAAACGTGTTCCTCAGCAAACTACACACAATACCCCATAATGACGAAGTGAAAACAGGTTTAGACATTTTTGCAAATGTATTAAAAATAAAAAACAGAAATGCCTTATTACATAAGTATTCAGACCCTTTGCTATGAGACTCGAAATTGAGCTCAGTGCATCCTGTTTCCATTGATCATCCTTGAGATGTTTCTACAACTCGATTGGAGTCCACTTGTGGCAATTTCAATTGATTGGACATGATTTGGAAAGGCACACACCTGTCTATATAAAGGTCCCACAGTTGACAGTGCATGTCAGAGCAAAAACCAAGCCATGAAGTCGAAGGAATTGTCCATAGAGCTCCGAGACAGGATTGTGTCGAGACACAGATCTGGGGAAGGGTACCAAAAACATTCTGCAGCATTGAAGGTCCCCAAGAACACAGTGGCCTCCATCATTCTTAAATGGAAGAAGTTTAGAACCACTAAGACTCTTTCTAGAGCTGGCCGCCCAGCCAAACTGAGCAATCGGGGGAGACGGGCCTTGGTCAGGGGGCTAACCAAGAACCCGATGGTCACTCTAGCAGAGCTTCGGAGTTCCTCTGTGGAGATGGGAGAACCTTCCAGAAGGACAACCATCTCTGCAGCACTCCACCAATCAGGCCTTTATGGTAGAGTGGCCAGACGGAAGCCACTTCACAGTAAAAAGGCACATGACAGCCCTCTTGGAGTTTGCCAAAAGGCACCTAAAGCCTCTCAGACCATGAGAAACAAGATTATTTGGTCTGATCAAATCAAAGATTGAACTTTTTGGCCTGAATGCCAAGCATCACATCTGGAAGAAACCTGGCACCATCCCTACAGTGAAGCATGGTGGTGGCATCATTATGCTGTGGGGATGTTTTTCAGCAGCAGGGTGACAAGACAGGATCGAGGCAAATATGAACAGAGCAAAGTACAGAGAGATCCTTGATGAAAACCTACTCCAGAGAGCTCAGGACCTCAGACTGTGGGCAAAGGTTCACCTTCCAACAGGACAACGACCCTAAGCACACAGCCAAGACAACACAGGAGTGGCTTCGGGACAAGTCTCTCAATGTCCTTGAGTGGCCCAGCCAGAGCCCGGACTTGAACCTGATTGAAACTGATCTCTGGAGAGACCTGAAAATAGCTGTGCAGCAACACTCCCCATCCAACCTGACAGAGCTTGAGAGAAGAATGGGAGAAATTCCCCAAATACAGGTGTGCCAAGCTTGTAGCGTCATACCCAAGAAGACTCGAGGCTGTAATCGCTGCCAAAGGTGCTTCAACAAAGTACTGAGTAAAGGGTCTGAATACTTATGTGAGGATTGACGCTGGAGACGAATAAACAACAGACATGAAACAGAACAGGAACAGCGTCTGGACAGGGGAAAATAACGACATCAATGCTGACACGGGGATCTGACCTAGGAACAAGGGCAATCAACAAGGTAATGGAGTCCAGGTGAGTCCAATGAGCGCTAATGCGCGTGATGGTGACAGGTGTGCGTAATGATGGACAGCCTGGCGCCCTCTAGCTCCAGAGAGGAGGAGCAGGAGCAGGAGTGACAGTACCCCCCCCCCCAGGGGTGCCACCTGGGTGAGCCTGAGGTGCCGGCTTAGGCGTGGGAGCCCGACGAGCGGGCTGAGGCGTGGGAGCCCGATGAGCCGGCTGAGGCATGACGTCTGCCGAGCCAACCAAGGCAAGAAAATCTCTCGAGCTAGCTAAGGTGTGGAAGCCCGACAAGCCAGCGAGGCATCCCCGGTTTCATCGGCGACGGCACCCGGACCCGACGTTGCCAACAAAAACAAGAACTCCCTGATACTTCACATATTGGTGTCAGCAGGTACAGGGGGTGAACATTTAATAAACAACAGACATGAAACAGAACAGGAACAGCGTCTGGACAGGGGAAAATAAAGACATCAATGCTGACATGGGGATCTGACCGAGGAACAAACAGATAGGAGGATCAATCAACAAGGCAATGGAGTCCAATGAGCGCTGATGTGCATAATGATGGTGACAGGTGTGGTAATGATGGGGAGCCTGGGCCTCCCGAGTGGCACAGTGGTCTAAGGCACTGTATCACAGGTGCTAGCTGTGGCCCTAGTTCGAGTCCAGGCTCTGTAGCAGTGTCCGGGTTATGGGAGGGCCTAGTCGGCAAGGATGTCCCTGCCCCATCGCGCCCCAGCGTGGAGGGCCATGCGCATGCACGCTGACACGGTCGCCAGGTCTACAGTGTTTGTTCCTACACATTGGTGTGGCTGGCTTCTGGGTTAAGTGGGCATTGTGTCAAGAAGCAGTGTGACTTGGTTGGGTCATGTTTCTTGACCTTCGCCTCTCCCAAGTCCGTATGGGAGTTGCCGCAATGAGACAAGACTGTAACCTCTAATTGGATAACACAAAAAAGGGGTCAAAGTATATATATATTTTTTAAATATTACCATTTTTTTTAAACAAAATGATAGGCAGCCAGAGAGGAGGAGTGTGAGCAGGCGTGGCAACTTATGTAAATGTGATATTTCGTTTTTCATTTTTTAAAATAAATTAGCTAACATTTCTAATAACCTGTTTTTGCTTTGTCATTTTGGGGTATTATGTGTAGATTGATGAGGGGGAAACTATTTAATACATTTTAGAATAAGGCTGTGGAAAAAGTCAAAGGGGTCTGAATACTTTCCGAAGGAACTGTACATGTAGCAGAGATGCGTTTTGGACTCCACCAACAGGCTGCTCCCTCTCATTGCACACTATCCCATCACAGGCATCTCCACGGTAAACTGTAACTACAACGCTGGAATGTGATGTCCTCCTGGCTGATTTGGACCCTAATATTGGGATTCCCAACCTTACTCTCTTACTTTGTAAACTTTAAGATATTATTGTAAAGCGTGATGTTGTGTGAACGTAGTCAACAAGTTACATTTAATCAAATACATAAACTATTTGCTTTAGTGTGTTATAGTCTGGTTGATGGTTAAACCTATCTAGTCTGTCATGAAGAATACAAACTAGTGCATTTCTGAATGATTGATCGAGTAAAGTTGGATTTAGCCTATGATCTGTCAAGAAAATGCAACAGAAAAACCTTTATTACATTGTCTCAACATTATAAAAAAAGGCTTCGGTGTGCTGCTATGAGTTCAGTGGCTACCTAATTAACCAGTTTCAGCCAAGTTGCCTCCTTGGCGACTGCGCGCGCGTGTCTATCAACATCGTACAAGGACTGTTTGTTGTCCGGTGCCCGGCGACGTCACGGAATTTGAGAGCGCGACAGTGCGCCCGAGGACTCAAATACTGTGGCAAGTTTACCGACGTGAGTTTTCCTTATCCGACTCTTGTTTGGAGCTCGTCTCTCTTGCATTGGAATAGTACAAGGGATAAGGAAAATAATCAGAATCTATGAACTCGGTCCCTTTGATGAAAACAGTCCCATTTTACCCTCTGACTTCATGATCCAATTGGGTATAGACAGTCTATTCGCCAGAGATGTCCACCGCTGCAACTCCAACCACCCCCTCTCAGTTAACATCGGATCAACTCACGGTCATTGTGGCAGCATGTAAGTAAGATTTTAATCTCTCAAAATGTCAAATTTTCCATGAAACTGATGGTGGCATTTGAGCATAGATCAGAATCAGATATAATCTTAGGCATATTTTTGTAATTAACCCATCTGTTATGATATCTGGCATGTCACTTTTGCCTGTTACATGAATAACAGTTGTAAGTGTTCATTCGTTTTCTTTGGACAAAACACAACTATTGTAAAGTTGTAGAAAACTGCAACAGTGTAGCCTATGTGGACCACTGACCTATGCAATAGATCTGGATGGGGAGTCTGTTGCCTCAGCAGGTTGTTCACACCAGTAATGGATCCTTTTACTTCATAAAATCACTGCTGTGGTGGTGTGATAAGGAATATGTTGAATACACTGTTCGCCAGCTGCCATCACTGTAGATAGCAGCCTATTCGCCTGCCACGTCAGATATGAAGCTTTCTATTTCTAGAACCTATCGGTATTATCTTGAAGCTCCTAGTGTTCCTCTTGGACTTGTTTTGTAACCGAAGATGAATTACATGGTTGACTTCACATTTTATATTTGATAGTAAATTAATTCGAAGTGTGGAAAATCGACTGCGACTAACATTACAATAGCCAATTATTCCTGTCCACAGATTGAAAAACATATTGTGAACAGCGTTCCATTAAATAGTCTACACACAGTATGTCCACACAGCGTTTCAACTTAATTACCTGTGACCTGAGCAGGAAAAGCTCTGTCCCCTAGCAACAGCATATTACAGTGTTCGGAACACTATAGTAAATATGACTTTACATTAATTAGACTGGGGCATTACGTAATGTACCTTTTGTACAAGTGCATGTCCATTATCATTTTGATGCATTGTTAACAGCGAGTGAGTTTTCTCTTCTCCTCTCCTTTTACTAGTTTCAGGTCTGGTGTTCTTTGTGGTGATCGTGGTGCTGCTGTCCATATACCGGAAAGAACCTCACTGCTGCAAGGACACCCATGGAGACATGGTAAGGACCTTGAGCTCACTCACTATATTTTATTGAAAGATACAATTACTGAGAAAGTGTCACTTGTAAACAAACCATAAATTGAAGTTAGGCACAGATACAGATTCGATGTGACTGAGGCCAAATGTACCATGCAAAGTAAATGTAGCGCCATTAAGAGGTGTCACGTTTAATTTGCATGGCTATGGGAACAGGCTCTGGCTATGAACTTTGGCTTCCATAACTATCCTTGAGTGCCAATGGAATCATGAGTCATAGTGTTTGGCGAGGCAGCATTGACAAATGCTATTGATACTTGCGCCAATCTTGTGATGTGTCAACACCACTACAATGAGAATATTACAACAGATTGTTTCGCTAAACATTTGACTCAAAACATGTTGTATGAAAACATATGAATGGCTAACACAGGGCGGAGGAAAATCTGATCTTGACTGCAAACAAGCATATCCTGCACAGCCTACTGGCAAATCTCACCCAGAAACTGGATACAACATTCAGTGTTCCCCTGAGTGAGGAACACAAACACTGGCACAGAGGAGGAGTCTTCAGTATCATTGTTGACCTCCTTTCCCCTCCCTCCCAGAGAATAGAACGTAGCAGACAGTGTCTTATATGAAGGCAGTATCTTTTATGAATGGTACCATGATGGATGCCCAAAGTATGGAGGTTCAAACATATCAATACTATTTAACAACTTCAAACTATGACCAATATTCAAGTCCCTAACCTGGTACAGGAAATAGGGAACAGGACGTATAAACTCTCCATGGAGGTCAGTTTTCAGTTTCTGCCCATCCTCCATGTTTCCTCTTCCTGACCTGCTTCCCTGGGGTAGGGTTAGTATGTTATCTCTGGAGAACAGGGACACTACTCATACCTTCCAACTCGTTCCCTTTCTCAGACAGACAGGAAACACCAACATCTCCTTTGTCTCTGCTATGTTTGGCTCTGGCCTGAACAGATTAGAGAAAAGTTTTGCTGTCTCTTGTCAGGAATAGACAGGCTTGTCCTCTTGTACATGTCAGCCATTTTGACCTGCTGTCAGCTAGAATAACCCACACATGACACATCAGACAACATTGCTCGTCACTATTTCCTAACATATTGTCAGTGTGGGGAGTGGAGTCTAGTCTATATAGTAAACAGTGGGCGACAGGGTGTAAATATGGAAAGATCTTGGTGGGTATGGAGATGACCTCTGGGATGTACTGGGTGAAAGAATTACACAGCTAGCTGGTGGTGTGAGCAAAGTAAAAAATCAAGTTTCCTGACGATTTAAGTTGTTTTTTTTATATAGAAACTGATTTGTTGAAATCAGTTTGTTGTTTTTGGTGTCCCTGTTATGTCGTTTACACATTCCCTGAAATCCTATCCAGTCACCCATATAGTCATAGTGACTGGTTAACTGAGGCATGTTGCAGAAGAGGGTGGTTTTGTTACAAGATCATTACAAGGACACCAACCTGAAGGCAAGCCAGGCTCACATGGAAAAAAGCCTTTATTATTGTTTTCTATGGAACGTTTACGTTCCTCTATATGTGTTGTTGCCACATACCTTTCCCTGCTTCAGTTTGCCCCATGAATAATGGCCAGACCCTCCTGTGGGTGTTGGGGACAATGGCTCTCCTTCAGGTCGCGGCACTGAAAAAGGCACACTGCCGATGGGGTCCTCCCCCCACTTCAGCTCTGATTTTACACGGTTGTGCTTTTTCACGCTGGGTGAATCAGAGGCAGTAAACAAAAGGACATCTCCCTTTTTTATCCTGAAGACTTTTTTTCGCCCCTTGAAAGTGAAAACTAGTGAGGGAAAGTGACCTCTGACATCAATGTTTCTGTGGCGTCTCTTTCTGTCACATGCTGGAGGGGTGGTGACAAAGGTCAAACTGCATCACTGGGAACGTGAGTGATGTCCCTGTTCAGGCAGGCATCAAACTGGCCCTGATGTTTTGAAGGTGACCATTTTGTCAATATGAACAAGCCTTCTTCCCTATGCGTGATTCGCAGTGGGGCAATTTTCCTATGTAAATTGCTACAACCGTTCTCCTACTCATCACGCATCCTCATTTTAATTTATTTAATTTAACCTTTATTTAACTAGGCAAGTCAGTTAAGAACAAATTATTATTTACAGCGACGACCAAACCCTAACCCGGACGACGCTGGGCCAATTGGGACTACCAAGCACGGCCGGTTGTGATGCTGGATTGAACTCTGTCAGGCAAAAAAATCCTTCGTTGTAATGCTGTGTAATGTTGTCCAAAGTAACTATGGGGGCCATAATGTGTATTTGAGCATGCTTGTTAAGAGGAACCTGCTACAGTTACAAGGGAAAAGAGCGATGCTGAAAAGGTCACACTGTGTGGTTTCTTGCTAGGGACCCTGGTGACGCAGTAGGACACTGTATTGTCCCCAATACAAAGAGACTCATTTAAGCCCAGGGTAATCACCTAGTTTTCTGGCAGGGCTTTTGAAGAATTCCAGCACCTCATACAGTGTGAGCCTGTCTAATCTTGTTTGAAATGGGTGGGACTGGGAGGAGGCACGGAAATCATAGGGTGGTCATCTTATAGGCTAGATCATCTATGGTATTGCTAAAACAGTCAGGACCAAAACGAATGAAACAAGGCATGACAATTGGTCAATGAGGCTGAAATTGGGGAATGCCTTCCTAATTGGGACGTTGGGCTAGCCTTGTAATTACCAGGCTGATTACCACTGCGTTATCAAAACAAAATGTAAGCTCGCAAGACTTTCGGAATGTTGTACAAGGTTAACGTTGAGCAGATTGTCGACATTCAGTCTCTATTTTAATTAGATTCTCGTTGAATCTCAAATTTAAATGTAGGGTTGTTAGAAGTTGTTCAGTCATCTCTGTAGTTAATGTGCTAATGGAGGGTTCATCATACTATAGTCTAACTCACATGAATCACGGTTCCCTCTGTCCTCCTGCAGGATGCCCCTCCTCAGTACTACAGCAGCAGACAGACACTGGTGGGAAACCCCTGTCTGGAACAGACTCACGACATCACACACTCACAGGTAAGAAGGCCCAGCACTGGGTGGGTCAATACGTTTTCAGTCAATACGTTGTCAGGCCCAGTGATACCTGTGTGTGTGTGTGTGTGTGTGTGGGGGGGGGGGGGCTATGCACAGTTGCTGTAATCATAAATGCATTCATATTTGAATGGTCGTCATCAATCATCATTAAATAGCTTATACCTGCACCGGGATTATTAAGCGCACAGATTGATACAAGACAATGTGCAACGAGCAGACAAGTCAGAACCATGGAGAAAGAATTAGGCCTAGGCTACACCTTGCTCTTTAGATAAGTCAGACAGTAAACTAAATAACATCAATCATGCAAGGTCAGGTAGACTGCAGTCTACAACATAAGCAGCAAACACATCCACATCAATTTGATAGGCTATTGCTCTCTGTAGTCAAGCACAAGGAACTGAATCCCATGTGTCTACTACTGTGCTATAGTTCAACCTTATTATGTAATATAGAATAGACTACTTTTGCGTTCATATGCCATTTAAAAATAAGTTACACGGGAGAACATTATAGTAAACCTACTCACCAAACATACAGTGCCTTGCGAAAGTATTCGGCCCCCTTGAACTTTGCGACTTTTTGCCACATTTCAGGCTTCAAACATAAAGATATAAAACTGTATTTTTTTGTGAAGAATCAACAACAAGTGGGACACAATCATGAAGTGGAACGACATTTATTAGATATTTCAAACTTTTTTAACAAATCAAAAACTGAAAAATTGGGCGTGCAAAATTATTAGCCCCCTTAAGTTAATACTTTGTAGCGCCACCTTTTGCTGCGATTACAGCTGTAAGTCGCTTGGGGTATGTCTCTATCAGTTTTGCACATCGAGAGACTGAATTTTTTTCCCATTCCTCCTTGCAAAACAGCTCGAGCTCAGTAAGGTTGGATGGAGAGCATTTGTGAACAGCAGTTTTCAGTTCTTTCCACAGATTCTCGATTGGATTCAGGTCTGGACTTTGACTTGGCCATTCTAACACCTGGATATGTTTATTTTTGAACCATTCCATTGTAGATTTTGCTTTATGTTTTGGATCATTGTCTTGTTGGAAGACAAATCTCCGTCCCAGTTTCAGGTCTTTTGCAGACTCCATCAGGTTTCCTTCCAGAATGGTCCTGTATTTGGCTCCATCCATCTTCCCATCAATTTTAACCATCTTCCCTGTCCCTGCTGAAGAAAAGCAGGCCCAAACCATGATGCTGCCACCACCATGTTTGACAGTGGGGATGGTGTGTTCAGAGTGATGAGCTGTGTTGCTTTTACGCCAAACATAACGTTTTGCATTGTTGCCAAAAAGTTCAATTTTGGTTTCATCTGACCAGAGCACCTTCTTCCACATGTTTGGTGTGTCTCCCAGGTGGCTTGTGGCAAACTTTAAACAACACTTTTTATGGATATCTTTAAGAAATGGCTTTCTTCTTGCCACTCTTCCATAAAGGCCAGATTTGTGCAATATACGACTGATTGTTGTCCTATGGACAGAGTCTCCCACCTCAGCTGTAGATATCTGCAGTTCATCCAGAGTGATCATGGGCCTCTTGGCTGCATCTCTGATCAGTCTTCTCCTTGTATGAGCTGAAAGTTTAGAGGGACGGCCAGGTCTTGGTAGATTTGCAGTGGTCTGATACACCTTCCATTTCAATATTATCGCTTGCACAGTGCTCCTTGGGATGTTTAAAGCTTGGGAAATCTTTTTGTATCCAAATCCGGCTTTAAACTTCTTCACAACAGTATTGTGTCCCACTTGTTGTTGATTCTTCACAAAAAATACAGTTTTATATCTTTATGTTTGAAGCCTGAAATGTGGCAAAAGGTCGCAAAGTTCAAGGGGCCGAATACTTTCGCAAGGCACTGTATGTGTCGTGTGATGGGGTAAAAGATCATTCATGCGTAATCATGCAATGTAAAATTGTAAATACATTTTGAAAAGTCCAACGAACAGGCAGAACCTAATCTGAACTAACATCTATATATATTGTCGAAAATGAGAAGTTATACAGTTTATATCCCTGAATAAATTCTCTTTCAACTTAAAATTGAGCTCCTGAGACCCTGCTCAAATTGTCACTCTTTTTAAATAGTAACCATTCCAGTCATGAGATGTGCATCTCTCTTCGCACTTGCAATTCTTTGCTTTTCAAAAATATTATTTTCTATTTATTTTGTTATATATTCCATAATATTTTACTAATAAAATAGAGGTGTCTTGACTGTGATAAAGGCACAGGAATATAAACGTGTATTTTATACTAAATTAACAAACAAGGCTATGCCAATGCAATTTCATATATCCATAATCACCAGCAGCTAACCAGCAGCGCAGCGCCAGTCTCAGGCCAGGGGGCCCCTCAAGGGGGTACAGCGACACACATGTACATTGCTTTATAAAATAAGCAATACCGGCTCAGACCAATTCCAAGATTTAATCAAATCATATTATACAGTATATCATATTATATATACATTTGTCATGTTTTATAGTGTTAAATAATATTTATTTTATTTGTTTTTTGGTACAATGTTTTTCTTGTAAAAAATCTCCAGGAACAGGAGGCCCCACTACTGCTGTGTGTGGATAGGTTTATTGCTCTGATGCGCATAGTCAGCAGTGATGCACTGACAAGGATTCTCCATGACCAAACAGACACCAGCAGTATCTTCCATCAAAGTGTTTGTGACATCTCTCTAACTGTTCCATTGTGTTCCCCGGCTGTCTGCTTCTTCTCTCCATCAGTCAGGGCAGCTGTTCCTTATCGGCCTGCCCTCCAGCTACCGCCTGCCCTCCCTGGAGGCGCCCCTCCCCAGGCTGCCCTCCTACGAGAGTGTCAGGAAGAAGGACCGCCAGAGACAGATACACATTATGATCGCTGACCGTTTCGGCCTCAACGGCGCCATGCTGACTGAGGTAAGATACCAGGGGGTGGACGGGTACCATTGAGATAAGTGGCATGTGTCCTCATAAGTATTGAACGCTGCCTCAGCCGCCTGAAAGTGTAGGTTATTGAACGTTACCAAAGTTCATCTTTAGTCCATTATTAAAGAGCCTCACATATATAATCTGTTGTTTACTCCAAAGTGCAGTGACCTATAAAAGAGAATAAATTAGAGGTTTAGTTCATTATGAATGTGCTGTCACAGGATAACTGGAGCTTGTTCTAAGATGAAACACTATTCAGAACGCCATAAATAGGGAGCCCTATCATCTCATCTCCTGCTGTAGTGATGCACAGACTGCGCATTCCCAGGTTTTACTGTGTTGATCTTTCGGCGGGGCTTTGACTTGCGTAATGCTCGAGCAAACAAAGTAATGAGAAAAAGGCAAATCAAACATAATTAAAGCTTGTGTCCTCAGTGTAAACAGTGGCAGAGAATGCAGCTTTGTGCTTTTTTCCTCCTTTACTCGTCTTTTTTGCCCCTCTTTTTCTTTAGTAAACGTCCCAGTGAATACGTGCCCTCCCATCAGTCCCCCATCCTGTCACCGGTAGCTCAAAGTGGCCCCTGTCAGACTTTAGAGGGGTTCTGATGGCCCATAATTGCTCTGTCTGTGCTGTGGCCCGTACGGGCTGGAGTGAAACTTTGTTGCGTTTTACGTGTGTGGTGTTTTTATAGGCGTGCAGGGCTGTCCTTGCCGCCCGCTGGGGCCCCAAGCAATTAAAAGATAAGGGGTTAGTCAGGGAGTGAGGAGCTGGCTGATGACGGAGATGGGCTCTGTACTGGAGGAGTGATGCTAAAGGCAGCCCGGGTGCTGCCAACCTAATCTGTCATGTAAACGCTAACATGATGCCATTAGGTTTGATGTTAGAGATCATGTATCAGCCAATACACGCTAGGAAACACCTACACCTGGGAAATGGGGTATGTAATCTTAGATGGGATGTATTTTTAGAAGGTCATGGGTTATTTTGTTGTGTGTGTGGAATATATAGCGTTTAACATTTTCAGTACATTTTATAGCCTCTCAATTATGAGTGTTAACATTTATTTATTTATTCTTTATTTAACCTTTATTTTAGGAGGGTGACTCATTCTAAGTGGCTCACTTTGCCACAAAGTATAGCTTGATATGATGAGCCGCGACACACACAAATCAAGCCATCCACTCACCCATTTGACACGTACCCACCTACCTTAGGTTCTAAAGCAGTGTTAACCAAAGCTTACTCTTCCTCTCCCACAGCCCCCTCCAACGTATGAGGAAAGCATCCGCCACTCCATTGAAGTGCCCTTTGACATCCTGGGGTCTGTAATAGACGCCCCTCATCCCCAGAACATTTCCCCTCCGCACCCTGGCACAGACTTTACCACTCAGTCAGAGGTAACCACTCAGTGCCCATCCACTCAGGATGCCAACAGTGCCACCCTACCAGTCTGAATCCTCAGACTCGCTACTGACACACTATGACAAGGACGACTGGAGTATTGATGCTTTTTATCCACCTTGATGTGCCAAACTGGTCAGAGGATAACAGACAGTGGAAATGCACACATTCTCAATAGGTTGAATCAGATCCAGCAGCCAATGGGTTGACTGTACTGTAGGAACATCCTGCAGTGACAGTATGCTGGAAGATAGTGACCAAAGATGGTGAAATTCTACATTGCGGGTTACTCCATACTGACAAACTTGAATGTCTAAACACCTCTTGTCAGTTGTGATTTTAAACTGGAGCCTAAATAAGATTGGTGAACTGGCAAGACTTGGATTACCATTCTTCAGTGAAAAGGGAAACTGTCCTGTAGATGACCAATACCATGACTATATGTGTCTGAGGTGGCAGGGTCTCATGCCAAAGTTAACTGTAAGAGGAGACAGGCCAGGTAGAATGACACTCCATGACAAATGTGCTGCTGAAAAACAAAGACTATTTTGCTGTGAACAGAAAAAGCACCAAAAAGGGAAGAACGATCTTTAGATTTAAAAAAAAAATGTTTCTCATATTTTCTACATTTGATCATGGTAACCCCTTTTGATCATTTAATGGATTAAAGTAATCTGGATTATTTTTTATTTGGGGAACTGTGTTGTAGCAAGTCCTTTTCTGAATAAAATCACTCTCCTCTTTTAGTGCAATGTACGAGCCAAAAACGTATAAGCGTGAGATGTAAAATGCTCATATGTCCTACCCTGCTGAGCTTGGGTTGTACAGCTGAGCCAGCTACAACTTGTGTGGAACCTGTGAAGAGTGAGTCAACAACACCAAACATGTGTTGGCTCTGGTAACGGGTCTTAAATGCCCAATGCAGCCGTTTTTATATCAAATCATTTATGGGTAACAATAATGTACCTTACTGTGATGGTTTTCTATTAAAATTATAAAATTGTTTTTTGTTGCTTTTAAGCTTTTTAATCGTTAAATCTTTTAACAAGCAAGACGTGTGGTCCGAGTGGGGAGGAGAAAAGGGAAAACTAGTTGTTATTGTTAGAGAGGTTTGGAACTGTTTGTTATTAATATTTTAACTAATTTACCACCTGGTGATGTCACCAGGCATGCCGAAACTTCACCATGCAAAACCTGCTGTTTAGAAGGTCCTATGTAGAATGTATTTTCAGCCAGGAAATAATACTGATCAAATCGTGTTAGTTTCCTCAGCTGTTGTACAATATGATGCAAAACACAGAAAACTGAATTTTGACTACACGGGGCCTTTAAGATACAATTCAGCATTGGGATTGTGGGAAGCGTTAACTAAGTAGCTAGCTTTGTTTATTCAAGAGCTCTGTGAACAGTGAATGAGAATAGCTGTGTAAAAAGCTTTTTTTTGTTGGTTAACTGGGCTGCCTGCCTTAACAGTCCCTGCACAAGCTTGAGAAGAAACCAGTATGAATGACAAGAAAAAGTATGTAATATTTCCCTCACATCATGTCTGAAACAAAAGTATGAGGTTTCAGCAGCCGTTAGCAAGTAGAGACAAGTCTACTCAAAAGACCGCAATTGGGAAATACTTGTATGTTTATACAAGTGTAAGAGTGAGAATTGGAGTTGATGATAATTTATAGACCTGTCTGTCACGTAAACTAATTGAGATGGTGGTGGCTTCTAGATAAAGACATGTTTAGCATAGCGCCTGTGTGCTGTCTCTGTCTGGCCTTAATGTCCACTAGTTTCCTTTTCATCTCATTTAACACATGATTTACTTAACAAAAGGCACATCTCAATAGGTGGTCCAGGTATGACATGACATGGAACAAGCTGGGGGAGAGGCAGGTGGTACTTTCCTCTTTTGTTCTCTATTGTTCCTCAAACAAGGAGGAGGCTGATGACATCACATCTGACCATCTCCTTGTATTTGATTTATTTAACTAGGCAGTTAAGAACAGTGGGTTAACTGCCTTTTACCTTGTCAGCTCGGGGATTCGATCTAGCAACCTTTCGTTTACAGGCCCAACGCTCTAACCACTAGGCTACTTGCCGCCATTAACCTGCCACTCCAAAATCCTTGAAGTTAACTTAAAGTTTGCGGTTGTCTCTAAAACACTATTTTGCTCAAAACATATATTTTTTTAACCCTTTTATTGTATGTATTTATACTTGGGATATTTGAACAGGAAAAGTAAAACAAAATCACTGGAGGACGTCTACCTTTCACTTTCCGAACCCTCTAAAATGCACTTTACATTGGTGGGAGCAGTGTTTTTGTGCATTTTGAATGACCTTGGAACCTAACTTTTATACAAGTGAATTAATGACCTGTAGGTTTACTTTGAGCCCACCACCAAGTTACATCTGACCTGTGCACACACATTGAACATACAGTGCCTTGCGAAAGTATTCGGCCCCCTTGAACTTTGCAACCTTTTGCCACATTTCAGGCTTCAAACATAAAGATATAAAACTGTATTTTTTTGTGAAGAATCAACAACAAGTGGGACACAATCATGAAGTGGAACGACATTTATTGGATATTTCAAACTTTTTTAACAAATCAAAAACTGAAAAATTGGGCGTGCAAAATTATTCAGCCCCTTTATTTTCCGTGCAGCAAACTCTCTCCAGAAGTTCAGTGAGGATCTCTGAATGATCCAATGTTGACCTAAATGACTCATGATGATAAATACAATCCACCTGTGTGTAATCAAGTCTCCGTATAAATGCACCTGCACTGTGATAGTCTCAGAGGTCCGTTAAAAGCGCAGAGAGCATCATGAAGAACAAGGAACACACCAGGCAGGTCCGAGATACTGTTGTGAAGAAGTTTAAAGCCGGATTTGGATACAAAAAGATTTCCCAAGCTTTAAACATCCCAAGGAGCACTGTGCAAGTGATAATATTGAAATGGAAGGAGTATCAGACCACTGCAAATCTACCAAGACCTAGCCGTCCCTCTAAACTTTCAGCTCATACAAGGAGAAGACTGATCAGAGATGCAGCCAAGAGGCCCATGATCACTCTGGATGAACTGCAGAGATCTACAGCTGAGGTGGGAGACTCTGTCCATAGGACAACAATCAGTCGTATATTGCACAAATCTGGCCTTTATGGAAGAGTGGCAAGAAGAAAGCCATTATCCATAAAAAGTGTCGTTTAAAGTTTGCCACAAGCCACCTGGGAGACACACCAAACATGTGGAAGAAGGTGCTCTGGTCAGATGAAACCAAAATTGAACTTTTTGGCAACAATGCAAATCGTTATGTTTGGCGTAAAAGCAACACAGCTCATCACCCAGCCCATCACCCCACTGTCAAACATGGTGGTGGCAGCATCATGGTTTGGGCCTGCTTTTCTTCAGCAGGGACAGGGAAGATGGTTAAAATTGATGGGAAGATGGATGGAGCCAAATACAGGACCATTCTGGAAGGAAACCTGATGGAGTCTGCAAAAGACCTGAGACTGGGACGGAGATTTGTCTTCCAACAAGACAATGATCCAAAACATAAAGCAAAATCTACAATGGAATGGTTCAAAAATAAACATATCCAGGTGTTAGAATGGCCAAGTCAAAGTCCAGACCTGAATCCAATCGAGAATCTGTGGAAAGAACTGAAAACTGCTGTTCAAATGCTCTCCATCCAACCTCACTGAGCTCGAGCTGTTTTGCAAGGAGGAATGGGAAAAAATTTCAGTCTCTCGATGTGCAAAACTGATAGAGACATACCCCAAGCGACTTACAGCTGTAATCGCAGCAAAAGGTGGCGCTACTAAGTATTAACTTAAGGGGGCTGAATAATTTTGCACGCCCAATCTTTCAGTTTTTGATTTGTTAAAAAAGTTTGAAATATCCAATAAATGTCATTCCACTTCATGATTGTGTCCCACTTGTTGTTAATTCTTCACAAAAAATACAGTTTTATATCTTTATGTTTGAAGCCTGAAATGTGGCAAAAGGTCGCAAAGTTCAAGGGGGCCGAATACTTTCGCAAGGCACTGTATGTATGTAAATAATAAACTGTTATTAAATGAAATTGTACTAGCCACATTCGCCGAATACAACAGTAGACCTTACAGTGAAATGCTTACTTACGAGCCCCTAACCAACAATGCAGTTGGATATATGGATAAGATTACGGATAAGAAATAAAAGTAACAAGTAATTCAAGAGCAACAGTAAAATAACAATAGAGAGACTATATACAGGGGGGTAATCTATATTTTCTTAATCATGGAAATTGTTACTTGCATAAAAGTCATAATGACAGTCTAAGGAGGAAAATGGATGCATCTGTTTCTGTATTAATGAACATATGTTACCTCTGTGCCTTGTCAAAGTTCTTCTCCATCCATTGTCACTCAAAAGCTTGACCTCTGACATCTGGTGGCCAGCTATAGAATTGCAGTCTTGAAGATTACACCATTTTGAGACAATACTCTCACATAAACAAAATGTCACAGTTAGTAATATATTTAACTCATTAGATGAAGTGTCCACAAGGGTTCCATTGTCCTGCTGTTGGGTGTGTAATGAGAGCGAGAGAAAGAGAACAAACAGAGGAACTCAGAGGTCATTAAGCTCCTCACAGTTGGGCAGCACAGCTGGAAACAGCCTAGGGGCAGAATGAGAAGACACTACGGGATGAACAACTTCCATCACTGTCTTCTGGCTGACAGACACAAAGTGCAACTGTTTGGTAATCCCCTTGAGCTCTTGTCGTAAAAGATGAGCCCCATATAGTTAATGAGGTCTTATGGTCATTTGATCCCTTAAAATACAGACCACAAAAAGAGGTGACATGGGGTGCTCTCTTCATCATTGACATCTCAACAGCTATTTAAGCATACAGATTTGGCATTTAGGGGATTAGCAAATGCTATATTGAAAGACGGGCTTTGTTAAATGTACAATTACCTTCAGATTTCAATGAAGGAAAGCAAATAGCAGTGGATTTTTTTCTTCAATAAATGTCCTAATCTTCGTAGCCCTTTACACTCGTACCTGTGTATGGATTGAAAATGACAGATTTGGGCACTAATAAGTGCCTAAATTGGAATGCAGTTACTGCACAGTAACATGCTATACATGACATCAGAGCTCTGGCTCTGAACTTCACAGTGCTGTATGGGTATTGACTGACAGCTGTTCTGAACTTGAGCACCTCGCGTGACAGAGGTTTCCTCAATCACTCCCAGTCACTCGGACAATATTTTGTTGTCTGAGTGAGGGAAATGATGTAAATTAAGATGAATCAATGTATTCTGAAAGACGAGATGTTGAGGAATATAATAAATACAGCTTTGATGTCATACGAGCAACACAAACATCCATGAGACCAAATGTGAACTTCACATTTCCAAATCATAAAACTCATGTCATATACAGTGTCAGTGTTTATGATCACTATGTTTGATGTACAGTTACCAGATGACATGGCATCATACCCTGTTTGTTTTTTTAACAGAAAGAGACAATTTGTTTATTGGGAAGAATATTTGCTGCAGTACACACACCTGAATGCACTCATGACTATTTTCTGTGCGCACCAAGATTACAATCCGTTTCTCTGAATTGTCTTGTGAAAGCCTAACACTGTAATATGTTATCTTATAACTTAACTAGTCTTATTGGCAATAGAACAAGCTTTCAAATCATGCCCACCTGATCCAGATTGCGATTTATAATGGACCGTTTTTGGATTGCGTAAACAACAACAGTGATTGTGTGATGGCTGGAATGCAGGGTTGTGTTCCAAACGAAACAACTATAAGTGTGCTTGCTCTAGTTCCTCAACAACACAGCTAGGAGAGCTAAAAAAATCCTTATAGTTGAAGACTCTTCTTTGACTCAAAGAAGTGCATTGAAAATGCTTCGGAACTGTGCACACTTTGGAGAGGTGTGTGGCCACTTGGAGAGAACAGTTAGTCCTCTCGAACCTACTCACTCAGACCCTTGTCATTTTTTGGGGTCTTATGTTACACCTACCCCATATTCTCCAGGAATAGTCTTATCATGTTACAGAATGTATCCAGAGTAGTTTTAGATTTTGTTATCAAGAAATGTGTCAAAAAGTACAGTAAATGTCAAATGCACAGAAAATAAACAGGGTAATGTTTGGATTCGGAGTGTCAGGTGAACTGTTGCGTCCTCACCTTTGATCTAATAATTTTCCCATCATCTCCAATCATCTTCCCATCATCTCCCTTTCAATTGCTACCATGGTTATGGATACGATGCTTCGTGGGTGAATGTTGTTGACGTGTGCAGAGGGTCCCTGGTTCGCGCCCAGGTATGAGCGAGGGGACGGTCTAAATTTATACTGTTACAAAAACAAAAACAGGTTTTAGAAATGTTTTTAAAGTATTCAGTCTCTTTACTCAGCACTTTGTTGAAGCACATTTGACAGCGATTACAGCATTGAGTCTTCTTGGGTATGACGCGACAAACTTGGCACACCTGTATTTAGGGGGTTTCTCCCATTCTTCTCTGCAGATCCCCTCAAGCTCTGTCATGTTGCCTGGGGAGCGTTGCTGCACAGCTATTTTCAGGTCTCTCCAGAGATGTTCGATCAGGTTCAAGTCCAGGCTCTGGCTGGGCCACTCAAGGACATTAAGAGACTTGTCCCGAAGCCACTCCAGCGTTGTCTTGGCTGCGTGCTTAGGGTCGTTGTCCTGTTGGAAGGTGAACCTTCGCCCCAGTCTGAGGTCCTGAGCACTCTGGAGCAGGTTTTCATCAAGGATTTCTGTACTTTTCTCTGTTTATTTTTGCCTCGATCCCGACTAGTCTCCCAGTCCCTACCGCTGAAAAATATTCCCACAGTATAATGATGCCACCACCATGCTTCACCGTAGGGATGGTGCCAGGCTTCCTCCAGATGTGATGATTGGCATTCAGGCCAAAGAGTTCAATCTTGGTTTCATCAGACCAGAGAATCTTGTTTCTCATGGTCTGAGAGGCTTTAGGTGCCTTTTGGCAAACTCCAAACGGGCTGTCATGTTGCTTACCGAGGAGTGGCTTCTGCCTGGCCACTCTACCATAAAGGCCTGATTGGTGGAGTGCTGCAGAGATGGTTGTTCTTCTGGAAGGTTCTCCCATCTCCACAGAGGAACTCTGAAGCTCTGTCAGAGTGACCATCGGGTTCTTGGTCACCTCCCTGACCAAGGTCCATCTGCCCCGATTGCTCAGTTTGGCTGGGCGGCCAGCTCTAGGAAGAGTCTTAGTGGTTCCAAACTTCTTCTATTTAAGAATGATGGAGGCCACTGTGTTCTTGGGGACCTTCAATGCTGCAGAATGTTTTTGGTACCCTTCCCCAGATCTGTGTCTCGACACATTCCTGTCTCGGGGCTCTACGGACATTCCTTCGACCTCATGGCCTGTTTTTTTCTCTGACATACACTGTCACTGGTCCACTTACATGTGCACAGGAGCGACAGCGCCTCTTCCCCCTCAGGAAGTTGAAAAGGTTTGGCATGGGCCATCAAATTCTCTAAATGTTCTACAGTTGCACCATTGAGAACATCTTGACTGGCTGCACCACAGCTTGGTATGGCAACTGCACCCCCTTGATCGCATAGCACTACAGAGGGTGTTGCAGACAGCCAAGTACGTCACTGGGGCTGAGCTCCTTGTCATACAGGACCACTATATCAGGTGGTGTGATAGGAAAGCCAAGAAAATTGTTAAAAAGACTCCATCCACTGAAGCCATGGACTATTCTCTCTGCTGCCACACGGCAAGCAGTATTGGTGCATAAAGACAACAACAGACTCCTGAACAGCTTGTATCTCCAAGCCATAAGAATGCTAAATATCTAACAGAATTGCTGCATAGACTATATATTTTTTTTTCTTCTCTGTCTCTATGCACACTCACAGGACTCTACACACTCACACACACTGACACTCCAACACACACATAACATGCACATACATTTATACTGACTAAAAAGTAACACAATAAGAATAACAATAACGAGGCTATATACAGGGGGCACCGGTATCCTGATGTCTAGTCACCTACCCTATACATATACTGAACAGAAATATATACGCAACATGTGTTGGTCCCATGTGTCATGACGTTGGCCTGGGGGGTAGGTTTATGACAGTCATAAATACCTCTTCCCCCTTTTTTCCTCTCTCTACCCTACTGATGTTACATTTGCAAAACCTTTGGTTAACATAGAGATTCTGGGAACATCAGAAGGTGGGGGGAAATGAACTACACTGCTCAAAAAAATAAAGGGAACACTTAAACAACACAATGTAACTCCAATTCTGTCAATCACACTTCTGTGAAATCAAACTGTCCACTTAGGAAGCAACACTGATTGACAATACATTTCACATGCTGTTGTGCAAATGGAATAGACAACAGGTGGAAATTATAGTCAATTGACCTCCAGCAAAATGACCTCCAGCAGGCCACAAATGTGCATGTGTCTGCTCAAACGCTCAAACGGTCAGGAACAGGCTCCATGAGGGTGGTATGAGGGCCCGACGTCCACAGGTGGGGGTTGTGCTTACAGCCCAACACCGTGCAGGACGTTTGGCATTTGCCAGAGAACACCAAGATTGGCAAATTTGCCACTGGCGCCCTGTGTTCTTCACAGATGAAAGAAGGTTCACACTGAGCACATGTGACAGACGTGACAGAGTCTGCAGACGCCGTGGAGAACGTTCTGCTGCCTGAAACATCCTCCAGCATGACCGGTTTGGCAGTGGGTCAGTCATGGTGTGGTGTGGCATTTCTTTGGGGGGCCACACACCTCTCCATGTGCTCGCCAGAGTTAGCCTGACTGCCATTAGGTACCGAGATGAGATCCTCCGACCCCTTGTGAGACCATATGCTGGTGCGGTTGTCCCTGGGTTCCTCCTAATGCAAGACAATGCAAGATCTCATGTGGCTGGAGTGTGTCAGCAGTTCCTACAAGAGGAATTCATGCTATGGACTGGCCCGCCCGTTCCCCCAGACCTGAATCCAATTGAGCACATCTGGGACATCATGTCTCGCTCCATCCACCAACGCCACGTTGCACCACAGACTGTCCAGGAGTTTGCGGATGCTTTAGTCCAGGTCTGGGAGGAGATCTCTCAGGAGACCATCCGCCACCTCATCAGGAGCATGCCCAGGCGTTGTAGGGAGGCCATACAGGCACGTGGAGGCCACACACACTACTGAGCCTCATTTTTACTTGTTTTAAGGACATTACATCAAAGTTGGATCAGCCTGTAGTGTGGTTTTCCACTTTAATTTTGAGTGTGACTCCAAATCCAGACCTCCATGGGTTGATAAATGTAATTTCAACTGATCATTTTTGTGTGATTTTGTTGTCAGCACATTCAACTATGTAAAGAAAAAAGTATTTAATAAGAATATTTCATTCATTCAGATCTAGGATGTGTTATTTTTGTGTTCCCTTTATTTTTTTGGGTAGTGTATATTCTGGTAATCCGACCAATGGAACGTATGCGGTGGTACTTAATGAATATGATGTCAGTTCGGTTGTCATCTGAGACATTCTCATCAATGATAAGATGACATAAACTCTACCGTGGAAAGTCTACACATCAGAGTTATCGGATTCACATGGAATTGTTGTTCAATTTAAATGTTTGAATATGAAATTATTTGTGATGGGATGAAATGTGATTTTAGCTTCTAAAATGTGAAATTTGGGTTTTCATAAGATAGGGCTCTGCTCAATCAGTGGCCCGCCCCTGTGAAGGGACATGGGCTATAAAACTTTTCAAACACGCCCTCCTCTCCCTTCCTATATAAGCCCTTGACGACAATGTTCCGAGGACGTGAGGACGACGGTCCAATGTCAGAATGGTTCAGATAATAACTACAGAACGAAGCCAACATCAGCGTGAGTTTTGGTTGCGAACGGTATGAACTTTGAACTCTTATTCACTACAGAAGTGATACCTCCTAGCCGTTGAGTTAGCAACAGCCACTGCAAACGAGGGTTAGGAAGGAACAGATAGAGTATCCCGTCTACCACACAATGACGTTACTACAACGTATTCAATTTACCAGCAGAGACATTCTTCAAAAGAACAAAGGACTCTGTTGGGCAACACTGCCTTCCATCTACCACCAACCTACTGAAGTGAGCTCAGAGTAAATATTTTTTGCATTTTCCTTTTCCAAATGGGTGGTAATTTAGAATGCATAAGATACTGTATTTACGATAGCACAGCTTCACCCTTTGTTCCTCAGTCTTCCCGCTCTTTCACTCAAACCCAGCCCCTTTTCTTTTGTGTAACAAGCTGTCATATCTGTTCCACCCGCTAGGGACGTTTTCCTTTATGACGTCATTTGTAATCAAGTTATGATTTAATTATGTGTATGTGTAATTCTGTGTGATTAGGTATTTAGTAAATAAATAATTAAACCCAATTTTGTTTTGCTGGTTCAACTTGCTAGCCAAGAGAATACTCTGTAATCTAAGAATTTACCATTGTTCGATGACCCGGAAAGCATTTGAACATTTATGGAACTAGGTCGCACGTCTAGGTTAAGTCAACATTAGAACATTAGAACGCAGGGCTGTTTCTGCCTGGCGCGTTTCAGACGCGGGTAGGCTCGGTCATTATTAATTTCTCAAGCGAGGACAGAGAGCCAGCCGATTGAAATTCAGGAGATATAAGCTTGACCGGCGATATATATCTCTGTCTCTCTCACGAGTAGACCAAGTTTCATTTCGTTGTTTGCCGCGTGTTCCGGTTAAAACATCATTAAAAAAACGCTGAAAAGGGTTTGAACATAATACGTTATAAGTAAAATCTTTCCCTTGCCAAGGGAATCCTATGTGCTGCATTTTCAGGCACAAAGCAGGGTTTAGCTTGCATGCTAAAGCTAACAAGGGAAAATAGCCATTTTGTTTTCTTGTGCTTCGTTGAAATTCCTCCACCTTGCGTTACGGAAGTCCCACCCGGGTAGTTCCGTTTGATTTCAGCGTGTGAAATCATTGACCGCTGACGTGTGCCCAGGATTTTCGTTCATGACGAATTATTCAGGTCACACTCAAGTCATCACTTATGATATCCAGACGGATATCAATGTCTTATCCAATTGAACTAATAAGTGTAAATCTGGCAATTTACATTCTGAAATAGATATTTTAAATAATATCCAAATTGATGAGTTTTCTAAAGAAGACATTGTAAACTTTTTCCAAACTAACCTAGATGAAGGAACTTCCCAGGTGAATTAAAGTTTAATTCCCAAATAACCTATACAGGTCTGATTTATCATTAAATTTATCAATCAGTAAAATTTGGTTTTTGCAAAACCATTCAGTGATCCAGTACTGACAGAAGACCCGCCCCAGCGGGAATCACATGTGGTTTTGGCCTTAAGGAGAAGTGCACCAGTGTTGAATGTTCCCAACATTTGATTTACTGTTTACACTTATGATATCCAATCAATGGAGATTGTATGGATTATCGTGTCATTCAAATTAATAAGTTAAATTGTTGAACATACCTTAATGTTCTTCCAATCAAATGAGACACTTTAAAACTTCTCATATTAACCTGGATGAAGCAACATCTCAGGTTAATTAAAGTTTAATACCCAGATAGCCTACCCAGGTAGGTTTAATCATTGGCATTGACTCATTAATTCAATTTGCTTTTGCAAATTCATTCACGTCCAACTTCCACATTACTGGTACAGTACTGATAGTTCATCAACATCTATAAATAGATTAAACTTGTCTTTGCAGCTTCCAATGAATTCCAAACCCAAACTTTGAAAGAAAATAGGAACATTTTTCCTTTAAATTTTTCTAATAATGTGCAAGCTATCAAATGAGGTGGTCACCACTCCTCCGCTAATTAGTGAACCTCCACCCATAAAGGATTGATCTCTGACATCAGCAGCGAAAAAACAGCCGAAATTGCGAACGCTCTCCAAAATCATGGCTAACATGAGGGGACAGGTGGAGAGAACTGAGCAACTATTGACAAAAGCAGTCGAGGAACTGCGATTGAAATCTGAACAATTAAAAGTAATTGCAAATAATTATGACGATGAATGAGCACAAACTCTTCAACAAAATCGTTGTCTCCAGGAACAACTCAATTTAGCCAAAACTAAATAGGAGGTAGTCCACTCCAAACTAGATAAATCTGTTGAGTTATCTACAAACAGGAGCGCACAATTTGATAACATGCAGGCAGTTTTGTTGAACATTACTCAGAGTAACACAGTTCTACTCAAATTTCTGCAGACCAAAGACAATCAATTGTTGAACACAATGGCTAAGTTGGATGACAAATCAGCAGAACTCATTGAAGTCGCTAACCAAATGAATGATGAGAGAACTCAGGTGATAAAGATGGAAATCTTGACTTCTAAGCAAGTGGAAGAAATATCCTCACTGAATCTCTCGCTCCATACTCAAGACCTCTATCTGCAAACCATGACAGATAAGTTTGAGACCGAAAGGAGCAAGTATGACACTCACGTGTCCAAAATCAGTACTCTAAGCGCTCAAGTAGACTCTGCAATGCAGCAGAATACCACCTTTAGGTACCACATGGAGGAAATCCAGAATGGTCACTCTCCACAGCGTGACTACCCATCCAAGCAACCGGAGCCCTGCACTCAAAGGAGTGAAGATGATAGGTTTCAGACATTGCCCCCAGTAAGTGTCCCTCAGTCGTCTCCTCTTGACAATTCGGCACTGAGTAATATGGCGCCTCTTGGCCAAAAAAGCCAAAGCTTGGCTTCTCCTCTTGTTCTTTTGGCCCCACTTTCCCCACAGGATGAAGCCAACCCTCTCCGCCCGCTTGACTCGGAATACCTTGACAAACTCGTCAAGAATTTCCCCACTTTTGACCCCGTTCCAGGTCAGCCAAACGATACTGAGACGTTCCTAGCTGACATAGAGGGCTACGGGTTCTGACAGAGTTTACCTGTTGAAGCGAACGTCGAATAGGCACGTGACAAGGTTCATTCGCCTACAACAGCAACATGTGCTAAATGACTAAGCTAAACTTGCCACAGCTTTGAAATAAGAATTCAGTGGTTCTGCGACTCGCAAACACGATAGCTCACTGGCTAACACCGTCAAACAAGCTCGGAACGAACACCCACAAGCTTACTATCATAGGCTTCGTTCAGCTTACTTTGGCCTACTCACTGAAACAGGCATGGAAGACCTGTTATCATTTAAACAAATGTTCCTGTCAAACATGTATCCTACCTTCATTACCTACTTGGGTCCTGCAGCCCACGTTGGCTTGCCTATCTTACAACTCAGAGAGCTTGCAAGCACAGCTTTTGAGGCATCAAAAGCTTGCAACGTTAAGAGCACTGACCACTCGGTTTTGAAGTTTGACCAGGAGCACTCACTCCAGTTAGAAGGTGCATTATCAGATATTGGAGTTTTGAGAGATGAAGCACAACAACAGTTTCTACCACAAAACCATGATTCCAATAACCTCTGCGGTCTAAATAACTGTAAAGTACGTCGCAATCAAAACGACTACCGCTACAATCGACCTGTTCACTACGTTCCTGCACCCAACCCACACAAAGTGTCAGAGCACAAGGGTAACAAAGGGGTTGAAGGATGATCAAAATGTAGACCAGTGTTCTCCTGAAGCTACACTACGGTAAAAACTAAAGCAAGAAATATTTGAGAAAAGGGTAAAAGATAAGTCACAAGGACTATACGGGGAATTACCGGACACCAGGTCCGCAGGAATTAACACCCTTGCAAGGACGTTAAAGTTAGAATTTCTCCAACTCTCATTCAAGACCCTATCCAGGGCCCGCTTGATCAAGAAACAAGCCCATGGGCTTTGTCTATAGACTCTGATACAAAGGTTGCAAAGAATAAGGTCAAACGCTTCGTTAAAGCCAAGCCCACTCAAAATCTGAAAAGTCAATCTGCTTCTACCTTGAACAGAATTGACACATCACGTCGTTGCGAACGACCACCCCACTTTGTGGGGAATATGTCCACTAAACACGAATCGAAACACCCATACCTGGAAACAGTCCTGGAGGACTGCTTAACTTGTCATGCGCTAATTGATTCGGGTGCGACAATATCACTCATCTCTCAAACATTGTTTGATGATCTAAAAAGGGCTTTGAAGCCAACTAAACGTTGGTTAAAATTGGAACGATGCGACACTACACTTCGAGGGGTCACCCAGACTACCTCTCCTCTCACATTGAGAGTCATGCTGAAACTACACTTCCAGGACGTATCGCTCGTCCACCCTGTGTATGTTACCAGCCTCGAAACTGTACCCCTGCTACTTGGAGCAGACTTGATGGATCGGTTACTCCCATTGATGGATTGGAAAACCAACCAGGTATGGTCACAGGCCACAGTGCCTTCTCCACCGACCACACTGTCCTCCCCTAACGCTAGCTCCAACGCAGTCTTTCACGAGGGGTATCTCTTAAAAGCACCCCTTGGGAAAAAGATGTTTAGAAACCTTTTGGGGCAGAATCCGATCCAAGGAGATATTACGATATCTCGACACATTCCATCAGCCAATCTGATTGACAATTCTTGTCATGATTTTGAGCCAGCTGTCTCTGTGAATGAGCAACTTCCCTCCTCCTTGCAGTCATGCAATACGGTAGTTGAGATGAACTTCTCTTGCCCTTCGGACACTTCCGCAAGCACTGCAGCGTCTCAGCAAGAAAAACATTGATGCACAGAGTATACTCGTATACTTGTATTACTGGTTCAACTTGTTAGCCAGGGTACGTGCAGATAACCAAGAATTTACAACTTTCAGATGAGACTGAATTAAGATGGCGATTAATTTTGACTGCTATTGATGTAAAATATTACTAGGTCTTTAAGAGTTTATTCGGCAGATAACAGCTGTATAAATATTATTTTGTGGTGCCCAACTCTCTAGTTAAATACATTTACATGATTAGCTCAATCAGGTAATATTAATTATGGAGAAATTATTTTATAGAATAGCATGTCATATAGCTTAATCCGGCATAGCCAAAGACACGACACATGTTTAATGAGCTGTGATAAATGTTAATACACACAAAAACCTGTTTCTCTCAAATGTTGTGCACAAATTTGTTTACATCCCTGTCAGTTGCACTTCTCCTTTGCCAAGATAATCCATCCACCTGACAGTTGTGGCATATCAAGAAGTTGATTAAACAGCATGATCATTACACAGGTGCACCTTGTGCTAAAAACAATAAATGGCCACTCTAAAATGTACAGTTTTGTTGCACTGATGAAACTGAGGAGTATTTCTGTATGTAAAAGCCCTTTTTGGGGGGAAAAACTCATTCTGATTGGCTGGGCCTGGCTCCCCAGTGGGTGGGCCTATGCCCTCCCAGACCCACCCATGGCTGCACCCCTTCCCAGTTATGTAAAATCCATAGATTAGGTTCCTCAGGAATTTATTTCAATTGACTGATTTCCTTATGTGAACTGTAACTCAGTAAAATCATTGAAATTGTTGCGTTTATATTTTTGTTCAGTACACACACACACACACACACACACACACACACACACACACACACACACAAAAACACACACACACCTCTAGTACATTGTAAATATGATATTGGAACTGACCCTTTATATAGCTTCTTACTTTCTCATGTAGTTGTTTTTATATCTTGTGTGTTTTTGTTTTACCTTATGTTATTTTTAGTGCTACACTGTTATTGATTACTGCATTGTTGGGTTTGGAGCTTGCAAGAAAGGCATTTAATTGCATGAGACATTAAAACTTGAAACTAATGGATAAAGAGATTCTCTCTTTAGCCATGTTGTAATGGAACTTGCTTTTGAAGTAACCTGAAATATATCACAGTTGAGCTTCTGAAACTCAGATGCTCATGTCAAGTAGTGAACACTGGTTCATACTACAGAGAGAATGCCTTTACAATGTACTGAACAGGGCCCGGATTCCCGAAAGCATCTTAAGGCTAAGTTAATCATTAAAATGGTTAGATGAACTTAGCCTTTCCCAAAAGCATCTTCAGGTTAAGTCAACGCTTTATATATACACAGTAGATGATTTCAGGGCTGTTTTGATGCCACTGTGCCTCCATCTTGGCACTCCCCCAACGGAGTAAGAGTATATTGGAAGCTATAGAAATGCATTTATTAAAAGTCTACTTTTTTTACCACGTTTATTATATTACAGACACCTTCGTTCTCCTCTACTGATATAAGTAGGACACGGTGACATCCCGCAAACTTTAAGAAAAAACACTTTACATCAGATTTGTCTCGAGATGGCTATGCATATTCATGAAATTAGGCAAGTAGCATAGTATCTTTTTTATTTTTTTAGTAGCATAGTATCGCTCTCCATTGAATACACGCGGTTCACGTCAACGAACCTAATCGAATATTCAAAACGGGATTACAATAATGCTATGTATCCACCAATCCAAAGAAAGGATAGGCGGGAGCTAGACAGCCCTCCGTTCCACTTTGTGGACAACTGATGTACCACAACAATCATGGCGGCGCTGTTTGTCTGCCTTCGGATTGAGAAAACGGAGAGAGCCGAACCATCTTCGTTCCTAGGAAAATATTGTATGTAAACAAGGTCAGTCATACTGCAGCATACAGTCAACTTGTTCTCTAATATAATTACTCCTGTGTATAGAAGACACCAATCGGCTTACATTACAACATTGTGACAGGTATGTCTAACAAGTTTGTACGACTCAACTGCATGATTGTGTCTAATCTTCTATCAAATATAATACATTCATTTCGATTGCATGAAAGTCCACAGACGTCACATAACAGCATGGCATTGTTTAGTGTCGCAAAAATAACTTAACTATCCTGCATAGTGTAAAATTCGACATGTTGCAATGTCAACCAAGGATATATAGGATCAAGCACTCTGGCAGTGCAGCAAAGTCACACGACCCTGCTTTGTGCGCAGACTGCGTGTGTCTAGACTGGTCTGTAACTGGGTCACTGTCACTCAAACAAAAGATGTAATACACATAGGCCTACTCTGAATACCTGAACAATGTTTCCTGTTTTTGTTTTCATGATTTAATTTGCCTACTCACATTTTTGTTGCATTGTATTCCATTTCATTTTTATTGTATTTATTTGTATTCTATTACTAAATCTTGACATGAGTTTACCATGAATTTTATAACAAATGCCATCTGGTTCTGCTCTCCACAATGTGAGCCGATGAATATGCATTTCATTTATCAATATTATTATTTTGCACCAGTCATTGTGCTAAGGGCTTCAGTGGCACACTGACCTAACTCACGTGCCACATTTACCCTGCTGTGCCTGTGTTATGGAAAAACAAAGGCCAAACACTGTACTGCTGGCAGATGAGACAGCAGCAAAGAGCATGCAGGGCCAGTCACGTTACAGAGGGCCAAGTAACCTCTGCTCTGACTCATCACTGATCCTAACCTGATCAGTTGATGCCCCAGGCTCTAAAAGTGGGTAGGATCCTGTGCTTACCTCACAATGATAATATGACTTGAATAACGTCCACACAATAACTAGGTCAGAGTATCATTAAAGATACCAAAGGGGAGGTATTCTTCATGTTATGATGACCACAGAGGTGTTGCTGTTAGGTTTTGGTCCAGTACGATTAGCCATGTGTTGCCTGTCCTCCGCACTATGATTAACGATTTAAAGCAATCTTCTTAACAGTGGAGCTGCGTTACTCCTTTGGCCATGATGCCAATGTCTTTTATCTTGACTCGGGACAGAATATAGGGCAATAGGGTGGAACAGCTGACACATTTCTAATGAAAGTAGGGCAGGGGTAGTTTTAGATTTCAAACCATTTGAGTCCCCTTAGAGAATGTAGGTGGTCCTGCTACCACTGAATCAGATCAGTGGTGTGGTTTTAGTTCAGCAGTCGCACCTGTCAATCTGAAATCCTTACACAGATAGTGTATATTCTGTCAAGTAGAGGTTCCCTGTCTGTCAAGGTACATTTAAAATGCTATTTTATCTGTCTTTTTCTTTGTAGAGTCTCAGCACAGTTTCCAAGATGATGCAGTGTTTCCACTTTATAGTCGAGCCGGTCAAGAACATCACAGCCAAGCTTAAGGTACAGTAGGTCAAACTCCTGTCATGCATTACAAATCCTCCAAACAACAAAAACACCATTAAATGTTTTTTTGTTCAAATCTTTTTTGCTTCGGTCAAAGATTTTATCGTAAAGGAAAGTGACCTTGAAACGGCTGTGAAGGGGTTGTCATGGTAGCGTCACCAGTCACATGCTTACTCAAGTAGATAGGTTTTAATTGTTTCTGTAGATTTGATTACCTATTACAAATCAAAGTTGACGTGTGTGTGTGTGTGGTATGGAAAACCCCAGGGAAAACAGATTACTGCTGGCAGATGAGACAGCAGCAGTGAGCATGCAGGGCCAAGTAACCTGCACAGACTGTTGATTTGATTTAGTTTAAAAATAGATGCTGTCAAGGGGGGTAATGGGAGAGAGGAGATCTCTTTCTTTCCTGCTGAAAGGAGAAGAGCTTGGTGTGCATTTTGATAAGGCCAAGTGTGTCCTTTTCTGGGTTAACCTTATTACTTCCTAATGCACTAGTAAAACACCAATTTCTGTCCTAAATCTGTTTCCTTTCCTCTTTTCCTAATATTTATTTTTTATTGCTACTTTCTATGTGTTCTAGGGCTAAATCTTTACACTCTTTTTTTTGTCTGTCAGGAATCTCGCAAGAGGGCGAAGAATGAGAAGAGAGAGCCACTGGAAGAGAATCAGCTGTTTATAGTGGAGCTGGCTAGAGATCTCAATCGAGTGTGCCAGGTACACTGAAATATATACACACCTTTTGTAACATCCATTATACAAGTATCCATTGTCAGGTCTAGTTTGGAGGATAAACAAGTCTACTAAATCCCCCACTTGCCTATGCCCTCTCTGCAGAGGTCTGAGGTGCTGGAGAACATCTGGAAACTAGAGGACATCTGGCCCACTCCTCTTTGCAGGGCCTTCATCCTGGAGTGGGCATCTCTGCTGGAGAGCAAGGTATGGAGAGCAGGAGCCAATATACTGTAACAGCTATTAATATATACTGTATAGCTTGCAGGTGACATTCTCCAAACACGTGTTGAATGAGTCTTCACCTGTTGTCAGCAGAAGAGGCCCATGCAGTCGGATGGCTGGCCAGAGGAAAGCGAGTGGAGGAAGCAGGACCTGTTCAGTGAGAATGAAATGGAGAACGCTAAGAGGACCATCATCAACTGGACCAAGGACCTGAGAGCCCAACCTGAGCAAAGTGTGTGGCCTGGGGAGGCTGTGGCTCAAGTTCTGGAGGACCTCCAGGCTGCATGGAGGAGTCGCCACATGCCCAACCTCCTGACAGCCATGGAACTGCTCATGTGGGTCTTACTGACACAGGGCCTGGACAAGGTGGGGGCCTCCTTAAATATCAATTGTCTCCCTTTAAAATAAATGTATATTCATGATAACAGCCCTGATATTTACCAAAGCCGCTTTTCTCCCTCTCCATCTTTGTGCTTGCAGGAAGCCATCCCTCAACAGTGGCTCATATGGAAGCAGAGGACTCAGAAGATTGGTGCTGCCCGCTACATTCCTCACTCAGGTATGTGATGCCCTGGATAGGCATTGACAGAGCCAGATTTGATGTTCACAGAACGTATTGTTTGACTAATATTTGTTACTAATCTGTTATGTACAGTGGGGCAAAAAAGTATTTAGTATTTTAAAATAAGTATTTGGTCAATAACAAAGTTTATCTCAATACTTTGTTATATACCCTTTGTTGGCAATGAGTGGAGGACAGAGGAGCCTCTTAAAGAAGAAGTTACAGGTCTGTGAGAGCCAGAAATCTTGCTTGTTTGTAGGTGACCATATACTTATTTTCCACCATAATTTGCAAATAAAATCATTAAAAATCCTACAATGTGATTTTCTGGATTTTTTTTTCAAATTGTCTGTCATCGTTGAAGTGTACCTATGATGAAAATGACAGGCCTCATCTTTTTAAGTGGGAGAACTTGCACAACTGGTGGCTGACTACATACTTTTTTTACCCCACTGTATATTCCAGTATGGGACTGGATCTCTAATGCAGCAGTGGAGATTTCCCTTGACCTGGACACGGCCAACCCTGACCTGCTGATCTCCAATGACGAGAAGAAGATGCGCTGCGGCTTCGATAGAAAGGATGTGCCAAACTACCACCAGCGCTTCGATGGCTGGTGGTGCGCCACAGGGGTGGAGGGTTTCAACTCTGGCCGCCACTACTGGGAGGTGGAGGTGGGGGAGCGGGACTTTCGGCTGGGTGTGGCCAAGGAGTCAGCCCTGAGGAAGGGCTTCAAGTCCCTGAACACAGACACGGGCTACTTGACCCTGCGCCTGGAGAGGGGCACGGAGCTCAAGGCCCTGACTGTGCCCTTCACTGCCCTGCCGCCTGGTCTCATCCCCCGCAAGGTGGCCGTCTACCTGGACTATGACCAGGGCCAGCTGTCCTTCTACGACGTAGACAGCCGCTCCCACATCTACACCTACAATGAGAGCTTCAACGAGAAGCTGTTCCCTCTGTTCGGCACGACAGAGATCATTAAGGACCTGGTGATCAAGTCCCCTGGGAGCAAGGCCTATTGCCTCTGTCCCTCCTTGTGCCTGTGGGGCTGAACTTTCCCTCTTAACACAATCCCTCCACCCTATGATTACCCTCTCACCACTCCTGTAGAGTAATCAGAACCTTCGTTACTGTAAAGAACTAGACCATCATGACATTGGATAGCTATGTGACCACTGATGCTGCTGCTTCTATGTGATTCTTTCTGCCTCTTCCTTACTCCAGTTATGCTATGCACTCATATGCTCTGTATTTTCATACATTTTAAAGAATACCATAGTATTATCTTAATCTATTGTGAAATATTAATCCTGTAATAACAATGCACTTTCCGTGATAAATAAATATACGAAACACAAAGGTTCTACTTTTTGTGCTGTGTTTTATTGAAGTCCTTCAAATTTGATCATGTTATTGAAGACCACTGTGATCTGAAATAAAAACACAATAACTATTTCATACTGAACTGTACAATGTCATAAGGGATCAAAATAGGTAATCATGTTATGAAGTTCTAGATTTGTTTACTTACCAAGTAGGGGTGTTGATGAGAAGACCTTCTTCTCCTTCTCCTCCTCATAGACCACTATGACAGCACAAAAATACCAGGTATCATTTGAATTGAACTTAAAGCCAAATAAAGAACAGAGTCCCAGAATTGACAAATAGTTTGATTAATATTCATTTTTATGCCATTCTCTAGACAATAACATAATTTTCTCCTATCTCAATTACTTAGACGTCAAATGCTGTCCAGAAATGAAGAGGGGGCCCTGCCCAGAGCGAAGGTTGAAGATGACAGGTGAGATGAGCTCAAACCCACTGAAACTGACCATAGGTTGGCACATAGGTTGAAGTGTGGCAATGGGCACTGGCTTGCAGCATTCCCCAACTCTGTCCTGTACCTCCACAACATGCATCTCCTTACTGGCCTCTGCACTCAGACACATCTATTAACAAGGGGAGCAGAGATTAGGGGTTGGGCTGTCATTGGACTATGTTAATTGCTGTGTCACTGACTAAGTCAAGTGATCTCTGCTAATGGGGTGTGTGGAGAGGGCTGGAGATGGACTAAAGACTTAAACTGACCGTTCGGATGAAGAACTGATGCTCCAACAAATCCTCCGCTATTTCAAACACTGCCTTTCTCTGGGTGTCATTCAGCTCACAGCCTAGTCAGAGAAGAGAGGAGACCCTGGGTTTACAATACATTGTTGTGCATCTAGGTCACCAATTTCAAGCCATCTCAAAGTGGCATTAACCTCAGTACATACCCCAGAGCACACAGACAGTGTCAGAAACAGAGGGTGAAAGGGAGAGATCCATGGAGATGAAGTGGAGTGGAGGTAACCTCCTTTTAATATTCTGCAATCCTATGCCTCTTCTCTCCCTGCTTTATTGATACATAAATCAGGGGTTTCGATTGTGTCAGTGTTTTGGTTTGGGTGTTGATAAAGTGGTCTATGGAGGTCACCAAATTCAACCAGAACTCAAACGTAAACGGAGACGGAGACTCACCTCACAGATCGAGACAACAAATTCTAGCATTAAAATCTGTCCTGGTCTGGGTCGTGATAATCAGGTGCTAATCAGGTGCTAATCACAGCGCATTCGACTCTCATTGGCCAGGAAAACAAAGGCGTGTACCCATGGATGATGAATCTAATCAGTTGTGTGCGTTTAATGTTTTTTTTTGTACAAAATATAAACACATCTGTTTCGGTCATTTGACATTACATAAAAATGTATATTTAAAAGAGAACCGTAGATAAAATATGCTTAAAGAGATTCACTAGTTAAAATATGGCTTTCTTTATTATGTGCCGACTGGCTTGATGTCATCGATACGCGACGACTAGAGAATGAAGTTTGTTGTCAAGTTGGACGTTTTTCTGGATAAGAGATGACTTCCATTAAAAAGGCGTTAAAAACCCATTTTGGGTTCGATAAGTTCCGATCTCAGAAGCAGGAGGACGTTGTTCAAGCAGTTGTTAAAGGTGAGAACCACAATAGACATGTTGGACAATAATTTACCTAGGAACGGCTCTTCTAGTTTTAGCTAATCTTAGCCAGCCGCGGGCTATCTAACTAGCTAGGTAGCTAATTAGCCAATTCTTCAACCAGTTCATTGACTGTTACCTACTACTAGCTAGCATGATCAGCTATTGTTATTAAACATATCTGAGTAATGCCGTTGCCCAAATCGGACTGTCGATGGAAAATTGTAAATTACTGCCCCTGTTGTGTGCAGGTGACCGGGATGTTTTTGTGTGCATGCCCACCGGGGCAGGGAAGTCCCTCTGCTACCAGCTTCCCGCAGTGTTGGCTAAGGGTATTACCTTGGTCATATCCCCTCTTATCGCTCTCATCCAGGTCAGTCTCTCTTCTTTAGCATTTTCTTCTGTTGTGTAATTTGTCCTGATTATACGTGATTGATTCTGATATAGACTGAGCTATCCTTAACTGCATAGCTAGCTGTAGGTTTCTTCAATGATGATCCCTTTCTCTGTATCCACCATAACAGGACCAAGTGGACCACCTAAGGGACCTGAACATTCCTGCATGCTCCATCAACTCCAAGCTCCCTGCAGGGGAGCGCCGTCTGATCCTGGCCGATCTGGAGAGTGAGAGCCCCAGGTTGAAGCTGCTTTACATCACCCCAGAGATGGTGGCCTCCTCTGCCTTCCAGCCTTGCCTTACAGGCCTGCTCTCCCGGAGCCTCCTCTCCTACCTGGCTGTGGACGAGGCTCACTGTGTCTCCCAGTGGGGGCATGACTTCAGACCAGACTACCTCAAACTGGGCAGTCTGCGTGCCCGTCTGCCCGGGATACCCTGCGTGGCGCTGACGGCCACGGCACCCCAGAAGGTGCAGGAGGACATAGCAAAGTCCCTGAGGCTGCGATCACCGCTGTCCTTTGCCACACCTGTGTTTCGCAGTAACCTGCATTATGAGGTGGTGTACAGGGAGCTACTAGAGGACCCCTACAAGCACCTGCATGCCTTCATCAGGGAGGCCCTGACCCTGGGGGAAGGCCCCAAAGGACAGGTTGGTGGACTAGATTCCCCTCTGACTCTCTCCTTATATGCAGTATCTCTTCCTACTCTATCTAATGGATGGTGTAATCAGTTAGGGCTGGGCGTTGTGGCCTAAAAATCATAAGTCTATTTTTTTAATTATGGGCCATTCACACTATATATCTAGATTTAAAGGTCAAATACACTGCATTTCAAACAGTCAGCAATAACCTAATGAATTCAGGGCTTGTGAAATTATACCTAGGGTAAATATATAAGCCTTCCACAACCATAAAACCCACTAATAATGTAATTATTTTATCAAAATAGTTTAACCTGCTTTTTTGCAATATTCAGCGATCTGGCTGAAAATGCCCGGTTTGCAACAAACTGAACATAAATTTATCAGAATCAGTGTTAATTGATTCTCTGGTTTTATTAGTGCCTGCTATTCATGCAATTTGATGAGTTGAAAGGTTAACTTCTCCTCTATTACAGTAAAATAATGGATGGTGTAATCAGAGTAATGTGTTTCGGTGTCCCTATGACCGATTCTGTTGGAACAAACCTTAAATGCAAATAGTGAGTTGAACCACTTATCAGGGAGGAAGTGATGTGTCATCTTTGTTGTTGTGAGTGGAAGGGGGAGGGGCCTGTGTGTGTGAGAGAGAATGGGAAGGTGCAAAGGAGACAAGACCAAAAAGACATGAGCAAATGCAGACAAACGGTCATAAAATACAAAAAGTGATTGTTGTGATACAGGCATTTGGAATATTGCGTTAAACATGAATTCAATATGTCATCCAGCCTTATAATCAGTGCATGGTACTTAGCTTGGGATATGTATCTGTACGTCTTCAGGGTTGTGGAATTGTGTACTGTCGGACCAGAGATGGCTGTGAGACGTTGGCTTACCAACTGACTAAGCTGGGAGTCCTGGCCAAGCCTTACCATGCAGGTGAGACATTCCTCAAGGGCTTACAAACATTGTAAGGTAGGATAGTAAATGGCAATGTTAAAGTTTAATAAAGATAAGAATCAAGCAGATTATTTTATTGCTGGAGAGACGAGACATAACAAAGTGGGCGGCATGACTCTTGACCTTTAACTCCTGCTTGTGTAGGGTTGAAGGCAGGAGATCGCACAGAGGCTCAGACTGATTGGATGCAGGGTAAGGTGCTTGTCATTGTGGCCACCATCAGCTTTGGCATGGGGGTGGACAAATCTAATGTCAGGTTTGTGGCCCATTGGAACCTTGCCAAGTCATTAGCCAGTTACTACCAGGAATCTGGGCGTGCGGGGCGAGACGGGCTGCCCTCTTCCTGCAGGACGTACTACTCCCCCAAGGACAGGGAGCAGTTGAACTTCCTCATCCGCAAGGAGGTGGCCCGCAAACAGGTTACGTCTAGACTACACTGTCAACCTGCCTCACGGGCTTGTTATTAGTAAAGCAATATGATGGTGCTGTAAATGCATGGGGATTGTAATTGGTGTGTAGAGTGTTCAAATCGTTTTATGTTTGTTTATTTAACTTTGAGCGAATGATTGTGTGACTTCTCTGCAGGCAAAGCGTGGCTCCGAGAAAGATCAGGACAAGGCTTCCATCACAGACTTCGAGGCCATGGTGTCATTCTGTGAGCAAGAAGGGTGAGTGTTATATAACACCTTTACACTCAGGCCCCCTCTTCCAGCATTGGGGAACATTTCTCGCTCCCCCTACGCTCGCGCGCCACATCTATTTCTGTGACCACAATCACTGGGTCCTGTGTGGCTCAGTCGGTAGAGCATGGCGCTTGTAATGCCAAGCGTCGTGGGTTCGATTCCCGCTGGGGCTACCCATATGTAAAAGTAGTGGCCCCAGCCGACTTGTAAGTCGCTTTGGACAAAAGCGTCTGCTAAATGGGATATATTATTATTATATTATTATTATTACTGTTGATGACACACCCTTTTTGTTGGAGGAGAGAAGATTTTGCAAGTTTAAAAGCATACAATATTTCCTGCAAATCTACACATTTTGTCATGGTGTGCGGAGAAACTTTTGCAGTTTTAAAGCAAATTTTCTTGCAATTCTATATGTTTTGTCATGTGATATTTGAGTGACTCTAACATGACAAAAAAATCAACGGGCTAGTTGATCTGGACATTTCAGACAAGTTATAAATGGCTCTCTAAGGTCTGCAATGACTGAGAAACTGATGATGCACTACATCATTTTGAAATTGCAACTTGTGCATTCTATTATTTAAGTGTGTGTGTGTGTGGGGGGGGGGGGGACACAGCAGCCGCCAACAGTTTGGGAACACCTGATATAACTCACCACAATCATCTGCATTTTGTTTTATTTCATGTAAGAGAGATACAAAAGTGTATTGCACTATTTTAGGCAGGCTAAGAAAATGTTTTTTCAGAAGGAAGAGATTCCATTTTTAACCTATGCAACAACTATATGGAAATGACAGCATTACTCTTTTTCTGTTTTTGTGTATAACTGTGAAGCATATTACAAGGCAGCAGAGGGCAGGCATGGTCCTCTGAATCGCCTGAGGAATGACATAATTGCTTGTTTTTGCTGAACTAATGCTGTGTTCACATTCTAGTCGGAACTAGGAAACAGACTTTTTCGACTTGCTAACTGGTTGTAGTTATACACGTGCCGCGTTCAACCAGTTTGCAAGTCGGACATTTCTGCGTTTCCTTGTTCCATCTAGCACTTGAACAAGGAAATAAAGCAAAGCAAGTCCCTTAGATAGAAGACATATGGCAACACTCTTACAAGGGGTTTGGCAAGATGCCTCCATTTAAGTGAGTTGTTGATGGAATCTGCAGAGGGCTCTTTCTTAGAGTCTCTGAGCCAGTGGCAGAGGTTGAGTTGACACCCATACATCCTAGAACTGACAGACATTCATCTCCCCAAGCAATCTCCTGTGCTTCTATTGGGATCTTTTAGCTACGTGTGTGTGTCTTTGTGTTGTGTGGATCAGTTGAAGCAGTCCTAGAGGTCTAGTCTTGTCCATCTCTCACGTCAAAGACTGCTTTGTTAGCCAGCAGAGCCCAGGGATGCCCCATGGAATGTTGATACTCCTGAAAGCCTGGCCTGTTTGACTGCTTCTCAGGGAGGCTCTGTGTGTGTTTTGTATGGAGGTGTGTTGTTCAAGGGCCGGGCTCCTTTATAGATGGGCTCCACACCCTCCCCACGGGTCCTCATCATTCCTCCGGGGTTAAGAGGCCCATAGAGTGCCTCTCCAGAATTTCTCTCCTGGTGATACAATGGCACTCCATAGAGTGCCTGTTTATAATGTCTCTCCTCATTATTGGGGGAAGTGGGGATTGTCTCAGGTTAGCTGACTATGTGGGCCCTTGGTTCTGGTTCTGTGACAGCAGCAGCACGTCAAACAGGTCATCAGCAGCATGAGCAGGAAGACCACTAGGAAAGAACACACGATTGACAACACCTTTTATAGTAACTAGCCTACCTATTTGAATTTGGTCCAGACAAGATGATTGATTTCACACTATCTAAAGTGATATTAAAGATGTTGGAGTTTCATCCTTTGCAAGACATGTTCTGACATGTTCTGAAGCACATGGTTAGGTGTATGGACTATATCTCCACTGAGAGGTGTGTGTGTGTGTTATATCTATGTATATATGATGTATGAGAGGTGTAGATTACCGATAAAGAGGACGAGGACAGCGAAGGCCCCCATCTCCAGAGGGCTGGCAGTGGGGAGACCCTGCAGTTTGGCCCAGAGCTTCTGTAGCAGGGTCAGCATCTCCTCTCTGGCATCCATCATGTCCCTCACACTGAGGGTGGTGGGTACAACTCTGTAGTATCTGGGTGCAGCTTGTGTGATGTGACCACTTTGCTGAAGCCACAAATAAAGGGATAAAACTGGATGAAAGATGGATTATTGATTATTAATAATGGATAATTATTACAATATATTGTTAGAATTATTAGAATCTAGGCATTTGTTTCATTCCTTATTCTTCACCCATAATGGACTGTGAGTCTAAAAGTCAGAGATGCTGTATGTTACTGTCTAACTCTGTAGATGACCTGACACCAATGGAATGTTGACAAACCATTGTGTTCATCCTTGAATATATAGACGAGCTGCTAGTGCATGTGTTTCTGATGAGTAGGTAGGACAGAGCGAAATCAACGGATTCCAGCTCCTCCTATAAGAAAGAGGAGGATCTAGAAAGTGTGTTATAATCTGATAATATGTTGGTGTGTGAAGGATTGAGGTTTTCTGGGCCAGTGGGATTGTGTCTGTTCCAGGCTTACTAGAGTAATTCTAGGGCTCTCCCAGCAGCATAGCTGTGGACTGACACACCACAGTGACTCATGATACCGAGAGGAGGGTCCCACTGGCTGACTGTATAAAGGGAGGACTTTTATCTATGTTATTTCAAGGGCAGACACTGATATTTGCCTTGTTGTGTGTTAGAATATAAGTTTCTGTCTATTCATTATGCACTTAGGAGTAGGACATATGTTGCTGTTGCTATGGGAAAGTATGTTCCCCATAAACTGTGAATAGCAGCTGGGTGTGACAATTGATGCCAAGACAGGATCCTGCTCATATGAACTATCTCATGATCATCCCTTCACAGTTCTCCTCCTCATCACACTCTCTTTATCTTCTTCTCTCTAGTTATGCAGCTACACCACTACACCACACTGTAGGCTACTTGATTACATTACATGTCCGTTCTCTTCATCACAACACTAGATTGACTTGGATTAGGATAGAGTTTAATGTATTGATTCTATTAAAGGGGAAGTCTTTAGACAAATAGAATAGTGCTTCAATTCATTTGATAGTAAAATGCTTTATTGACTATAGGTGTGGCATGTAAAACAGATACCAGACTGTTGGCTCAGTCTCTTTGTACTGTTGTCTGTGTCCCTTTAAAGAGTTTCTGTTGTGTTGCTGGACCAGACCGAGTCCATCGTGGTGGAATGTGTACTGGCCAATGTATTTTGTATGAATTCCGCTGACAATAGTTTTTTACTTTAGTGCTGTTTCCCACAGCTTCTCTGTCTCTCTCTCCCAGGTAGACTACTACCAGCTGGTGTAGTGATAGATCCCAGTCAGACTGGGCTTTCACCAGTCTCCGGTTTCATGGCTAGGCCGGGGGGTATGGGAGCAAGTCTTCCCACAGTAGTAAAGTGTAGCTAAATATTTAGCTGTTAGAAATGTCATTATGATAATGACATACAGGAAGAGTGCTCTCCTTCTAGAGCTGTTCCAACTCTGGTCCATACTGTGTTCACATGTAAATAGCCTCCCTATTAATACACTAAATACAGAATACACTACCCATACAGCTAAATTACACTCTTCACATTCTTTTGGTTAGGCTATAAAGTATGCTAACACTGTTATTCTGGCCTGTATTTGCATGTATATAGCCTACATGTACACACTCACAACCATCATACACTCACCTGAACTGTATGGGTTTGCAGATATGCAACAGAGTAAATAAAGGTGCTAAACTGTGCTTGTCTAACGAAGCGAATCAGTTAGTGATGTAACACAAGAACCAACACCTACCTGAGTGAGTGTGGAGAGCGAGTTCCCTGTGTGTTGCTGGGTGAGTTGGAGCCAGCAGTGAGACAGAGGTGGTGACCTCGCCTCCTCGACCCAGCGGTCTTTTCAGGATTAGGGTTAGCAGAGATAAGTCCTCAAGTAGCGATTAGCATCGAAGCCAAGAGATGACCAAAACCCCACCCGCTGCACTGCTGTCCTCTGTACAGTCTGTTCTGGTTTTAAGAAAGGAAACAAATCGGGCTCGAAGTGAGCCAGCTGTCATTGGTTTGCTTTCCACCGTCTCTCGCTCCACTCTTACTCTCTCCTTTTATTCTTGCTTCTCTCCCAGTTTGTAGTAGCTGTTGTCGTCTCTTGGTGCCAGTGGAAAAGGCAGCGGTTGTGCAATAGCAACGCTGTTTATCTCCACTTACAAAGGACTCCTGCTGTGTTTTTGTGCTCTCTGCCTGTTGTATTAATATAGGCTAGTTCATCATCTCCTCCTTCTGCTGTGGGTCATTTTCTTCTCCCTTCACTCCTCCTCTGGAAAGACTCTGTTGCTTCATGAGCTCTTTCTCGCTCTCTTTCTCTCTCACTCTCTCTGTCTCTCTCACTGTCTGTCTCTTACTCTCCCCTCCTCCCTTGGTGAGACTGCCTTTTTCCCCCCTCTTTGAAAGCTGTGGAGACTGGGTTTCCATCCGAGGAAGTCTTGCTTTGTGTGTTATGGAGGTGTCTTGACCAGTATTCCTCCAAGAGACACTAGCGTGTGTGTGTGTGTGTGTGTGTGTGTACACATTACCTAATATTGAGTGAAAGAGCAAGCTGTTATACAAAGAAGCGGAACAGCCGTACTCTAAAGAGTGAATAGACATTCAGATGTTGAAATCTATTTAACGGTCATTTAGAACAGTAACATCCTCACCAACCACAACCCGTGGCCAATCTCACTCACCTAAAAGTCTCCTAAAAGTAGATCATTTTGGTTTGCTATTCAGACTAGACTCTAGGGAAGCAGTTTTTTTATAGAACCTCGTCTCTGTTTCACATTATTCACTCAGGAGTCTTTCCACACCCACAACCCCTTTTTCTCCTCATCAGTTGAGTTTGTCAGAATAGAAGGGAGTGGTGTGTCTGAGTGATCAGAAAACGCATCCAGTTCACAGACGTATCGATAAACGGGTGTTCTTTTACTGGAGAATACACTTCACACTCCTGCAGAGTCACTGCATTTGATTTCCATAACTGTTTGACCGCACCCATTTTGATTTGAATGAAACTTTCCATACATATTTGCCCATGGTAGAAGTGGTCAGAAAGTGTCTTTTTTTTGTTGTTGACCTGAATGCCAAAACATTCTAGCTCAAAGTTGACCCATTACTCAAAGTGGACCAGTTTTGCATACCCCACAATGTCTTCATCACTGGAAAAGATAAACAGTTAGATTTGAAATCATTTAAAAGCTTTCAAAAAGAGTTGTCAACATATTTGATACATTCTTTCAGTTGAGACACAACATGCTCTTGAGTACAGGGTGGGTGTCATTTCAAACATAGAAATATAATTCATAGAATGGACCTATCCGGGGCGGCAGGGTAGCCTCGTGGTTAGAGCGTTGGACTAGTAACCGGAAGGTTGCGAGTTCAAACCCCCGAGCTGACAAGGTACAAATCTGTCGTTCTGCCCCTGAACAGGTAGTTAACCCACTGTTCCCACTGTTCCTAGGCCGTCATTGAAAATACCTAAGTACCTAAGTACAAATACTTTAAAGTACTACTTAAGTAGTTTTTTTTCGGTGTCTTTACTATTTTATATTTTCGACAACTTTTACTTCACTACATTCCTAAAGAAAATGATGTACTTTTTAATATTTACATTTTCTCTGACACCCGAATGTACTCCTTACATTTTTAATGCTTAGCGGGACAGGAAAATTGTCCAATTCACGCATTAATCAAGAGAACACCCCTGGTCATCCCTACTGCCTCTTATCTGGTGGACTCCCGAAACACAAATGCTTAGTTTGTAAATTATGTCTGAGTGTTGGAGCATGTCCCTGGCTACCCGTAAATGTAAAAAACAATGATAATTGTGCTGTCTGGTTTGCTTAATCTAAGGAATTTAAAATTATTTAAAGTTTGATGCTAAAATATACTTAAGTATCAAACTTTAAATAATTTTAAATTCCTTAGATTAAGCAATTGCATTTACTTTTGATACTTAAGTATATTTAAAACCAACTACTTTTACTCAAGTATGACAATTGGGTACTTTTTCCACCACTGCTAAAAAGTCACTTTTTGACCACTTCTGCCATGGGCAAATATGTATGGTAAGCTTTGTTCAAATCAAAAGGGGTGTGGTCAAACAGGCATTCAAATCAAATGGAACGACCCCTCTCTGCTCAAGTGGGAATAACATCTAGTGACGGGTCGGGTCACAGCCTTATTTGGCCACATGATGGCCAGTTGTGTGTGTGACCTTGTTTGATCACACATCATGCGCACACACATACACATTGATCATACACAGTAATGGGGAATCTATTACACAGTGGTAGCTATTGATCAATGACAATCCTCTTCGTCATTTCTCCATGACACAATCATTGCATAATTCCTCCTATCAGCAGCATTAGCTACCTTTCTGATATTATACTGTGTCATGTGCATTCTTCTGTATTGGGAGTCTTAATGAGGAATGCACAATATCTTAGCTCTGAGCATTTTGAGACACTGGGCTCCACTGAGCTACTCTGTGAATGCAAGGCCTCCAAGGGTTTTGACCTCGAGCATGTCTGCAATATGTTTGTCTCTCTCACACCCATATTTCTGGGCTCTCTCAGCTGCCGCCATGCCACCATCTCCAAGTTCTTTGGGGACCAGAAGCCGGACTGTGCGGGGGCCTGTGACTACTGTCGTGACCCCAAGGCTGTGCGGGCCCAGCTGGAGAAGGGGCCACTTTGTGCACCAAGACTGGAGCAGCTTGGAGCACACAGCCCAGGGGCCCGTTTGGGTTTGACCGTGACCTCTACGCCGGGGGGAGGAAGGGCTACGGCTTTGAGAGGTCAGAAATGCAATGGTCTAGTAGCCTGGAGGCCAGTCTAAAGCAGAAATAGACTGGCATCCAGGCTAAAATTTGTTGTAGCTTTTAGTTGCTAACTGGGCAAGATGGGGGGGGGATTTCCTTCTGACTCGCTAGTCCTGTTTTAGTTGCAGTAATTGGTTGGATTAGGATTATTTTCAAAATGTATTGTTGATTTTAAAATGTGTTTTCTAGCTGTCACTCATAGACAGTACAGTAGGAATGCTTAGGTCTGTGGTGATGTCATATCCTCAGGCATGATGAGGAGGGCTGGGAGAGTGGTGGTGATGATGATGGCTCCGAGCATCGGAGGAAGGAGTTTGGAGATCTCTTCAAGAAACAAATGAACCTGCGCAAGGTGAAACCTCATTCATGTACTGTGTACAGCCCTGCTGTCATACTGTTATACACAACATCTGACTCATAAGCATTCCATTGCTTCAGTAAACAAACCTTCATACACTGTAGCAGCTTCCTCTCTCTCCACATCTGTGTTCCAGCTGTGGCCAGCCAGTCAGCCAGGCAAGGAGTCTATGGGGCTAGGGGCCCCTGTAAGGCACCATGTGGTAAATCTCTCCCATATGTGGAGTCAAATCGGCACAACAAGGCTATTCAAATCCATACTATTAATCCTGACAAACAAAAGACGTGTTGAGTTGAGCCATTACTTTGAGACTGTTGGTTTGAGATGCTGCCAGCAACGGCATGGGGCTTGGAACACTGAAGCACTAGAAACTAGGTGAGAGAGGCAGCGGTCTAGTGCTGGAGTGAGGAATTTGAGGGGCCCTCCGTAGGTTCTCTGCTCTAACTGACAATAGAAGTGTGAGGGGGGTGTCTTATTTCCCTTTGTTTACTTCTCTCTCTTTCCTCTGTAGGTGTCTGAGGGACACAAAGATTCATTTATCCCTCCAGGTGGGTTCTCTACTGTTGTAATATCAGTGTAGGCAAGCAAAGTGACTGGCTAATAATACTGTTGTGTGACTGAATGGGTTTGGATATTGTGTTCAACTGTGTCTGCAGATGATAACTGCCCACTCAGGGAGGCCAGCAGCCAGAAAATCCCCAGGCTCACTGTCAAGGTACAGCTCTAGTATGGAAACGTCTCACACACACGCATGCTCACGTACTTGCAAAGCAATATGTACATTCGCATGTTTTTGATGTTTATTGCACACGTCCTTGTGTATTCAGCGTCTCCACCATCATGAGCTCGTTAGAAACTATTTATTCATCCATAATTAAATTCTGCTGTAAATCGTTCACCCAATAAGATGCTGGCTTATCCCAGGTCCCACTCTCCATTTGTGATCAAATGCACAGAGCACTGAACATCTATGTTTGCAGATCGAGGGAACAGAAAGGGGATCGTACTACCACTGTGGTTCATACATGTATTACAAGAATAGACATTTTCAAGGAAAAACTTAGCCCCATTTGTATTTATTTTAGCGGTGTCTGACTGATTGTATGTCATGATTTAAAAAAGTTTAAATAAATGTATGTATAGTGTTGATTTTATTCTGGAGCTGCTACTGACCAGTTCTCCCTTGTAAAGACATGCTTTAAATCTCAATGACACTTTCCCTTTGAATAGAGGAAGGAAATAAAATGAATACATCTTCACTTACCTTTAAAAAAATAGTTTTGATGAGAGTGTGTGCCAAATGTGTGCATCAATTCTAGGCCCGGGAGCACTGTGTGGCCCTGTTACAGGAGGCTCTGAACAACCACCAGGTGGCAGCAGCGCACACACACAGGTACCAGTCACTACTAACCACATGCACCTAAAATACCAAGTCACTGATGCCACTGGGACAACTGAACTGACACTTGGATTTCTTTCTTTGCCTTTTTCCTCCACCCCTCACCCAGATCTGACACACTCTCCTTGGCAGTGGATATTGAACATGAGGTCTTCAAGATCACCAAGTCTTCCAACCTGTACAAAGCAGCTGTCCTGAAGAGAGTAAGTAGCTCCTGACTACTGTCTGGTTTATTGTACAACTGTAAAGTCACTTTATGTATTGAGTCCTATGGAAGCTATTTTTTTAAAAGTTATTCTTTCACTCATCTAACTTATCTCTTGTTCCTAAAGGTATCAGAGATGAAGAAGGGAGGGGCTGCCTCTGCAGGAGGAGGAGGAAGAGAAGGGACCAGCGGCTCTGGGGAATCCACAGAGATAAAGACTGAATCCAAAGACGAAGCAGCCTCCTCCTCTTCCTCCTTGACTGAGGAGCAACAGGGCTTCACACCTGCCTCACAGATCTACTCAGTAAGGCCCAACACCACAGCACACAGAGAACTCTGCTTTTACTTTGCCTAAGAAAATACTGTAGTGCTCCTTTATAAGCAGCAGTAATGACTAAATCTGTATCTACTGGCTAATGCATTGAGACTGTCTCAGCCCATTTAGTAAAAGGATGCAGTCAGTGTTATTGTGAGTCAGCCTCATACTGGGTTCTATTAGTAACTAAGCATCCTTCCTTCTGTGTCTCCTTCTCTCCACCAGCTAAAGCGGAAGAGAATAGGAGCAGGTCTGAGGGGCTCCTCCAACCCCTTCCAGACTGCCAGTGAGCTGCTGAGGGCCTCTAACTGTGAGGGCTCCACTACAGGTCCAGGGGCCAACAGTGGGACGGGGAGCGGGGGCCCTGACTGCCTGGCTGGGTCTGGAGAGTCAGCCGGTGAGGAGGAGAGGGGGAAGAGGAAGGAGACAAATACTGGAGATACAGCACCAACCATCAGCTCCTCCATCAGAGCTAAAGCCAGTGCAGTCTCTGCCTTCCTGAACAGTCCCACCAAGACAGGAGGCAAGGCCCTGAGCAAGAAGCAGAAGCTAGCAGAGGCTGCTAAGAACTCCCGCAACATTACCCAGTACTTTGGGAAGAAACCGATTGAAAAGAGTCCAGAGGTGGAGATAAGAACCAATGATGCATCTCAGGCCTTTTCATTACCACCCCAGTCACTCCCCACTCAGGAATTCACACCTGCTACTGTCTCTATGGATACCATCCCTATGGACACTAGTCCCATGGAAATCATCCCCACGGAAACCATCCCCATTGAAACTATTCCTATGGACACCATCCCCACAGAAATCAACAACTTGGATAATGATGATGAGGAAGCTAAACTGGACTTGGACTCTATCACAGTGTAAGATGTCCCTCGGAAGTTGTAGATAAAGTCTTTGACTGGTTTATTCCGTTTTGCGCCTCTCTCTCTAAACTCCTTTGTCTTCACAGGCAAAATGCACATGAAAACAAGGCTAAATCGTTGCTGAAACTAAGGGTATGGAGATCAATATTATATTGCCGCAACAGTCTTATTGTGTCGTCCATGGTCTTTTAACAGTAATGTAATGATGACATCATTGTTAACAGCTACTGTTCTCTGTGTGTGTGTGTCAGCTATGTGAGGACAGTGAAGAGATGGAGGCCCTCCCTCCAGCCAAGCGCAGCTGCCCCCTACAGGACAGCAGGAAGAAGGTGACCTTTAACCCCAAAGTCCAGGAGACTGTACTGGAGCCAGGGAGCCCAAGCAAAGCCCCCAAGCCTGTGTCTCTGAAGGAGGTGGCTGACATCGTGGTGCGCTGTCTAGACCCCTTCTATACGCAGGGCAAGTTTGCCACCAAGGTGAGGGAGAGAGGGAAGGGGCATAAGCTGTGATGAAGATATTTGGTTCTTCATCTGTCACTTTTTCAAATCGTAGTATTCCAAATCTTCCTTGTTGTAGGAGCTGTTCAAGTCATTTGCCCGCTACTTGTCTCATCTACTAGCAGAGGGGAGGAGTAGGGGAAGAGGTCAAGGTGAGGAAGATAAACATTGTGTGTGCGCACTAGCGCAAGCTGCCTTTTCTAATAATGAACTATATTTGTTTCCACAGTGAAAATGCAGGCCAGGAATCTGATAAAGAAGTTCTTCAGCAGTGTGAAGCGCTGTGAGAGTGAAGCAGACTGGAAGCACCTGAAGGGACCACACAGCACTGAGACCTCTGAACACAGAGGGATGGGAGGAGGCGGGACTATGAACAGAAAGGTGGAGGAGGATAACAACCTGGGGGTCTGATCCCTTCATCCACTCTCGCTCTCTCCAACTGATTCCCTCCCTCACATCTCTCCCAGGCCAAGATACTGAGCTGTTTCAGAGATGATATGCTGCTATGCTGTGTCAACTCCAGGCTCATGCTGTCGTGGCGTGGAGAGCCGCTGTCATGGCGGCTATTAAACATATGCTGCTGCTGCTATGGAACAAGTAGTCATCCCTGCTCAACGCCGAACAGAGGTGGCTCTTTGTTTGATGTTAGCACCGTGTGACTAGGACATGGATGCTATAGCTATACCAGGCCAAACCCTGCTGCTACCTGGTCTGTCATTCTGCCTGACTAAAGAGGACAAACGGCTGGATGTGTAACAACCACACTCTATCCTTGATTGATTTTAGAGATATAATTTAATATCTTTTTGTTGTTGTTAGTTTGTTGTTTTCATGAGATTCTAAATGAGAACTTTTGTTTATGCTGAGGAATCCCCAAAAATATTAATTAGTTTTTTTCTTTTTTTCCTTATGGTTATCTGGTACAAAGTTCTTAAAAGATCAGAGCTGGCCACGTCTGCCTGTGCTGGTTGGTGACAGGGTGGGTGACTTTTCAAACAGTCAGTCATTTCAAACATGATGGAATCCAAAGAGCACTGTATGCACCAATGGGGGAAAACACCCAGCATTCACAGAAATGTATCTAAACTAAACCCAGCCTTCACACACTATTGCTCCAGGTGAGACCTGTACAATAAAATCTCTTAACACTGAATGTCTAGTGGTTGTGACTAATTGGCTCGTAGGCTATATACAATTAGATTAAGTGGAAAGACTGTTTTATGGAGCATAATCTTCCCCTGTATAGGGAAGGGGGTTGGGGATCGTTACAGAATGGATCTGGGGAGATATCGGTGCAAAGCACGAGTGAGTGGTGGCTTGTAACAACAGCTGGCGGGGGGAATTATGAGTGGCATTTGCCAGTGTCACACATTTGTTCAGTGAACGTACACGTCTCAATATTGTACAATTTATTTCGTACGTTCTCTATTTTTGTTGGCCGACAGTGCTGTCGTTGCGTATAGGGACTTGCTTACAGTGTCCAGTTTGTGGGTGCATTTTGTCGGCCTTGAGATATTAATTTAGTGTCAGGTGCGGTAAATTGATGTATCTGTCTCATTCGAATGGTTCATTGCAGAATGTTGGGGCCAGGTGCGCCCGCGGCTTTCACAGTGAATGATAAAGGTTGATGAAAGCCAGGGTTACGCTTTGGGAGGCTGCGCAGTTCGAGATTTCTTGATCATACGAGGCATGCTTTCGCTTCCGGGCTAGCGGTCAGAGATGTTCGAGCAGAGCGCACAGTGAACATCCACAACGATAGACCGAGCATCGATGCTTCGTGCAGGCAGGATGGAGGAGTGTGTTACGGAGGAAGATGAACCATGGTACGACCAACGGGATTTGGAGCAGGGTGAGTAGACTGATACACCATTGTTGTTACTTTGTGACCGTGGTTATATTTGTTGCAAGTTTCATTACGATACAATAAAAACAGTCCTAGCAAAAAGCAGCTGGTGCTGGCTACCGACCTCATCACTGTCATTTAATGCAACAACCTGAAGATGTCTCAAAGGATGCTAATTGGCCCTTCAAGAAAAGATAATATTATTGACATTTCATTTGAATAATTCATTACATGTTCTGCAATTTTGGCTCGATATACAAGCGTGCGTGTCTGGAATGGACTACTGTCTTGTCGATATTATCCTTGATATGATAAAACTGAGAAATTGTGATGGCGCTCATGCACTTTCAAGACAGACCCCATCACCCCAAGTCCCATACATTTAAGAACGAGGCGTGGGAACTATCGAAATTCTGCTGCAGGTTTCACCTGTCAGACCATGTTATACTCTGTTATTCCTGCCTCGCTCTCTCGGTTGCTCTCTCTGACACACACAGGCCTACTTCCATTTCTCTCATTTCAACCTCTCTGTGTATAGGCATTGTTCTAGACTTCCCTTTATCGAGCTATTTTCCAATTATTCTGATGTTGTCAGTGCGTGTTCTCAGAATAACCCTGACTTCACCCCCTCCATCTCTCACATCATGTATGATGAACGGTCACGTGCCAACTCTCTGCCCTCGGATATTTTTCTCAAGTCACCAAAATGGTGGTTGTGCTGGTGAGGTATTAGGTGATGGGGCCTGACATCAGGCTGACGGACCGAGAGATGATTTAAAACAAGTGGGATATTCAGGGAGACAACTGGTTGACATTGGCAGGATTCTGTGAAATTTTGAACAAAGAATCTATGCAGTTGCAATCACTGAGTGAGGGAAATGTCAGCGTTCTGTCTTTTTAAAAATGATTTATTACTGGTTAGACTGAAGACACAGGACATTTACTAACCTCATGTCTGTGCTCTGATAAAAAAAAATAGGGATCAACAATGGAGATGCTCCTAAAGAATCTGTTTTGAGATGCTTGAAAAGGCACATAATACACACAACCCTTTCAAATCAAATTGATTTATATAGCCCTTCGTACATCAGCTGATATCTCAAAGTGCTGTACAGAAACCCAGCCTAAAACCCCAGACAGCAAGCAATGCAGGTGTACAAGCACAGTGGCTAGGAAAAACTCCCTAGAAAGGCCAAAACCTAGGAAGAAACCTAGAGAGGAACCATGTGGGGTGGCCAGTCCTCTTCTGGCTGTGCCGGGTGGAGATTATAACAGAACATGGCCAAGATGTTCAAATGTTCATAAATGACCAGCATGGTCCAATAATAATAAGGCAGAACAGTTGAAACTGGAGCAGCAGCACAGCCAGGTGGACTGGGGACAGCAAGGAGTCATCATGTCATGTAGTCCTGAGGCATGGTCCTAGGGCTCAGGTCCTCCGAGAGAGAGAATTAGAGAGGGCACACTTAAATTCACACAGGACACCGAATAGGACAGGAGAAGTACTCCAGATATAACAAACTGACCCTAGCCCCCCGACACATAAACTACTGCAGCATAAATACTGGAGGCTGAGACAGGAGGGGTCAGGAGTCACTGTGGCTCCATCCGAGGACACCCCCGGACAGGGCCAAACAGGAAGGATATAACCCACCCACTTTGACAAAGCACAGCCCCCACACCACTAGAGGGATATCTTCAACCACCAACTTACCATCCTGAGACATGGCCGAGTATAGCCCACAAAGATCTCCGCCACGGCACAACCCAAGGGGGTTGTGGGGGGTTTACCTTTTCCATTCACCCTGGGCTTAGTCTGATAATACATCCCTCCTATAGAGTGACACACCCCTTTGTATCTCTTCCTCAACTGTTTGATTTAGTTAACTCAATTGGACCCCATTGTCTGTCTCTTCCTCCACTAATGGCTAGATAGACATAGATGAGGACCTGTGTAGTCTCTGCTCTTACTCCCTGTGTATTGATCTGGCAGAGCAGTGTCTCCCACCTCTGGTCTTATCCCCATATTTTGAAACAGAACGGGAAAGAAGCTATTGTTTTAGCATTTTAAATGTCCCCACAAGTTATGATATAGGTCAAAGCCGTAGTTTCCTAGCAATCATTTATTATAAAGGGTAAATTTGGTATATTAGGATAGTAGGCGGTGTGAGTTCCAGATGGTGGGATGAGGTACAGTTGAAGTCAGAAGTTTATATACACTTAGGTTAGTTTTTCAACCACTCTACACATTTCTTGTTAACAAACTATAGTTTTGTCAAGTCGGTTTGGACATCTACTTTGTGCATGACACAAGTCATTTTTCCAACAATAGTTTACAGACAGATTATTTCACTTATAATTCACTGTATCACAATTCCAGTGGGTCAGAAATTTACATACACTAAGTTGACTGTGCCTTTGAACAGCTTGGAAAAGTACAGAAAATTATGTCATGGCTTTAGAAGCTTCTGATAGGCTAATTGACATTATTTTAGTCAATTGGAGGTGTACCTGTGGATGTATTTCAAAGCCTACCTTCAAACTCAGTGCCTCTTTGCTTGACATTGTGGGAAATTCTAAAGAAATCAGCCAAGACCTCATAAAAAAATGTAGACCTCCACAAGTCTGGTTCATCCTTGGGAGCAATTTCCAAATGCCTGAAGGTACCACGTTCATCTGTACAAACAATAGTACACAAGTATTAACACCATGGGACCATGCTGCCATCATACTGCTCAGGAAGGAGACACGTTCTGTATCCTAGATATGAACGTACTTTGGTGCAAAAAGTGCAAATCAATCCCAGAACAACAGCAAAGGACCTTATGAAGATGCTGGAGGAAACGGGCAAAAATGTCTATATCCACAGTAAACTAGTCTTATATCGACATAACCTGATAGGCCACTCAGCAAGGAAGAAGCCACTGCTCCAAAACCACCATTAAAAAAGCCAGAATACGGTTTGAAATGACACATGAGGACAAATATTGTACTTTTTGGAGGAGTGTCCTCTGGTCTGATGAAACAGAGCTGTTTGGCCATAATGACCATCGTTATGTTTGGAGGAAAAAGGAGGCTTGCAAGCCAAAGTACACCATCCCAACCGTGCAGAACGGGGGTGGCAGCATCGTGTTGTGGGGGTGCTTTGCTGCAAGACGGGCTGGTGCACTTCACAAAATAGATGGCATCATGGAGGAAAATTATGTGGATATATTGAAGCAACATCTCAAGACATCAGTCTCCGACCACTACCTTGTATCCTTTTCCCTCTCGCTCTCATCCAACACTTCCCACACTGCCCCTACTCGGATGGTATCGCGCCGTCCCAACCTTCGCTCTCTCTCCCCCGCTACTCTCTCCTCTTCCATCCTATCATCTCTTCCCTCTGCTCATACCTTCTCCAACCTATCTCCTGATTCTGCCTCCTCAACCCTCCTCTCTTCCCTTTCTGCATCCTTTGACTCTCTATGTCCCCTATCCTCCAGGCTGGCTCGGTCCTCCTCCCTCCCGCTCCGTGGCTCGACGACTCATTGCGAGCTCACAGAACAGTGCTCCGGGCAGCCGAGCGGAAATGGAGGAAAACTCCGCTCCCTGCGGACCTGGCATCCTTTCACTCCCTCCTCTCTACATTTTCCTCCTCTGTCTTTGCTGCTAAAGCCACTTTCTACCACTCTAAATTCCAAGCATCTGCCTCTAACCCTAGGAAGCTCTTTGCCACCTTCTCCTCCCTCCTGAATCCTCCTCCCCCTCCCCCCTCCTCCCTCTCTGCAGATGACTTCGTCAACCATTTTGAAAAGAAGGTCGACGACATCCGATCCTCGTTTGCTAAGTCAAACGACACCGCTGGTTCTGCTCACACTGCCCTACCCTGTGCTCTGACCTCTTTCTCCCCTCTCTCTCCAGATGAAATCTCGCTTCTTGTGACGGCCGGCCGCCCAACAACCTGCCCGCTTGACCCTATCCCCTCCTCTCTTCTCCAGACCATTTCCGGAGACCTTCTCCCTTACCTCACCTCGCTCATCAACTCATCCCTGACCGCTGGCTACGTCCCTTCCGTCTTCAAGAGAGCGAGAGTTGCACCCTTCTGAAAAAACCTACACTCGATCCCTCCGATGTCAACAACTACAGACCAGTATCCCTTCTTTCTTTTCTCTCCAAAACTCTTGAACGTGCCGTCCTTGGCCAGCTCTCCCGCTATCTCTCTCAGAATGACCTTCTTGATCCAAATCAGTCAGGTTTCAAGACTAGTCATTCAACTGAGACTGCTCTTCTCTGTATCACGGAGGCGCTCTGCACTGCTAAAGCTAACTCTCTCTCCTCTGCTCTCATCCTTCTAGACCTATCGGCTGCCTTCGATACTGTGAACCATCAGATCCTCCTCTCCACCCTCTCCGAGTTGGGCATCTCCGGCGCGGCCCACGCTGGATTGCGTCCTACCTGACAGGTCGCTCCTACCAGGTGGCGTGGCGAGAATCTGTCTCCTCGCCACGCGCTCTCACCACTGGTGTCCCCCAGGGCTCTGTTCTAGGCCCTCTCCTATTCTCGCTATACACCAAGTCACTTGGCTCTGTCATAACCTCACATGGTCTCTCCTATCATTGCTATGCAGACGACACACAATTAATCTTCTCCTTTCCCCCTTCTGATGACCAGGTGGCGAATCGCATCTCTGCATGTCTGGCAGACATATCAGTGTGGATGACGGATCACCACCTCAAGCTGCAAGACGGAGCTGCTCTTCCTCCCGGGGAAGGACTGCCCGTTCCATGATCTCGCCATCACGGTTGACAACTCCATTGTGTCCTCCTCCCAGAGCGCTAAGAACCTTGGCGTGATCCTGGACAACACCCTGTCGTTCTCAACCAACATCAAGGCGGTGGCCCGTTCCTGTAGGTTCATGCTCTACAACATCCGCAGAGTACGACCCTGCCTCACACAGTCCTAATCCAGGCACTTGTCATCTCCCGTCTGGATTACTGCAACTCGCTGTTGGCTGGGCTCCCTGCCTGTGCCATTAAACCCCTACAACTCATCCAGAACGCCGCAGCCCGTCTGGTGTTCAACCTTCCCAAGTTCTCTCACGTCACCCCGCTCCTCCGCTCTCCACTGGCTTCCAGTTGAAGCTCGCATCCGCTACAAGACCATGGTGCTTGCCTACGGAGCTGTGAGGGGAACGGCACCGCAGTACCTCCAGGCTCTGATAAGGCCCTACACCCAAACAAGGGCACTGCGTTCATCCACCTCTGGCCTGCTCGCCTCCCTACCACTGAGGAAGTACAGTTCCCGCTCAGCCCAGTCAAAACTGTTCGCTGCTCTGGCCCCCCAATGGTGGAACAAACTCCCTCACGACGCCAGGACAACGGAGTCAATCACCACCTTCCGGAGACACCTGAAATCCCACCTCTTCAAGGAATACCTAGGATAGGATAAAGTAATCCTTCTCACCCCCCCTCTTAAATGATTTAGATGCACTATTGTAAAGTGGCTGTTCCACTGGATGTCAGAAGGTGAATTCACCAATTTGTAAGTCGCTCTGGATAAGAGCGTCTGCTAAATGACTTAAATGTAAATGTCAGGAAGTTAAAGCTTGGTCGCAAATGGGTCTTCCAAAATGGACAATGACCCCAAGCATACTTCCAAAGTTGTGTCAAAATGGTTTAAGGACAACAAAGTCGAGGTATTATTGGAGTGGCCATCACAAAGCCCTGACCTCAATCCCATAAATTTGTGGGCAGAACTGAAAAAGCATGTGTGATAGCAAGGAGGCCTACGAACCTGACTCAGTTACATCAGCTCTGTCAGGAGGAATGGGCCAAAATTCACCCAACTTATAGTGGGAAGCTTGTGGAAGGATACCTGAAACGTTTGATCCAAGTTAAACAATTTAAAGGCAATGCTACCAAATACTAATTGAGTGTGTGTAAACTTCTGACCCACTGGGAATGTGGTGAAAGAAATAAACGGCAAATTAAATTATTCTCTCCTATTTTTCTGACATTTCACATTCTTAAAATAACGTGTTGATCCTAACTGACCTAAGACTGAATTTTTTACTCTGATTGAATGTCAGGAATTGTGAAAAACTGAGTTGAAATGTATTTGGCTAAGGTGTATGTAAACCTCTGACTTCAACTGTATGTACAGTATATGTCCTTCCCCAGCCCTCGTCCTCCACATCACCCCATTGACCGATGACCCAGAGAATAAAAGCAGCTTTGCGTCTCATCAGTGTTTCACTGGTCAGGGTTTGGGAACCAGGTGCGACCCTGCATATAAAGTTGTAATAGTACAGTTTTAACATGCTGTTCCAACCAAGGGGTCATATTGTATTTGCTATGCTCTATTTACACTCACTTTCACAGAGTGAATATGTGATTATTATGTAAGTGATCTGTATTCAGGGCTGCCCTCAGTGGTCATAATCATCAGCTCAACATGTGTATCCTGTCTGTCCAGATGGTAGGGTATGATGTTGTAGCAGCTGGTGCAGTGTGGTTGTGATGTGCTTCACTAGATGCTATATGAGTTCCACACATCCGAGGGCATAAAGATAATGCATAGCCACACGTGCAGATGACTGCAGTGCACATGAGCTGTGTGTGTGCCAAGGTTGCCATGGGGAGATGTCAGTTTCACAGTGTCATTGCTTTGTCCTGTTACAATTCTTATGTTATTCACTTGTATTCAATGAAGTGGGTACATGATTTGTCCTACTTACCGGGATATCTCTTGCCCTCTCAGCAAACTCAGATTCTTATACGTTTGCCAGCACAAACAACTGTTGTGTGGCAGCGTTTTGATAAAGCCACAACCATAAGATTACATAACTTTTAAGCTTTAGACAATGTGTACCAGGCACTTTTGTGTTGGTCACGTAGCATCTGGAGGTGTGTTTTGGATCATTGTCCTGTTGAAAAACAAATGATAGTCCCACTAAGTGCAAATCAGATGGAATGGTGTATTGCTGTAGTCATGCTGGTTAAGTGTGCCTTGAATTCTAAATAAATCACTGACAGTGTCACCAGCAAAGCACACCCACACCATCACACCTGCTTCATGGTGGGAACCACACATGCGGAGATCATCCGTTCACCTCCTCTGCGTCACAAAGACACACAGCGGTTGTAACCAAAAATCTCAAATTTGGACTCATCAGACCAAAGGACAGATTTCCACCAGTCTAATGTCCATTGTTTGTGTTTCTTGGCCCAAGCAAGTCTATTCTTATTGGTGTCCTTTAGTAGTGATTTTCTTTGCAGCAATTTGAACATGAGGGCCTGATTTCACGCAGTCTGCTCTGAATAGTTGATGTTGAGATGTGTCTGTTACTTGAACCCTGTGAAGCATTTATTTGGGCTGCAATCTGGTGTGCAGTTAACTCTAATGAACTTCTCCTCTGCAGCAGAGGTAGCTTTGGGTTCCTTTCCTGTGGAGGTCCTATCACTTGATGGTTTTTGTGACTGCACTTGAACATTTTCCATATTGACTGACCTTCATGTCTTAAATTTAATGATGGACTATCATTTTCTCTTTGCTTATTTGAGCTGTTCTTGCCTTAATATGGACTTGGTCTTTAGCCCTACTTGGTAATCGTCTGTATACCACCCTACCTTCTCACAACACAACTGATTGGCTCAAACACATTAAGAAGGAAAGAAATTCCACAAATTAACTTTTAACAAGGGACACCTGTTAATTGAAATGTATTCCAGGTGAGTACCTCATGAAGCTGGTTGGGGGAATGCCAAGAGTGTAAAGCTGTCATCAAGGGTGGTTACAATAAAGAATCTCAAATATAAGATATATTTTTTTTGGGTTACTACATGATTCCATATGTTATTTCATAGTTTTGATGTCCTCACTATTATTCTACAATGTAGAAAATAGTAAAAAATAAAGAAAAACCCTTGAATGAGTAGGTGTCCAAACTTTTGACTGGTACTGTACATGTTGAAGACGGGCCTCTTGTCCTCTGCCTCGTTCCCTTTTGAATGGTTAGCTCCTGTTGCCATTCATTGCATTATCTCTGATGCACACACACACAGCTACTGCTCCAGACAGCCATACTATAATTCAACTCCTGGTCCTTAGATGTGTACTGTGCAGCAGCATGGTGTTCCCCACTGTTGTGTTCCTGTTAGTGCTGACACCATGCACTGTGCTGATTTAAAATGCTGCATTCATGTACTGTACTGGAGGTCAATTCTTCTCCGTTTTAACACCCCCTCTCCTCCCACTGTACTGTCATTGGCTCTGAGTAGTGGGGCAGGCATGTTGGAGCCAGGAGCCAGCACAGCTCCCCTCTACATCCTTACGCTCAGTCCAAGTAGGCCTCGTCACTGCAGCACCCGATGAATAATGGATCCATCAAGCTGCTGGTGGAAACCAAGTGACTCGCTGCCCTTATCCCTCCCAGGTCTAAAATGGGATCATGTTTGTATGTGTGTTTCTTTGTGGAAATGTCTGTCAAAGCAGATTGAGAGCAGAGATGTGCTGGAGTTGATTGGTTTCTGGGGAAAATGTTAAACAATCTTGTTGTGACAATAAAGATGTACGTGTACCAATCGGTGCAACTTAAACCTTTACGCTTGTATGTACAGACTGTACAGCCGCTCTTCTTTTTGGAGTGGAGTAATAACGAACTGAGAGGGATATTTCTGTCATTCTGACCAGGAGTAATGGAAAACGAGTTCTGAGATGACCTGTATTGGTGTTTTGCCCTGTGTATTGGTGTTTTGCCCTGTGTATTGGTGTTTTGCCCTGTGTATTGGTGTTTTGCCCTGTGTATTGGTGTTTTGCCCTGTGTATTGGTGTTTTGCCCTGTGTAATCCAGACAGAGCCTGTGCTAACTAGATTTTCTCCCTTATCCTCTTCCTTTCCCCTGCAGTCAGACTCCATTTTCTTGAGCTCATCTTGGCAGAGATCACAGAAGCTGGTCTTAGTCAGAGAAGATGGAGGATTACATTGTTTTTTACTCCAGCAAGGGGAATTGAATGAGGGGATTTTCTCTCTGTTGCTCGTTCTTTAAGGAAAGCCAGAAAGTATTGCATTAATGGAGTTAAAAGAGTCCTTAATGATCCAACGCAACACTTGAACTGAGCTGGGCTAATGCCGGAACTACCAATATTAAATGGATGAAATGTGAATGAAAGAGTTAAAATAGTTGTTTTTCTGTATCCAGACCAGTGCACTCTCGACCTCCTCTCTCTCCCCTCACAGATCTGCACCTTGCAGCTGAGCTGGGGAAGACCCTTTTGGAGCGCAACAAGGAGCTGGAGGACTCCCTACAACAGATGTACATCAACAATGAGGAACAGGTGCAGGAGATCGAGGTATAGCATCATACCACTTTCACTAACTGTGTGTGAGCGTGTGTACATGTCATGAATGATCCTGCAAAGTGCCCTGCCCATCTTCCGAAAACATCTGAAACCTCTTCAAACAGTATTTTAAATAATCCTCCTCATCACCTTGACACCCCCCTCCACCTTTCTGACTCTACTGAGAGCTACTTTATTGAGGAAAGATGTACTTTCTATGTGGTTGTCCCACTTAGTACATTCATATTCAGGTAGCTAACTAAGTTGCTCTGGATAAGAGCGTCTGCTAAATGGCTAAAATGTAAAAATACAATTAAATGTTGAATTGCTGAGAGGCCATATTGTCATGCATGGCACCGGACTGGTGTGTTAGCTAGAGTGTTTGGGTTTTAAACTACTGATGGTGCACTTTATGATCCTGCAAAGTGGCTCTTCTCTCTAGGCTAGCCCAATTACATTCTCCTTGACACGCCATCAAGTCAATTAAACCCTGCAGAGCTCTGATAGGAGAGGAGCAGAGTGCAGCTGCATGAGAGTGGGAGAGCGAGAGAGTGTGTGTTTACTTAGTGTGCGGCTGTGTGGGAGAGAGGATCCCACGGACTCCTCTGACTCTGAGCTAGATCTGCCACCTCATTAGAAGAAAAAGACTGGCCTCCTTATTAGGCAACAACAAAGCTGCTGGAGAAGAAGAATAAAGTTGAAGAAGAAGAATAAAGTTGATCCACATTTGTTTCTGTAGACCGGAATTAGGAAATTGTGACGCTATTTTGCTTAACCATCATGGAATCCTGTCATATCTATGTGACTGATATTAATTATTTGTATTTTTTTACAGCAGTGTCTGGCATTGGGTGTATCTCAATAGTCTAAAACAGCTTCCTCTCCTCTCCATCTGCACTGATGTAACATAGATGTCCAGTTATTTTATATCCGTTTTAGGCTCTTTAGATTGTCTCCCTGTAAGGTCCATGTCTACATTCACATGTCTATTCCCCCTGCAGTACCTGTCCAAGCAGCTGGAGATGCTGAGGGAGATGAACGAGCAGCATGCCAAAGTCTACGAGCAGCTAGACGTGACGGCCAGAGAGCTGGAGATCACCAATGAGAAACTGGTTATAGAGAGCAAGGCCTCGCAGCAGAAGATAGACAGGTGAGGGTTAATACTCTCCCGAGTTGTTCTCGCTGCTATGATCTACAATATGAGCATTCACTCTATGTAAGACTGTACCATGACCTCTTTCTTCACTGTGTTTATACCAAGGATTTCTAAGAAATATTTGGTTTAATAGTTAACAAGCTTAGTTCTTGAATGGTTCCTACTGTTCATAGTAAATAAATGCGTCTCACCGTTGTTTTTGTGACCCAGGCTCAGCATAGTCACGGTACAGTATTGTACATTATGTTGTGATGTAAATAAGATTTAGTCCACTTTCATTTGTGTATGTGTGTGTGTGTGTGCGCGCGCTTACAGGTTGACGGGTACCATGGAGACACTGCAGGCTCAGGTGGATACCATGACAGCTCGTGTGGAGGAACTACGTACACTAGAGGAGCTGAGGAACCACAGAGAGGAGCGGGAGCGACGCAAGACTGTCCACTCCTTCCCCTGCCTTAAAGAACTCTGCACTGCACCAAAGTACAGTAAAGAGCCATGCTCGATGTAGTCTCTCTCAAAAGTCCAAAGTACTGTATGTGAAAGTATGCTAATATGCTTAGTACATTTGCCAAATGACCTGAATGAATGGTGTTCAGATTACATAAGAATGAAATTTCCCTGCTGTATCCTTGTGCTCCTCTGTGTGGTGTATCGCTCTACAGGTATGAGGATGGCTTCCTGGTGGCCAACCCCGGCAGTGTGGACCTGGTGTCTGAGCGTGAGCGCCGGCCGCTGGACGAGGAGAACGAGCGTCTAAAAGGTGTGGTCTCCTCCCTGAGGTCCGCCATGGTGGCAGAACGGGGCCGGAGGGAGGGGGCAGAGAGGGAGTGCACAGCTGTGCTGCAGGAGTTTGAGCTTATGGAACAACGCCTCCTGGGGGCTGAGGGCTGCCAGCTGCGAGTGCAGGAGCTGGAGGCGGAGCTTCAGGAGATGCAGCAGCTGAGGAGGTCCCGGGTCTGTCTGTTGGATGAGGGTCTGGAGCAGACCCTGCTCAACAATGCCCCCGAGACCGACACACCCGAGGAGGGACCGGGGAAAAAGGAGGGAGGGGAGGGGACGGGGGAGTCCGGGGGAACAGGAGGAGGGGTGCAGCAGGGAGGCCCCGTGAGGAAGAGCTGCAGCGACACGGCGCTCAACGCCATCTCAGCCTGCGACACCTCTGGCAGGCGACAGGGCAGCTACGCAATCCACGCCAACGGCGTGCGCAAGCGCGGCATGTCCATCCTGAGGGAAGTGGACGAGCAGTACCACGCCCTGCTGGAGAAGTACGAGGAGTTGCTGGGGAAGTGCCGGCGCCATGAGGAGAGCATGTGCCATGCGGGGGTGCAGACGTCACGCCCTGTCTCTAGAGACCCCTCCATGAAGGACTGTGGCATGGCCACCCCCGGCCCCTCAGCCATGGCTGCTGCACCCCCACCCCGCCCCCAGACCCCCTCCACCCCAGAGGCCCTGGAGGGCATCAGCCGGCAGGTAGACCAGGTGGACAAGAGGCTGGGCCAGAACACCCCAGAGTACAAGGCCCTGTTCAAAGAGATCTTCTCCCGCCTGCAGAAGACCAAGAGTGAAGTGAACTCCACCAAGGGTTGGAAGTCCCCAAGGGTTGGAAGTCCCCAAGGGTTGGAAGTCCCCAAGGGTTGGAAGTCCCCAAGGGTTGGAAGTCCTAAGGGGAAAAAGTCCAAAGACAAATGAGCTGCTTTTGGATTAGGAAGTCCTATGACCTCTCCTGGGGATACTACTAAAAAGTCCAAAGACAAATGAGCTGCTTTTGTGATACTAGTGAACATGACCTCTCCTGATACTACTGAACATGACCTCTCCTGATACTACTGAACATGACCTCTCCTGATACTACTGAACATGACCTCTCCTGATACTACTGAACATGACCTCTCCTGATACTACTAAACATGACCTCTCCTGATACTACTAAACATGACCTCTCCTGATACTACTAAACATGACCTCTCCTGATACTACTAAACATGACCTCTCCTGATACTACTAAACATGACCTCTCCTGATACTACTGATACTACTAAACATGACCTCTCCTGATACTACTAAACATGACCTCTCCTGATACTACTAAACATGACCTCTCCTGATACTACTAAACATGACCTCTCCTGATACTACTAAACATGACCTCTCCTGATACTACTAAACATGACCTCTCCTGATACTACTAAACATGACCTCTCCTGATACTACTAAACATGACCTCTCCTGATACTACTAAACATGACCTCTCCTGATACTACTAAACATGACCTAAACTCCTGATACTACTAAACATGACCTCTCCTGATACTACTAAACATGACCTCTCCTGATACTACTAAACATGACCTCTCCTGATACTACTAAACATGACCTCTCCTGATACTACTAAACATGACCTCTCCTGATACTACTAAACATGACCTCTCCTGATACTACTGAACATGACCTCTCCTGATACTACTAAACATGCACTGAAAACAATGGGTACAAAAGCCACAGATTTATTTTCTTAATTAGTTTCTCTTTGTTTGACCCTGTTTGTTCAAAGTGGTCACTTGATGACAGGTTACCTGTACTTCTGCACTGGGGAAATGATACAATCTACTGTGGATGATCGCCTCAGCTGTTTCATCTTTCTGGATACAGCCACGTTTCACCCAGATGTACAATTCATTGTACATCTGACGACATTCATCATCTGGGTAGATGAAATGCCTTGATTCTTGACCTAATTTAAGATAAATTATGACAACCTAGTTCTGCACTAAAAATCTGTTAGACCCATCTTTGGTCAAGACAATCCAGTATAATGTTTAAATGACTAAGCGTGAATAATGAGACTGCACTAGTTCTATTTAAAATGCATAAATAATTGCTATTTAATGTTTTTGATGACTGACAATGAATAACATGTGCAGAGCTATTCATAAAAGGTGTTTTCAAAAACAATCCTGACGTTCTCAATGAATAACACTGTTGCCTTAACATCTTAGGCTTCAGGTCTGCATCTATCCAACATATACATTGGTTTTGAAATCAGGTGAAGCCAGTAGACTTCAATTGAGGGAGCCCATGGTACTCAAGGAAGTGCTAACTTGTTCTAAAATAAATACTGTATAACTATCAGTGTATTGGTGAATTTATTTTTTGTAAAAGGATTCTCAAGATGGATATGATAATGTTGCAAAAATGGAGTTAGGTTGTCCAAGCTAGAGAACTGAGGACCTGCTGATGCTGTACTGTGTAGAAATGGAACTCAACCACACTTGACTAAGCTACTGTAACTATGTGCTCTCTAAGCACCGACTCAGACTATGGGTACCTCTCCTTGTTTCCTGGACTGCTTATTTCAAGTACACAAGGGGTTTTAGCTGCCCTCTTATCAGTACTTTGGCTTTTCATTTGAATATTTTCCTTGCTCTCTTCTGCTCTTTTGTGTACAAACTTCATGTGATATGGTCTTCTATGCTGGTGTGTTCTAGATGCAGATTGGGTGGTAGACGGGTGAAGATGGTTTACAGAACGTTGTACTTTAGAGCTGAATCAATAACAGAAGTGTAAAAAGTAACCTTGACTTTGATTAAAAAGACACCGTGACCTTCAGTCTGAAGACTTTAATGTGACAGGTGAACAGTGTTCTCCAGGTGGCACACAGAATCAAAACCATACTGAAACAATGATCCAGTGAAGCATACTGAACCATTGAAACCAAACAAAGCCCGAACCCTACATCACAAGTTATGACATTGATTAATGGAGTGTAGAAAAATATAACACGGTTTTGTATTAAGAGGTCTTGGCTGTTCTCGTTCTACTCAACTCTGGGTCTGTGCACAACTTAGACTTGACCTAAAACATCAGGCCCAAAGTTAAACTATTTGAGTTCCCATTCTGAATGTCTGACCTTAGAGAGCAGCTGGTGGTTGTAAAGGCTAGAGGCACAGCCAGTTTTGGTAATCCTGGAGTTGATTCATACTCAAGGTGAGCAGATTAACAACCCTTGTGTGACATTCCTCTCTGCTCACAAGGGCCACCAGCAAGGCCCCATATGAGACGCTACAGTAATGGAGTTAGTGACTGGAAGAAGGCCTCAAGGTCTGCTTAGAGGGCATTTGACAAGGAGCTCATTTCTTAGTTGTCAACAAAACCAGGTTCTTTATATCAACGTAAACACATTCACATCAGCAAACAGCACTAAAGGTGGTCCACATTGAGACCACCTGATGGGGTGAGGAGGGAAGGGAGCAGAGATGTCTGCTGTTCTCTTTCATGCTCTACTTCTACTGGCTAATCTGGAAAGGTACAAGCATCTCAATGGTCTGTCTGATCATCTGTTTACACCTGCACTCAGCCTAAAACTCTTTTACTCAAACCCTGTAGGAGGCTCTCGTAACAATCTGACAGTTCTGTTCTGAAGGCAAATGGCTCTGTGATCATTTCCTCCATCGTTAGTTCTACAGGAATCCTCTTTAAGGCCACATGGCTGCTGAATGAACTAGGTAGAGAGGTGAAAACCCTGACCAGGAAGAGGCACACTTGCACCTTCAGCAGGTGGTCACAGTTCCTCTGGTGGACTGCCGGTAAGTGCTGTTCATGCCACCTCTTAATGGTTAGGAATTCACACGAGCTCCAGAATAAACTCATTGTGTGGACTCTGGTACATATAATCTACTCAAAGGCTTTCCACTGACAGAGGACAACGTCCCCAACAAAGAGTACAGAGTGTGGACCTACCACAGCCTTTAACACACAGCAACACCTTTACAAGGCAGATCATGGTTGTATAAAACAATCAGCAGAAAGGGGGGATGAAGGGGAAAGGATGGAATTCACACAGTTGATTGACATCCATATCAAGAGCATTAACAAATCAATCTTTCATTTTTTTCATAAAAAAAAAAGGTTCTATACAAACGAACCAAAACAAATTCATGATTGTGCACATGATTTGCTTTCTCCACATATTCAATACTCAGCATCACAAGGAGTGTGGGGGGGGGGGGTGAATGGCATGACAACGTGATTGGAATGAAACTACTGCAGGGATTGGGGTGGACGAGAGAGCAATTTGCCTTAATTACTTATCACATAATTATGAATGCAAAATAATGGAATGGGAATAAGAAGATGGGGGAAAATTAAGTTGACGGGGACTCAGTCTTTCCACTCTTTCTTGATGTTAAGGTTCCACTCCCAGGAGAGGTGGTCGTGCTTATCATCATCAGTGAACTTGGACTTGATGTTGTAGGTGCCGCGGGCCAGCATGCCTTTAGGAGCCTCCTCCAGAGGAGTCAGGAACTCATACTCTGCCGGCCGCGGCCCGTAGCTCCCCACCATGTAGTCTGACTTGTCAACTACACAGAGAGAGAGGAAAGAGAGGAGGGGCTTAGATTTATTTTCCAAAGTTGCCTCTTGACAAAAACAGGCCACCACTCTGCGCCACTCGGAACTATGAACAAGTCATTTAATGACCGTCTCGGAACGCCAATGTAAATGCCTCATCTACTAACTTGACCTATTTACTGTGCACAGACGAATACAGTCACCGGAGTTGACCAAGCCACTCCCAACACCCAATCCCAGATACATCCCTAACCCCGATTTCCAATGCACTTGTTGTGGATATCTGAGATATTTGGATAAGTATAAACAATATGGTCATATCACCATGTTGTCCTCCAGATGGAACGTACACTATATTGCTTAAATAAGGCCTTCTCAAATCCTCACAGTAGACAGAGCAAGAAAATGAAACAGCAGAACTTACCCTTGACTCCTTTCCTGTAGGTCTGCTGGGCATACTTCAGTCCCGACACAATCTCCTTGTTGACCTGCAGACAGAGACAATCAGTGATGAGGTCACATCCTCTTTCCACATCCACCCTTCGGATAAGACAGCAGCCCTTTCATGATAGGACATGGTGTGTATTCAGCTTACAATTGAATTTCAAATGTCCAAAATAGCTTGATAGTGGCCAAGCTGACACTGGTCATGTTAGTTCGATTGGATAAACAGACATAACGCGCCGTTGAAAAAGGCCAGACTCATTCACCTTGAAGCTGATCTTTATCTTGTACTCCACGCCTTCCTTCAGGACAAAGGACTGTTTCTTAAAGGACTCCAGGTCTCCTGAGGCAGTTGAGCAGAGAGAAAGAGGCGGCCAGACCACAGAAAGAGAATGTCAGAGACCCTCATGCAGAGTGAATGCAGGAGGAGTCTATAATTGTGTTCCAATATATGCAATGTACAAAGTTCTCCCCTGGAAGTAATCGTGTTAGACTGGATGGGTGAAAGGTGTCAGATCAGTGATTCAGCATCTTTAAAAATGCGAGCACACAGGGAGTGTTCCAACAGGGTTGTAGCCTGCTATTATGGTGTCCACTAGATGGCGCTTCCCTGTATGTGAGTTCAGCTCTATGGCCCTGGTTTCTTCCCTGTAGGTGGCTCTACAGGCCATATGAGGGCGGAAGAGTCTCAAACCAGCAGAAGAAATCCTCATTAACTCGAATAATAAAACCAATCCATTAGGAATGGCCCATGGAATTTGTCTGATATGTCTACTGGAAAACGTTTGTTTGTAAACCATAGGTGGCCAGGTGTTGCGGCTGCTATGAGGCAATGTCTTTTGTCCCCCCCAATGGTAAGCTTAAGTTCCACCCTCACACATTCATATGGAAAATATTACATGTGCTCACGACAAAGGCTTCTTTTCACACTAAAACACATGAGAAGTCTTTCAATATGGAGCCTTTTCTCAAAAAGTGTACCTCAGCGTATTCAGAAACACGCTCTCCAAATATCATTACAACCACAGTGCTGCTCTACTCACCCTGTAGGTCAAGGGTCAGGGGCAGCGGCGCCGTCTCACACATCAGGGTCAAGCGTGTCACCTGGACATTGGGAGCGTTGGGGTCTACTGGGAGAAAGGGAAAAAATCTAAGCAAAGTACAAAATGTAAAAAATAGTTCATGGTAAACACAAAAAACATTGACTATTATAAGCAGTGCATGTTTAATTATTTAGAGTCTAAGACATTGGGGGGTTAAGATGCTCATACTATGGATCATTTAAGCTATTTGATTTAGAATTTTAGGACCCCTTTAGGTATAATTAAAAAATATATATATTGATTTTGGCCTTTAACACTAAAGCCCATAGAAACACATTGAATAACACATTAATGAATGGAAAAAAGGTCAGTCAAAAACAAAATCATAAGAAATAAGGTTAAAGTGTCAGTTCTAGATCTAGGAGATTTTTTTTTTTAACTCTGGAAATTTACATATTTAACCACTTTTTTTGGGTTGGCACAAAACTACCTTCATACTTCCATTTGTTTTTAAAACCGGTGACACTTGTGACACAAAATTGAGAATCTCTCCTTTCAATGTCTCCCGAGTGGCGCAGCGGTCTAAGGCACTGCATCTCGGTGCGAGAAGCGTCACTACAGACCTTGGTTCGATTCCAGGCTGTATCACAACCAGCCGTGATTGGGAGTCCCATAGGGCGGTGCACAATTGGCCCAGCGTTGTCTGGGTTAGGGTTTGGCTGGGGTAGGCTGTCATTGTAAATAAGAATTTGTTCCTAACTGACTTGCCTAGTTAAAAACATTTTTTAAATAGAGTGGTCATAATAGTTTCTAGGTCAAACCGTTCCGACGCTACAGACATTTAACGTGAGAAGACCAATTTTCCGGATGTCTCATGGTCTGACAAACACTGTTCTAGCTGTGCCAACTTTCAGATGCGGAAGTATGACATCGGAGGATGTGGTGGATTGAGATGCATCCAAATGCAAAAAACATGTCTCTGGCTTAAATTGACTGATTTTGAAGCAGAGAACTACAGCAGTTCATGAAGAACAGTTCAACTGTGAATAATGACATTTGCAACAGATGGAAATGAGTATCAGACATAAAACAATGTGAAAATATTTCTACCAGCGATCTGTTGTTCATCGCAGTCTTTTATACCACAGCTCTAACTAAAGCCCAGGCGGCTTGGCCTCCTTTCCAGTCAGCAGCCTGTATCTAGTTCACAGACTGTTGCAGGTGTCAGCTACTGACCCGTCTGAGGGGGTAACTCTGTCACTGCTGTACCCACTGAGCACCAAGACTGCCAGCATGTTGCCCTCTCCCACCCTCTCTTATGGTATTTGCAAACTCATTCAATTAAATCCCTGAAAAGAAAGCCTGCTGAAGGACTTGAAAGTAGGAGGAAATTATAAGAAAATAAACAAAGATGGTGAGAGAGGGAGAGAGACAAACAGTCTGCAGGGCTGGTGTGTCCAAATTGCATGAGTGCGTCTGCAGAGTGTGTGTGTGTGTGTGTGTGTGTCTCTACGTGTGTAACTGGAGCAGCAACACAAACCTGCAGCCGCGGCGGCGTTCCCCAGCAGGGCCTCCTTGTACTTGCGCAGGCTCTCGTCGTCCTTGTCCAGCTCCTGGATCTCCTGCAGACTCTTCTGAGCGGGGGGCTTGTAGTTGACCCCGCCCTCCGCTTCCTCGTTGGCCGCTGCGATGGCCGCCAGCTGCTCCGGGGTGGGATCCTGCTCTGCCATAGTCTACTGAGAGCGAGAGAGACACAGGTCAGGAGGTTTGGTCCAATACGTTGAAAATAGATCAACAAACTGCAAGGCAAAACACTGTTGTTGCATAGTGAGCACAAAACACTTAACACCCCAGGGCACTGTCTTACCGAAAAATGTAAAAGCCTTTATTTAGTTACATCGCAGGTGGACAAGATTAAAAACAGCAGGGTGAAAAATTTGTCCTCCCTACAGTACCTCATCTTCAGGTAAACCACTGGTCTGAAATGACTGAATTGGTAAAAGATGAGTAGTAGAGACCTCATATGCTACCAACTAATGAATCATGTGAGATTGGTTACTTTTACAAGGGAGGGAGGAGGTAAGGATGTTGTATTTCCAAACTATTCAAGCAGGGCCAAAGTTTGAATGATGGTAGCAGCAAAGATATTTTAGTATGAACCAATAAAAATCCCAGATCACGCTTGAGGTGATGTCATGGCGACATTGGCTAGCTAAGCTCATGCGCAGAAATACGTCATCAGGTCTAGGAGTCGTCTCGCGCCGAACTGCGGATATGCAGGCCATCAAATCAAAGGCACTCCTTCGATATAAAGTTGTTTTTGACAAAAATGAAAACGTGTTGCTTTGTTGCGTAATAACATGTTTCTCAAAAATAAAAAAACTAAGGAATAATTTTGCACTTCTCTCATTGACTCTCAAACCCTGGTCTGGCTTCCAGTCTGTTTCGCATGGGTTACCAGAAGTCTTGCGATATTGGGCCTCTGGGTTTAGAAACTCTGTGGTAGCAGTCAACACGCCATTTCCCAGATGCTTATTAGGATCCTTTAAATAAATCTGATTTGCCTGCATTGTGAGGCAAGTACCAGGTTAATAGGGTGTCCTGATAGATGAGTATAGATTTACATCCTTCTCTCATTGCATTTTGACCTCAGCAGCCTCCTTACTGCTCTGAAACAATACCCAATCACACACACACAGAGCCAGGGCGTGTGACTGAGCCTAACCAGAGCCTTCTATTGCGATAAAGATCTCTGGGCCTGACTCACACGTCCTGGCTTGGACTACATTGGACACAGTCCCAGCATGGAGGTCAGACAAGAGAGGGGCCAGCGCTGTACACGCGGGGGGGACCACAGTGGGCTGGTTGGTCGAAAAGCAGAGCTTCATCTCAACTCAAACCCTCTCCCTCCCTCCTCTACCACGCTGTAGTGAGCTACAGTCAAGCTTCTGTGGATCAAGCAGATAACATGCTAATGTGGGGAGCAGCACCCAGCTGCACTGCATTACCAGTCAACATCAATTAGGGTCTGGGGAGAGTGATGCTACGCAGGAATCAGGACAATGATATTAGAGGGAGGGTCCTCTTGCCAGAGGTGGGTGTCGTGAGGAGAGAGCTGTGAGGGTTGAAATCAACCTTTCCCCACAGATGGGGAAGGGAAAGGGGATACCTAGTCACTTGCAAAACAGAATGCATTCAACTGAAATGTGTCTTCTGCATTTAACCCAACCCCTCAGAGTCGGAGATGTGCGGGAGGGCTGCCTTAATCGACAACCCTGTCATCGGCGTCCAGGAGCAGTTGTTGTTGGGGGTTAACTGCCTAGCTCAAGGGCAGAACGGCAGATGTGTCCACCTTGCCAGCGACCTTTTGGTTACTGGCCCAAAACTCTTAACCACTAGTCCAGGGGTTCACTTTTTTACTCAGGCCCCCTTCCAACATTGGGGAACATCCCGCACCACCCCTATTTCTATGGGAACAAGCACTATTCATGACAAACTGTTCACTGCCTACGTCTAGCCTACATGTCAAAATGTATACAGTGCCTTGCGAAAGTATTCGGCCCCCTTGAACTTTGCGACCTTTTGCCACATTTCAGGTTTCAAACAAAGATATAAAACTGTATTTTTTTGTGAAGAATCAACAACAAGTGGGACACAATCATGAAGTGGAACGACATTTATTGGATATTTCAAACTTTTTTAACAAATCAAAAACTGAAAAATTGGGCGTGCAAAATTATTCAGCCCCTTTACTTTCAGTGCAGCAAACTCTCTCCAGAAGTTCAGTGAGGATCTCTGAATGATCCAATGTTGACCTAAATGACTAATGATGATAAATACAATCCACCTGTGTGTAATCAAGTCTCCGTATAAATGCACCTGCACTGTGATAGTCTCAGAGGTCCGTTAAAAGCGCAGAGAGCATCATGAAGAACAAGGAACACACCAGGCAGGTCCGAGATAATGTTGTGAAGAAGTTTAAAGCCGGATTTGGATACAAAAATATTTCCCAAGCTTTAAACATCCCAAGGAGCACTGTGCAAGCGATAATATTGAAATGGAAGGAGTATCAGACCACTGCAAATCTACCAAGACCTGGCCGTCCCTCTAAACTTTCAGCTCATACAAGGAGAAGACTGATCAGAGATGCAGCCAAGAGGCCCATGATCACTCTGGATGAACTGCAGAGATCTACAGCTGAGGTGGGAGACTCTGTCCATAGGACAACAATCAGTCGTATATTGCACAAATCTGGCCTTTATGGAAGAGTGGCAAGAAGAAAGCCATTTCTTAAAGATATCCATAAAAAGTGTTGTTTAAAGTTTGCCACAAGCCACCTGGGAGACACACCAAACATGTGGAAGAAGGTGCTCTGGTCAGATGAAACCAAAATTGAACTTTTTGGAAACAATGCAAAACGTTATGTTTGGCGTAAAAGCAAAAGCTCATCACCCTGACACACCATCCCCACTGTCAAACATGGTGGTGGCAGCATCATGGTTTGGGCCTGCTTTTCTTCAGCAGGGACAGGGAAGATGGTTAAAATGGATGGGAAGATGGATGGAGCCAAATACAGGACCATTCTGGAAGAAAACTTGATGGAGTCTGCAAAAGACCTGAGACTGGGACGGAGATTTGTCTTCCAACAAGACAATGATCCAAAACATAAAGCAAAATCTACAATGGAATGGTTCAAAAATAAACATATCCAGGTGTTAGAATGGCCAAGTCAAAGTCCAGACCTGAATCCAATCGAGAATCTGTGGAAAGAACTGAAAACTGCTGTTCACAAATGCTCTCCATCCAACCTCACTGAGCTCGAGCTGTTTTGCAAGGAGGAATGGGAAAAATGTCAGTCTCTCAATGTGCAAAACTGATAGAGACATACCCCAAGCGACTTACAGCTGTAATCGCAGCAAAAGGTGGCGCTACAAAGTATTAACTTAAGGGGGCTGATTAATTTTGCACGCCCAATTTTTCAGTTTTTCCACTTCATGATTGTGTCCCACTTGTTGTTGATTCTTCACAAAAAAATACAGTTTTATATCTTTATGTTTGAAGCCTGAAATGTGGCAAAAGGTCGCAAAGTTCAAGGGGGCCGAATACTTTTGCAAAGCACTGTATGTCTAGCTGATGTAATACCTCTGTTACACCGAGGTGATTTCATAACACTGCTGCTCTGTGCATTCTGTCTTCCTTCATGAAGACTGGCCTCCTTGTTCTTTGTGGTATTGTGAGTGATTGGCACAGAGCGCCTCTCTGTATCCATGTACACACCACAGACAGTCAGCAGCGTAGTCTTCAGTGGTAGCAGTTCAGCGTGATGGCGCCAATGCCATGCTGCATTTTCTACTGATGCATTAGTGATTTACTGCAGTACTGCATCTAATACTTTAAAAGGTTCACTTTACCACAGACCAATAGTTTCCCCCCCCCACAGCAATAAATGACAGGCCTATTCCTTCTCTGGGTAAAAATCTTAAACTCTGCACCTACAGGGCAGGTCAAGGCTACTTCTAGTGCTTTTATCAGCTTACTGTACTTTGTTAAGTGGAATTTCAACTGAGAGACTGTAAATCCATTGACTCAATGTGTTACTGGGGTACAGACACCAGCTGGCCCCAATTACATTGCAACAAAGCAAATCAACTCGGGAAAAAGCGAATCAACTTGGCCTGTGCTGTAGCACTGTGTAATTACACCGTAATACACAAGTGTATTAGTGTAATACAATCAATTAACTGAGCAACATTGAGTATCTCTGGCAAATTGTAAAACAGAAAATGGCAAGAGCAAGAATACTACTTTGACAAAGTGCCCTGGCAGACCTCCACTGACACAACACAGAACAATGCCAGTATGTTTGTGGATGTCAGTCAGTTCACAGGAAACCACCAACGAGACAGGAAGCCTAGGCTATGCTATATATCACACACTGTCATGCTCATGCAGCAGTCGAGTTTGAAACACACTTGTTCAAGGACCGTAGTAGCTCACACATTCCAATATAACAAGAGAAACCTTAGCCCCATAACAATAGTAGAAAAACACAAAACAGGCTTGTGCTCTAAAAAGCCACGTAGAACGCCTCGGAGGAAGAGCAATGTGTGAAAGATTTTATTATTGGGCTCCACACAAACACGCAACTGCAAAGAGAAAAAAAGACAAGATCAACATTGATGTTGTGCCATGAGCAAGACTCCAGATGTTGAACACAGATGCCGGTATTACCTTGGTGACATAACACACCATAAAACCACAGCTCAACACGCAATCCCAGCAATAGTACATTAAAATCACACCACTGCAAACAAGGGCTCCTGCCTGGCTCTCAAACCTCTCACCACACTAACCAGTTCCACCCCCCTCCTCGCTCTGTAATCCTCTCCCTCCCTCTGCCCCTCTCTGTTTTGCATAGCGCCTGACATACACAGATGGACCTGCGCCAAGCAGGAACAGGGAGCACGTTGCACCGTTTTCCCCAAACAGGGCCTCTCCACATTCTCATTAAAGCAGAAATTCCTGTTCTGTTAGCAGTAGTGTGTTTTGGTAGCTCAGCTGTGCAAATGTGTGTGAAGTTGGAGAAATAGTGAGAAGGACATGTTGTTAGGGGTGGGAGGGGAGGACGGTACCAGATTCAGGGATACTGTGCCATCTTTCTCACGTCATCTCTATTCATTTGGCAGTCGCTCCTCATGTGCTAGCCTAGATCCAGGCTTGAGTCTTGGTGGACTGCCACTACATACCGAGTTGTCCCCCACGATTGGTGTGGTGATAAATGAGAGGGAATACTTCAGAAGTGCTATATTTCTCTGCTACTAACGCACACCACAACACAGCCCCTCATGACTGGCCTGCTGTTGGGTCAAGCGTCTACAGCTGGAGGGGGTGTGTGCATCACAATAAGTGGATCGATAAAAAAGAGGGGGTGAGGTGGGGGACAGGAAATAGTGACAAACAAGAGGGTGAAAAACAGAAATCATACTGTTGAGAGTACTAGGATGGGAGTCAGAGTGGCTAGAGTTTAAAAAAATAATACAATGCAACAATTATCATGACAACCTTAAAGAAATACATATTTTAGTAGAAAGTTACAACGGATGTGAGGCACCATCCGAGCAGTGGCCCACTTCAGTCTCACACGTTTATCCGTGTGGCCATTGCTTGGCATGACTGCCTAATGCCCATAGGCAAACAAGTAGACTATAAACACTGTTCAATAGTTGGCAGCCATCTCATTCTCAACACAGTTTGGCTTGCATAGAATAAGTTATTGGAGCACGTTCAGTTTCTGGCTTGACCAACCACGTCAAGATAATGATTCATATGCAATCTTCACTAAGCACGAAATTGATGATTGGGTCAATTATAGGTCCATTGAGCTCAATTAAATATATTAGGCCTAGTTTCAACAATAACACAAGTCCCAATACACAATTTTCCACCAGCTGACATGGCACAAATACTGACTGACTACGGAAATAAGGCCTTGTTCACTCGTCACTGCTAAGTGACATGTTTTGGTGTAACTGAGGTATAAATACAAGGTAGTGATCGGCTTATGTGTCAACATTGAACCCCTCACACTGGTTCTTACCACTGGCTGCTAAATAAATACCAATAGCTTTAATTGGAGGATTATCCCCATTTGATCAGGTCCAGGAATAGTCATCCAAGCACTCTGGTTTCTAGAGTAGCTGACACCAAGATTAGGGCTGTTCCTTAGCAACAATTAGAGCAGTAAGATTATTGGGACAGAGATTACTGCTAATAAGGCAATTGAGGAATAGCAAAGGGGAAGTATTTGGGGGTGTCAGTGATGACACATCAAGACGATTCCACTGACAAACCTCTTTGGTGTCTTCTACAGATTCAAGGGTCTTCATTACCAAATTGAACAAGGGCGAGACACGCCTCCCGAGTTGATGAAAATGGCTAAAGACATTGTGGTTGATGGAGGCTTTCTGTAAGCAGGGCACAAACATAAAGAAGTTCAGCACAGGTCAGAGTTGGAAGTGACAGAAACTCAAAGACAAAACCTTAAGTCCCTCTTTTCCCTCAAAGTTAGTTCAGTTTAATCGTAAAAGATTCTATAAGAATTTAACGACTGCATAGAGCTATGTTTTGGATGACTGGCTGAGAATGTTTATTGAATTATTTTAGTTCTTCCCTTTCTATTACAGACATTCTGAAATTCACTAAATCATCCCATGTATGTAACTTTAGTCTTTCTGTGTCAGAAACCAGATCTTAATCCCCCAAAAAAAGGCAAACAAAGGGTTCCTCAAGAAATTTCCAGCTCATAAATCATTCTTCTGTAGTAAAGGTCACATCTTTTATTTGTATTTATTTTTTCCAACTAACCCATTCACTGTGTACTCTCATAGGACTTCACCTTTGACATTTCACAGGGAAGAGTACAGGAAAAGGACAGCACAAGGCTGACAGCAATTTGAACGGAATTTTAATGGATGACAAGATACATTACAAATGCTAAAATAGAAGCATTTACTGCAATCTAGTGTCTCAGTCATGTCCCAGTTAAGGCAGGGTAAAACATTTTTTTTTTTTTTTAATAATAATAATAAAGTGATCGCCCAAGTGTATTCTGCAATAGAGAACAGCTGGCATTGTCCAAAAGCTACAATTGGCTTTAAACCACAGACGGCGGCGGGGGGGGGGGGGCAGGCAGGTCTCTGATAAACCTACCTAATTACTGACACAACCGCCTCCAGGAACGTTGTGCTGTACCAACCTTAGATTTGGCAAGCAGCCTGGATACTCTTTTTACTCTGACTCCTAATGTCACACACAAAACATCTATGGCTAGTTTGATCCTCTCTGTTCTCCCTCCCATAGACCTAGCTCTGAGAGTGAACTTTAGCATTTCTCCCTTTCGTCCCCACAGGACGCACCGTTTCATGTGTCCTTGTGATGTAGCTTTGTGACGCCCTTCTAGACTTATGTGCCATTCACCAGAGTGCTTGACTTCCTTGTGCTCTGCAGCGCTTTTGTCAACTGTGATTGTATGTTTCCTTCATGTTCTGCCGACAACATGACTCACATCCGCCAGTTAGAGAAGAGGACTGTGTTTAACCACATGTTGGACTGCACTTAAACACACATAGTAATGCAAAAGGCTTCTAAATGATCCGCTTGACTTCCCCTGTAAGCTTTTCTCCACCTGACGTAAACCCCATTGCAGTCTTGATTTGTTAGCAGGTATTCAGGTAAGCAACACTGGCTTGATGTAATGTCAGACACGCTGGGCTGCTGCACAAAGCAGAGGATGCAGTACTAAATGCAGAACAGTGCCTTCAGGAAGGAGGATTGTGCCTCGCAGAGATGATGCAATGCAGAAGGCACTCATTTCCACAGAGTGAGACATGAATAAACAGCGCAGAGAGGAGTCAAAATTGAGGAAGTATCAGACGAAAGAGAAAAATATATTCTACCTCAAGGGGGGAAAACTAGAACAAATACGGTCTGAGCATTAAAAATAGCCAGTCTGAGAATTCACTCTGTATAGACACAGCAGGAAGCTGAGAGCGAACGGAAGTGCCAAGGTGCCAGCTGAAAGGTCAGGGCTCTCTCCCTGCACGGTGGGGGGGCTTAGCGAGTAGCGACACATGCCCAGATTATGTCTGCCTCCCTTGGTAACAACAAGGCAACAGCATCCACTACGGACAGCAATAAGCCTACTGTTGTATGGTGGCTCCATTCAGTTGGGCATTTTAATGTGGCGTCATTGACAGAGCAATGACTTGATGATGGGTGGTAAACTTGATGGCACTAGTCATGTGGTCTGAGGAACATCTCAACATCTGTAACAAGAAACCAAAAAGTATGCACAGTGTAACGTTTGCCCTTTGGTGGATGACAGCAATGACTAAATAAGGACATATCCAGCATGAAGGGAAGCCATTTCCTTTTGAATGAGGTGTATGTGAAGGCTCATATCCCGTGGGGGACATTTGGGGGTTGTGTGGTCTGTTGTTCAGTCTAAGCCACAGTACAATGAGGAGGAACAGCAGAAGAGAAGAGCTAATCTTTAACACTGCTGTATGTGTGGAGATGCTGGCCAGTGTCCTCGTTTCTAGTCCCTTGCGAGTTACAGCAAAAACAGAAGGGACTGACAGGCAGAAAGAGGACAGATAGCCAACTGGCTCTGAGAGAAAAGGGGTCACCATCAGGCCTGGTTCTTGTCATGACAGGCTATAGGGGGGGGGGGTGGAATGTGTGGGAGGCGTCATTAAATCGCCATACCTCCATTGTGGCGAGTTGTCTTTATGTACACTGTGTGCTACATATTGTAGGCCATCAGATGGTGCTGTGCTCAGCCCCAAAATTAATCTCCTTTGGTTTGCTACAATTTCCCCAGCCAGATCCCCTCCCTTAATGCAGAGTAACAGGGAAGTAGAGACAAGGAGGTTTAAGCGTAGTGATTACTCCACATGATTCCAGGAACCAATCTTAACCTGATTTTTGATAAAGACGCACAGATATTTTTCTTCTTAAAGTGAACAAGCTTCCATCTCTCTCCTAGCTAATTTCTAACCTCCATTACAGGATTAGCTACATGGCTGTGGGTATTGTCCAAGGCATGTGGTTGTCGAATGAGAAGTTAACACTTACATATCAATCCAAAGGCTGGAAAATTCTCAAAAAAGTCATATTAAATAACATAGCATAGAAAACATGAAACCAATTATTGTTGAAAGGGGTTTACTGAAAAACATCACATCAGAGATTTAAAATCTCTAGCCCTACTCAAAACAAAAAAAAGTTGTTGAAAAACAGCATTCCAGAAGAGAAAACAATGGTAGTTGCTGTGGTGAGCTACCATTGATTGGATAGTGGTAGAGGACAGAAGCCCAAAGTATCCCTATGGATCAATACCCCCCCCCCCCTGCCACAAACTGACAGGGTAATACAAAATGTCACATTAACTAAATAAGACTAGTGAAGCCCTAAGGCTGAAAATATGAAGCTATTTGGCTTGAAGTGTATATCAATTAAGTCAACATTACATGTCCCTGGACATGTAATGTTGTTTTTATTCCTTTTGCATAGAACATTGTAAGCTTGTTGAGTTAACAATAAGGCTCGGGGACCTTTGAACTGCTGAACAGATGCTATAGTGTTCTTATGTAGGTCGATAAGAGCAACAATTGGAGCAGCCTGGCTTTTCAAATGTTAGTATGTTTGCTTTACCTTACAGATACTATAAATAGTTTTACTTAGTGAGTGAACTACCTGTAAATTGATAATTACTAAGAGGAAAGGGTTACATTTGGTGAAGACCTAAGACTCGCCCTGGCCTACTCTCCAACAGGAGGAACTAGAACTCTACCGCGCCATTCGTCAGAAACAGGAAGGAAAGGGAGGCTTCACGTTCAGGAAAAAGCCAGCCCTCGTAGTTTTGCAAGCATGTCACCGCCAGTCTTTCGGGTTACTGGGCCTAATAATTTTCAGAAAAGATGCACACGTTTGTATGCCACAAAAACGTCCTAACAGATATGCTGACTGGGTTTAAAAGTTGCAGTTGGTGAGTCCTTCTGGATCCGTCAGTCAAATCCGAACTTCACTAGGCCTATTTTAAATATACATCTTTATCATACTCACTTTGAGTGTATATAAATAATATTTGCAGCAATTTACAGGATTCGCTCATTCCCTTCAATCAAGTTTAAGAAAAATATGTTCAATGATGAATCACCGCGGAAAATGAACTTGCATTTAAGGAAGTGTCAACTGCTGACAGAACCTGAGCAATTTTCACGAGATGAAAAGTTAGCCTATAGATACCCATTCATTGGGTCTGAACAAACAAGTAACTAGTTTATCTTGAATAGTGTTGCTTTGAAATTAATTTAATGACTTGCTTAGTCGACAGGATCTAATCACAGATTAATTTAGTGGATATTCACAAGGATAGCCTACCTCCATGGAAAGAGATTACTTATCACTGTATAATTAAACTGGCAGCAACCACAGAGCAAACATCAGTGACAACAGTTCCTGGTCTGCGTCACAATTAAAAGTAGTAATCTACACTAGTCGAATTAATCTAGACATCATGAAGTTGCTAGTTAGCATGTAACAAGTTGCACGAGTAACCAGAACTTACGACTCTGTACTACCAAACATGGAAGTACAAATGAGCGTTTTAGCTTAAATGTATAGACATTTTTGAAAAGTTGATAAAACACTCTCGGACCTTACCGTTATGCTGCTGCTACACTGGAGTACGCGGCACTGAATGGCGAGGAGGGAGCAGCTCAAATCAAACGCACAGCACGCTTCCGGGAATATTGACTCGTACTACGAAGGCTGTAAGAACGTAGGCGGGCGCTCAGCAACAAGCCTGGTGTAAAGTGCACTAGTCAGGTAAATACTCGTTACCATAAACTCGCGAATGTATTTGTAGACTAGAATACATGTATAGTAAATTATCGCAATTACCTTCATACAGTATGAAAATTCACGTCATTTGAGAGCCCAGACGGGACAGGAATGACCTTATCAAGTACAGGGAGTAACAGACCATGTTTTTAAACATCAGTAAAGGACAGACTGCAAAACAGACAAAAGTAGCCTTAGCAAAGCAATGACACTCAATGGACAATGTGGCCATCTAGTGGTTTAGCCTAGGTAATGTAGTCACTTATACATCCTTTGGATCTGGGCGACATGCAGCAGCATGCAAATCAAATGGGTCGCAGTTGCGTCAAATTTGGTCTAATTCTAGTAAAACGACAGGATAGTTTACGTCGCCAAATGACACCTTTTTTAGACATTTATCCATGTCCTATTGCACCGTTGTGTGCAGTGTACTTCAGCTAAGATGTGCATGACAACCTCAGTACTTTGTGTCCGGCTGTTACACAAATGTTTGGAACCAGAGACTTTCGGCACTGCAAAAGTCTATTTGGCATAGGCCCTTAAAGCCATAACGTCAAGTCAAATAGCTAAGATGGATACACTGACCATCTTCATTGCCCCTTATTTTTGCTCCATGCACACACTGACCCGACATGCACTTCTGCTGCTGTTTATCATATACCCTGATGCCTAATCACCTTAACTCTACCACAAATATCATTCCCTGCACATTGTAAATATAGTATTGGCACTAACCCTATAAAAAGCTTACCTTTGTGTGCTTATATCTTTGTTGTACTTTATAGTACTACCGATATTGATCACTGCATTGTTGTGAACAAGCAATCAAGTTGTATTTTAATTGTCACATACTTTGTAAACAATGTGAAACCCTTACTTGCAGGCCTCCCAACAATGCAAGGGATTTCTCTGTACTTGTGCACGTGACAATATATACAAAAAAAACAAATCAGTCAGAGTATGGTTAATTTGTACTGCAGGGTTTATTACAATGATCTACGGGGAAAGGAATCAGAGCAGCAAGGAAAGCCCCACTCACCCCCTTAAACCTACAGTCAAAACCAATATTTTTTTCCAAAAAACAAATTGGTAAAAAAAAAAACACATCGGAGAATTTAAAAGGATTGATACAAATTTAAATCACACCAGAAGACATCCAAGTGTAAAATGTCCTGCATCTTCAATGCTGTAACAACAGCGACTGTCCTCATGTTCAGCCTGGAGAGTAATGCAGCCTGGAGAGTAATGCAGCCTGGAGGATTCACCTAGGCTCTTAGCTTGTTTCCATCTGGGGTGGGTGGAGGAAACGCATCAGATAAAACGCATGCTACCATAGTAGGCCTGTCCCAGCATTCACTTCCAACGCTATATACATGTGGGACAAATGTGTTTTTTTAACTTCCTACAACACTTCATAACCCCTTACTCATTTTCAAACCGAGACTCACCCTGGCATTGTAGGCATCTAGCTGGGCATCCAGCTCTTCAGCGGAAAGTGGCTTAGTGCTTCCCCCGCGGCCACCTCGGCCCCTGCCTCCTCCACGACCTGCTCCACGTCCTCTCTGCATCCCTCTAAACCCACCACCACGACCCCTGTTCATGCCACCACCTCCTCGGTTCATACTGTAGAACATCTGAACATTAGCACTTTCCATTCATGACACTTATCATTGGCTCAGGTTGTTTTGGAAAACAGCTCAATCTTAACACTTACCCCTGCATGGGCGGTCGTCTTTGTGTGTCGATCTGTGATGTGACAAGTTGTATGTTCATGGGACGCCCTGCAAGAGAAAGTATTCAGGTTATCACCAGCAAGAGTAGTGTGCTGAAGAAAGAAACACCCGTATGGCGCTGTAGTGCTTTGCATCAGTGTCGACTCCAGTGGTGTGGTTATTTGTTTAAAAGGTTCTTTAAAACGCCACGAGTTGGCTTTGATGAGTTAAACGTCCATTTTCTGTAAGAGAACTAGTAAAACAAGCTAACTACATGGCCTGAACATGGATGGCAACGATCTGAGCACACATTTTAAGTTTTAACCTTCAGCAACTTGAAGTTTGGATGAATATACAGTGTCAGCATGGTGAAAGACACCTCAGAAGCACAAAACAATTAAATGTTTCAGCAAGGTACAAATGACATAGTATTTGTGGCAATTGTCAAAGCCAAATGAGAAACCTACCATCAAGTGGTACACCGTTGTACTGTTTCATAGCTTTTAGAGCATCTGCCTTCCTCTCAAAGTGGACATCTGCAGTGCCTAAGCTCCTGCCCGACCGGTCATAGTGAACAGCTGCCTTCTTCAGTGTACCAAACTCCGCAAAGAGCTCCTGCAGTGAGAGAAACCATGTATTGTGATTGTAAGTGATTTCAAGTGCCATTTTGGAAATGCTAAGCAAAGGCAAATAAGCCATTTCTAAAGAGTTAACCAAGTCAAAAATAAAATGTACCTGAATATCTGCGTCTGAAACGCCAAAGTCGAGATTGGAGACAAGAAGCTTCCCTCCGGTTTCCACACCAGCGCCGCCCCCAACACTGGCATTGAAGCCATGATTGCCGTACATGTCGTGTTGCCATTTATCAGGAATCTGCTTGGGCTGCAACAGATGAAAGAGAACGAACCTGCTGACTTCAGGCTCCCCTGTCTCTGCCAATCACAGAGTCCAGTCCACACAGCTGGGTAGGTGCTGGGGAGACCAGGGAATACACAGCCAACAGGGCCAGGTGGTTGGCACACTGCTACCCCATGGAGAATCCCAGCATTCCCTGCCCAGTGCCCACCCAATCACCACAAGCAAGTAAACCAGTTCAAAAACAGGACACATGGCAACATATCAATTCTAGACACTAGACCAAGTTAACAGGTCTTAAAGCATTTTGCTAAAACTGATGGGACCTATTAAAAAATGAAACATTTCCCATAATATAATGAAGTGTGCATTAACGTCTGAGGCTATATTCATCAACATTTAGCAGCGAACAAGTCATTAATAACTGTACACGTTTACTCGCTATCATCTGCACTCCACTCCCACCCCCTTGTTGGCTAACTAGGCTAGCAATGTGGCCCACTGTTCTCTTGCCATCTGCTCCTCCACCAAAGGCTCTCCAGGCGGCCATCCTCCAGCGAGAGTAGTATGCTGAAGAAAGTCATCCATCCGTATGGCGCTGTAGTACTTTGCATCAGTGTCGACTCCAGCTGTGGTTATTAGCTTAAATTGTTCTTTAAAGCCATGAGTTGGCTTTGATGAGTTAAGTGTCCATTGTCTGAAAGAGACAATTGCAAAATAAAGTAGACCAACTACCTGGCCTGAACATGGATGTCAACCATCTGAGCGTCCATTTTGAAACCACGCCATTTTGATTGAGCTGTGACGAGGAACATTACTAGAAATGTGGAGATAAAAATATGTATGTAATAAGAGGGGGGAAGTCCACTGCTCCATCCATAAAGGACACCGTTCTGTGTTGATATGGTGCTGCTCAAAGGGGATTGTGTTAACCCGCCTGCCACTCCCAAACAAAAGGATAGGAGTGCAGGGTGAAACGCCAAAAGTTGCCTCTGCTACAAAAAAAATAATCATCCAAATGCAACGATATTCTTCGATGCAGTGCCGTTCGGTGGTCCAACAAGTGACTTTCTGGATCGAAAGAGACTGCGACAGACCATGAAATCAATATTTCATTGATTGAAGATGCTGAATTCAAAATGGCGCCGTCTGGGCCTTGTAGGTTAGCAGCTTTTCCAGAGTTAGCAACTAGCTAACCTGCTCCAAAAGCTTACTCTCAAAAAGTGGTAACAGGCATGGGTTTGGGTGGACAAGGATACATTATGTGCATTATATCTCCATGCAATTTAAAGGGTTTCCCTTGGTTAATTCGAGAGAATTTCGATTAGCTAGCTAAGTGCCTCTCGACTAGCAAGCTAGCCATTGATTGCATTGGGAGCAGCTAGCAAGCCTGAAGATTAGGACGTCGCGCAGGCATTTTTCCTTTTTCGCAGCCCATTCCTCTAAATTTCTCATACCCTGCTGTATGGCGTAGGTCTTGCTCTGCCACGGCTCAGGTTCGGTCGGTTCCTCATGGGGCCCGATCCTCCACCTCGGCCCCCAAAGCCTCCGCCAGCTGCTCCACGGCCAACACCACCACCTCGGCCCACGCCAGAGCCTCCCCGGCCACGGCCTCTTCCACCACCACGGCCTCCTGCGCCCCCTCTCTGCTGCCTGTTCTGCTTGATGATGTCGTCTAGAGACATATCCATCTTATCGGACATTATGCAGTTTCAATTACGCTAAGAACTGTTAGCGAACTAAAAACTAGCCTGACTGATCCCTGCCTTAAGTATTAAAAAAAAAACTTGGTAATCACCCGGCGGTACTACTCAGTTGCGTGAGAAAAAAACGCTAAAATGGAGCGCAAGCTGTCTTTATAGCCACGAGCCCTCGTTACGTGAGGACGGATGACGCTGTCAGTGTCCGCTTGTTGTGCGTCGCCCCTTCCACAGTTTTACTCAGGTTATGCTGCTAAATCAAGAAGGGACCATTTGAAATTGATCCGTTGAGTCATATCACTACAAAGACATGTGCTGCTATTATCAGTGCAGCAGCGCAATGGTCTCGAATTTACTGTACTGCTGGTTATACAAAAATAGATAGATCTGACATATTCCTCGATAATTGGTGCAATTCGGCTTGGCCCCTCAGCCATCCGAGACATGGCCTGGTCACCCCTCTACCATCTAGAAGGCCGAGACGGTACAGATGCATCAACGCCGGGACCGAGAGACTTGTACACTGCCCTGAACTTCGGGCACTTTTACTAGCCAGCTATCTTAGTGACAGGGTTCAATTCTCGGGCCGACTTTTCTCTGTATAGATCAATGATGTTGCTCTTGCTGCGGGCGATTCCCTGATCCACCTCTACGCAGACGACACCATTCTGTATACTTATGGCCCTTCCTTGGACACTGCGATCTAACCTCCAAACGAGCGTCAATGCCATACAACACTCCTTCCGTGGCCTCCGACTGCTCTTAAACGCTAGTAAAACCAAATGCATGCTTTTCAACCGTTCACTGCCTGCATCCACACGCCCGACTAGCATCACCACCCTGGATGGTTCCGACCTAGAATATGTGAACATCTATAAGTACCTAGGTGTCTGGCTAGACTGTAAACTCTCCTTCCAGACTCATATCAAACATATCCAATCCAAAATCAAATCTATAGTCGGCTTTCTATTTCGCAACAAAGCCCCCTTCACTCACGCCGCCAAACTTACCCTAGTAAAACTGACTATCCTACCGATCCTCGACTTCGGCGATGTCATCTACAAAATAGCTTCCAATACTCTACAAACTAGATGCAGTTTATCACAGTGCCATCCGTTTTGTTACTAAAGCACCTTATACCACCCACCACTGCGACCTGTATGCTCTAGTTGGCTGGCCCTCGCTACATATTCGTCGTCAGACTCACTGGCTCCAAGGTCATCTACAAGTCCATGCTAGGTAAAGCGCCGCCTTATCTCAGTTCACGATGGCAACACCCACCCGTAGCACACTCTCCAGCAGGTGTATCTCACTGATCATCCCTAAAGCCAACACCTCATTTGGCCGCCTTTCCTTCCAGTTCTCTGCTGCCTGTGACTGGAACGAATTGCAAAAATCACTGAAGTTGGAGACTTTTATTTCCCTCACTTTATACATCTGCTATCTGAGCAGCTAACCGATCGCTGCAGCTGTACATAGTCCATCTGTATATAGCCCACCCAATTTACCTACCTCATTCCCATACTGTTTTTACTTATTTACTTTTCTGCTCTTTTGCACACCAGTATCTCTACTTGCACATGACCATCTGATCATTTATCACTCCAGTGTTAATCTGCTAAATTGTAATTATTCGCCTACCTCCTCATGCCTTTTGCACACAATGTATATAAACTCTTTTTTCTACTGTGTTATTGACTTGTTTATTGTTTACTCCATGTGTAACTCTGTTGTTGTCTGTTCACACTGCTATGCTTTATCTTGGCCCGGTCGCAGTTGTAAATGAGAACTTGTTCTCAACTAGCCTACCTGGTTAAATAAAAGTGAAATAAAAAAAAAAAAAAACTGCTGCCCTGTATTTATTTTTGTATTTTTTATTTCACCTTTATTTAACCAGGTAGGCTAGTTGAGAACAAGTTCTCATTTGCAACTGCGACCTGGCCAAGATAAAGCATAGCAGTGTAAACAGACAACACAGTTACACATGGAGTAAACAATTAACAAGTCAATAACACAGTAGAAAAAAAAATGGAATCTATATACATTGTGTGCAAAAGGCATGAGGAGGTAGGCGAATAATTACAGTTTTGCAGATTAACACTGGAGTGATAAATGATCAGATGGTCATGTACAGGTAGAGATATTGGTGTGCAAAAGAGCAGAAAAGGAAATAAATAAAAACAGTATGGGGATGAGGTAGGTAAAAATGGGTGGGCTATTTACCGATAGACTATGTACAGCTGCAGCGATCGGTTAGCTGCTCAGATAGCAGATGTTTGAAGTTGGTGAGGGAGATAAAAGTCTCCAACTTCAGCGATTTTTGCAATTCGTTCCAGTCACAGGCAGCAGAGAACTGGAACGAAAGGCGGCCAAATGAGGTGTTGGCTTTAGGGATGATCAGTGAGATTCACCTGCTGGAGCGTGTGCTACAGGTGGGTGTTGCCATCGTGACCAGTGAACTGAGGTAAGGCGGAGCTTTACCTAGCATGGACTTGTAGATGACCTGGAGCCAGTGGGACTGGCGACGAATACGTAGCGAGGGCCAGCCGACTAGAGCATACAGGTCGCAGTGGTGGGTGGTATAAGGTGCTTTAGTGACAAAACGGATGGCACTGTGATAAACTGCATCCAGTTTGCTGAGTAGAGTGTTGGAAGCAATTTTGTAGATGACATCGCCGAAGTCGAGGATCGGTAGAATAGTCAGTTTTACTAGGGTAAGTTTGGCGGCGTGAGTGAAGGAGGCTTTGTTGCGGAATAGAAAGCAGACTCTAGATTTGATTTTCGATTGGAGATGTTTGATATGAGTTTGGAAGGAGAGTTTACAATCTAGCCAGACACCTAGGTACTTATAGATGTCCACATATTCAAGGATCGGAACCATCCAGGGTGGTGATGCTAGTCAGGCATGCGGGTGCAGGCAGCGAACGTATACATAGTCATTGAACACTGGTCACTTTAATAACGTTTACACACTGTTTTACCAACTTCATATGTATATACTGTATTCATCCTATAACTACCGCTGTACACACCACTCCTGTTCATACAGTATACTAGCCATACTGTCTATACACTAGCCATACTGTCTATACACACACTTATATTACACAATAAGGCACGAGGGTGTGTGCCACAAACCTGAGCTACCTTATTGCTATTATAAACTGGTTACCAACTTAATTAGAGTAGCAGAAATAATTGTTTTGTCATACCCGTGGTATACTGTCTGATATACCATGGATGTCAACCAATCACTATTCAGGGCTCGAACATCCCAGTTTATAAATATATATTTTTATCCCAGACTCTGACATTGCTCATTCTGATATTTCTTAATTTTTAGGATTGTTTGTATTGTTAGGTATACTGCAATGTTGAAACTAGAAATATAAGCGCTTAGCTGCACTTGCAATTTTATTTTACCAGCATGCGATAACATCTGCAAAATGTGTACGCAACCAATGACATTTTATTTTATATAAGATTCCTGAGACAAATGTGTAAATAAATGTGTTGTGTTAATACCATGGCCTTCACCAACTGTATCCACATGTGAACTTTGTCAACACAGATGCATCAACACCTATATCTGGGGCACAGAATCACATAGCCTAAAATTTTGTTACAATATATCATGTAGCCATGATTGTATCTTCTTGTACTTGTTTGCACTACTAATAGGTTTACCATTATAGAGTAATTCTCTCTGCTAACTTTTGTGAATACTGGCTGAGCCCTGTTGTTATAACTGCTTTCAGACCATAACCGAGCACTTCATGATTCCCTCTGTGATATGAAGGACCTAGACATCCCTGTTAGTGAGCATTTCTCCTTTGCCAAGAAAATCCATCCACCTGACAGGTGTGGCATATCATGAAGCTGATTAAACAGCATGATCATTACACAGGCCACTAATTTGTCACACAACACAATGCCTCAAGCTTTGAGGGAGAGTGCAATAGTCATGCTGACTGCAGGAATGTCCACCAGCTCTGCTGCCAGGTAATTATATGTTAATTTCTCTACCACAAGGTGCCTCGAACATTGTTTTAGAGAATATGGCAGTACGTCCAACCGGCCTCACAACCGCAGACCACATGTAACCACGTCAGCCCAGGACCTCAACATCCGGCTTCTTCACCTGCGGGATCGTATGACGGGGGTGTGGAGAGGTTGCTGAGGAGTATTTCTGTCTGTAATAAAAGCCCTTTTGTGGGGAAAAACTCAGTGGGTGGGCTTATGCCCGCCAAGGCCCATCCATGGTTGTATTCCTGCCCAGTCATGTGAAATCCATAGATTAGGGCCTAATGAATTCATTTAAATTGACTGATTTCCTTATATGAAATGCATTCAGTAAAATCTTTGAAATTGTTGCATGTCGCAATTATATTTTTGTTCAGTAGCCTATTACACTGTTTTCAGTAACAATGCACAAACAAAACAAAGAGCATGAGACAACAATCATTACCATCCTACTGTAGGTTCTGTGATGTTTATACATACATCATTGGGGAGTATATAGGTAACACATCCAAAAAGTAAATTTAGGTCAGAACATTATGACCAATGCATTGAGAGTGAAATACCGTAAAAGTATTTTATTCAATATTTTTTTTTCAAGGCTTGGAAGTCAATGTGGCGATGTCTACTTGAAGTCCATTTTAGGGGCATGAATTTATATGAAAAATGTTGGCATTTATCCTAAAGAATTTTTGTCTTCCAAAACTCACCCGTACAATCAGTTTCCATTTCAATATATCTACAATTCAAATATCTTCCAAAAAAAGAATGTCAGCCCTTCAGTGTTATCCTTTGTAGATTGAAAAGAAAACGTAATATTTAAGACTGCAGTCCTTTAAAGTGTCCCATGAAGAATTTTTACACCATCTGTACTTCGGCATCAGGATGTCAGCATATTTCATTGAAACTCTGCATCAATCCCATTCACATAAAAAAAAAGAGTGAAAATGGAAAATTCATGGCTGTAAAACCAAGAACCGTAAGAGAGAATCCCTGGAACTCAAATGCCAGCTTTCTTGCATTCCACGTCAACCAGATGAGAGGTAGGGTAAGAAAATATTGAGCCTGGACAGAGAAAGAGAGGGGGAGGGGGGACTGGGTTGGATAAGGAACTCCAAAAATGTTGTGGTTGTTAGGACATCAGTCCACTGCTGTTGAATGGGCAAGCTGTTAGTCCAGGTGGGCAGAAAGAGAACTGGAATTCTGGGCAGGAATGGCCAAAAGGTTGACTTGCTGGCTGACAGAGGAGGAGAAAGTTCTCAAGGATAATTGGTGCAGAAAAAAAGCTGTTGACTATAAAGAGAAAGACTAGGACTTCTTGGAGTCCTGTGTGTTACGTTTCTTGAGGTCACTCAGGTCAACTGGTGTGAAAGCTGCAAGAAACGATTAAAATAACATTACTACTCTGTCTTTTTGACAAATCTAGTAAATAACCTGTTTAAATGACAAACATACTCAGATCCATCAAGTCACTTACAATTTAAGTTGGGATTTGGGTTCTTTTCCACATACTCCTGTGGTCCACGGTCTTTGCGTTCGCTGCTCTGTGGTGACCGGATGTCTCTGAGCACACACTGCCAGGCTGTAAAGAAGCATACACATGCCAGCTTTCAACCATCTCCTTACATACCACATTCCATCCAAATGGCTCATCTGAGCTCAGTGGTACAGGGGCTCTGTAAGGAGCTTTGGATCATGTTGATGGCCAACATATAAGCCTACTCAGGTGAGTGACGTTAAGGGCTAGTCTTAGTAAGAAATCGGCCTTCTGAGGCAGACTCACTGTCGTGGATGAAACGCACATTCTCCTCATGCGCTGGAGTGAAGAGCTCCCCACTGTTCGTAGGAGACCGAGGGCTGGAAGTCCGCTTGTAGTTGTTCACCATCCTGGGAGCAGATGAGCTATAAAGCAGCAAAGATACAAATAAAAAACAAATAAAACAAACAGCAAAACAGCAAGAAAGAATGAAAACACAACATACGTTTTTCTGGCATGCATGCAGTATACCTGATTCTAGAAGATACAGCTTGATATACAGTTACCACACAACCATAACAGGTAAACAACTCTCTTCCAACCTCATTCTGTGTGCAGTCTGTCTCTTGCTCCTTTCTAATGAATAATTGGGGGGGAGGGGGGGGGGTGAGAGAGTATGAACCTTCTTTATCCTCTGTTGGATAGCTAGTGGTGGAAACAAGGCGTGACATGATTCATTCTAAATAAAGACACCAATCACAAACAATAGAGGAATGTTGACATTTGAAAGCTAGCTAGCTAAAACAGACTGCAAAATACAGTTAATTATACAGCCAGAAAGCTACATTGGATGCCACACTACCGGCATTAGCTTGCTAATTGATGTTACTTATGCTTCAATGTTTACATGTTTGTATCTGACACTTAACGTTACATAAGCGAGCTAGCTAACGTTAGCTAAGACAGCTAACAATAGCTAGCAATACATTATACTAGCCAACTCATATTGACCAGCGACTCGTAAAATATTAAGCACCTAGCTTGCTAACTAACGTTACCCAATATCGTATATTTTAATTTGACATTTTTGTTGATTAGAAATTAGCTTGCGGTTGAAGTACTGGCTGACAGATAAAGGATAACGTTATCTAACTATCAAGCTAACGTTATGGTACCGAATAAGCTATCTAGCGAATGTTTGCTACACGTTATCAACATGTAATATTATTAGCTAAGCCATTTAACTGTATCTAGCTGAATATATCCTGACAATAGTACAAATTAAATGTTTCCAACAGCAGTGGCATAGTAATTTAGAACGCTATAGCCATCTTGAAATAATCAAAAAATTACCAAGATGTAAACTATGTTTACAAACCTGTCTTTAGATCCGGCTTCCTTTCGCTTTCTTTATTCAGCCAACAATATGTAACTAGCGTTAGCGAGCGAGGCCTCCCATCGGCTAAAACGGTTACCAATGCCAACCAATCATTTCTGGGCAAGTAATTTAAAACGGAAGTCAACAAAACTTAATAGATTTGTTGTTTCAAAATAATGTTAAAATCCCAAAGTGATGCTTCTAACGAATGCCTTCTCCCCAACATTTACCCTCTCTGATCGGGTCTTTTTGGCACTTGTTTAAATGAAACAGACCATAGACCAGCTTGAGAAGAAGTTAGAAAAAGCATTGGCTAAAAATACCATTGCCTGAGTTTATAGGCCCTAAAAAAATACACCCTAGCAATTAAAAATCATCATAATGCACCCTAGTTATTAAAAATATCACCAAGCCCTAGTCAGACCATTACTGTTCAGGCTGGCTTATATGCGTTATTAGTTAGGTAGCACAGATAATTTTCGACCAACTTGATGACGCTTCCTCAGTTTCCCGACATGGAAGAAAGCATTTAATCTAAATGTCCATGTCTAGTTGCAGGGGGGTTCGTTTGAATTTAGAAATTGCTCCAATATTAAATGAAATACTTTTTGTGGGCTCCATGAAGTAATCAAAAGAATGTGTACACCACCATCTTGCCTGTTTAAAATATATTCTAAATGATTGAGAAATGTGTGTTGCTTTCTTCTTCTTCGTGTGGTTTTCCGGAAGACTAGACACGTGGTTGCGTATTGCTGCCTTTCACAGTTTGGAAAGTATATTTCACATTTGTTCACAATAAAAGGAAAATGAGACGCCATGTAACCCTGTAGTGGCCTACTACTCAAATCAAATATTATTTGTCACATGCTTCGTAGACTAACAGTGAACTGCTTACTTATGGGTCCTTATCCAACAATGAAGAGTTAACGATAACAAGTAAAACATAGCATGTCAATATAGAGCCCCACACCATTTCCCTGTTTGACCTTAGGTTTTATGGGTATTATGACACCTCCACTGTGGGGCTCTAAGCAGACGTTGTCGCTATATTTAGCGAGTATTCAGACCCCTCTAGCGACACATTTTCAAAAAAGCGACTTGCGACAAATCTAGCGACTTTTTCTGGTGTTATTGGAGACTCTGACGTGAAAGCACGTATTGTTCTTACTCTTCTCAACGAGCAGCGAGTGCTGCCGTGGGTCCCACCCCTGTCCCAAAGCACTCACAGGCAGCCCAGTCCTCGTGCAGCAGTCTCTCCCAGCTGCAGTCAGCGCATGAGATGTTCACCCCTCTGCATCCAGACTGCAAATGAATCGCACATGCAGGAAATCGCTGCTGGCTGATCCCGCCCTGGTTTACATTCAGGGCGGGATGAAAATGTAAAAAACGAAACAAAAAAATTAAATAAAAAACTAAGTAACTCTGCCAGAGTGTCTCTTTTGGGTCACTTTTGCCAGTCCCAAGCCCAGATAAAGAAGGAGGGTTGGAATTGTGACGTTAAAAAAAAACAAGAATCGCAGTTCATTTGTGGTTCTAAACATATTTAGGGTGTTTAAAAAAAACAAGAATCGCAGTTCATTTGTGGTTCTAAACATATTTAGGGTGTTTTTTACTCACTTTTTGTCTCTTTAACCTGCATGTCGTGATCGCGTTTGGTGTAGGGGGATAAAATAAATGTATGCATGATGGCACACACGCGCAGCCGGTTTGGGTTCCGTGTTAGCCAAATACATTTAATCCAAATACATTTAATCCTGACCCACTGCCTTGGGTCAGTTAAGATCACCACTTTATTTTAAGAATGTGAAATGTCAGAATAATAGTAGAGATAAGGATTTATTTAAGCTTTTATGTCTTTCATCACATTCCCAGTGGGTCAGAAGTTAACACTCATCAATTAGTATTTGGCTACCTGAAACAAATGTTTCAGGTAGCCTTCCACAAGCTTTCCACAATAAATTGGGCAAATTATGGCCCATTCCTCCTGACAGAGCTGGTCAGGTTTGTAGGCCTCCTTGCTCACGCACGCTTTTTTTAGTTCTGCCCACAATTTTTTTATGGGATTGAGGTCAGGGCTTTGTGATGGCCACTCCAATACCTCGACTTTGTTGTCCTTAAGCCATTTTGCCACAACTTTGGAAGTATGCTTGGGGTCAATGTCCATTTGGAAGACCCATTTGTGACCAAGCTTTAACTTCCTGACTGATGTCTTGAGATGTGGATATATATTGAAGCAACATCATTTTACTTCCTCATGATGCCATCTATTTTGTAAAGTGCATCATGCCCTCCTGCAGCAAAGCACCCCCACAACATGATTGCTGCCACCCCCGTGCTTCACGGTTGGGATGATGTTCTTCGGTTTGCAAGCACCCCCTTTTTCCTCCAAACATAACGATAGTCATTATGGCCAAACAGTTCTATTTTTGTTTCATCAGACCAGAGGACATTTCTCCAAAAAGTACAATCTTTGTCCCCGTGTGCAGTTGTAAACCATAGTCTGGCATTTTTGTGGTGGCTTTGGAGCAGTGACTTCTTCCATGCTGAGCAACCTTTCAGGTTATGTCAATATAGGACTCATTTTACTGTGGATATAGATACTTTTGTAACTGTTTCCTCCAGCACCTCCAGCATCTTCACAGGGTTCTTTGCTTTTGTTCTGGGATTGATTTGCACTTTTCACACCAAAGTACATTCATCTCTAGGAGACAGAACGTGCCTCCTTCCTGAGCGGTATGACAGCTGAGTGGTCCCATGGTGTTTATACTTGGTAACTATTGTTTGTACAGATGAACGTGGTACTTTCAGGCGTTTGGAAATTGCTCCCAAGGATGAACCAGACTTGTGGAGGTCTACAATTTTTTTTGTGAGTTATTGGCTGATTTCTTTTGATTTTCCCATCATGTCAAGCTAAGAGGCACTGAGTTTGAAGGTAGGCCTTAAAATACATCCACAGGTACACCCCCAATTGACTCAAATAATGTCAATTAGCCTATCAGAAGCTTCTAAAGCCATGACATGATTTTCTGGAATTTTCCAAGCTATTTAAAGGCATAGTCAACTTAGTGTATGTAAACTTCTGACCCACTGGAATTGTTATACAGTGAATAAGAGAAATAATCTGTTTGTAAACAATTGTTGGAAAAATTACTTGTGTCATGCACACGGTATACGTCCTAAACGACTTGCCAAAACTATAGTTTGTTAATTAATTAACTTCTTATGGCTGGGGGGCAGTATTGAGTAGCTTGAATGAATAAGGTGCCTAAAGTAACCGGCCTGCTCCTCAGTCTCAGTTGCTAATATATGCATACTATTAGTATTGGATAGAAAACACTCTAAAGTTTCTAAAACTGCTTGAATTATGTCTGTGAGTATAACAGAACTCATATGGCAGGCAAAATCCGGAGTTGAAATCAAAACAGGAAATCAGAAATCTGAGCTTTGTATGTATTCACCAGAGTCCCCAATGAAATCCCCTTGAGATATTAATGATGTTGCACTGCCTAGGGATTCCACTAGATGTCAACCATCAATAGAAATGATAATGAAACTTCTATGGTGTTGTGGGAGTGAATGATAGCAGAATCAGTCAGGTGTCTGGCAATCAGCCATTTTCTGATCATGCTTATTCCTCATGGTAGTCACTTGCATTCCATTGCTCACGAAGACAAGAAGGAGTATTCAGGTTGGAACTTTATTGAAGCTCTTTGTCAAAAACATCCTAATGATTGATTCTGTACTTAGTTTGAAATGTTTCTTTGACCGGTAATATAATCTTTTGAAGTTTTTGTCCGATATAACGCTGACCAGAATGAGCGTTTGGATATGTATACCAAACACGCTAACAAAAGAAGGTATTTGGACATAAATAACGGACATTTTCGAACAAAACAAACATTTATTGTGGACCTGGGTTCCTGGAGTGCTTTCTGATGTAGATCATCAAAGGCAAGGAAATATTTATCATGTAATTTCTTGTTTATGTTGACGTCAACATGGCGGCTATTGTGATAAATATTTCTGAGCGCCGTCTCAGATTATTGCATGGCTGGCTTATTCCGTAAAGTTTTTTTGAAATCAGACACAGCGGTTGCATTAAGGAGAGGTATATCTATAATTCAATGTGTATAACGTGTATTATCATCTACATTTATGATGAGTATTTCTGTTGAATGATGTGGCATTGCAAATTCACCTAATGATTTTGTAACTAGTGAATGTAACGCGCCAATGTAAACTCAGATTTTTTATATAAATATGAACTTTATCAAACAAAACATACATGTATTGTGTAACATGAAGTCCTATGAGTGTCATCTGATGAAGATCATCAAAGGTTAGTGATTAATTTTATCTTTATTTTCTGCTTTTTGAAACTCCTCTCCTTGGCTGAAAAAAATGGCTGTGTTTTTCTGTGGCTATGTGGTGACCTAACATAATCGTTTGTGGTGCTTTTGCTGTAAAGCATATTTGAAATCGGACACCGTGGTGGGATTAACAAATGTTAATTATGAGATTTTTGATGTTTTGAAAATGGCGCCCTACACTTTGACTGGCTGTTGTCAAATCGCTTCCGTTAACGGGATTGCAGCCATAAGAAGTTTAACAAGAAATTTGTGGAGTGATTGAAAAACAAGTTTCAATGACTCCAACCTAAGTGTATGTAAACTTCCGACTTCAACTGTATGTACTGTACATATAAGTAGGGGTAAAGTGACTAGGCAACAGGATAGATAATAGACTGTAGTAGCAGTGCATGTGGCATAGGAGTCTGGTTCATAATAATGTCAGAAATTGAGAAATTGGAATGGCATCAAACATATGGAAACACACTACGTCGTCATGGATTCAAATCCTGCAGCGCACGCAAGGTCCACATGCTCAAGCCAGCGCAAGTCCAGGCCCATCTGAAGTTTGCCAATGAGCATCTGGATGATCCAGAGGAGGAATGGGAGAAGGTCATGTGGCCTGATGAGACAAAAAATTTGGTCTAAACTCCACTCGCCGTGTTTGGAGGAAGAAGAAGGACGAGTACAACCCCAAGAACACCATCCCAACTGTGAAGCATGGAGGTGGAAATCATTCTTTGGGGATGCTTTTCTGCAAAGGGGACAGGACGACTGCACCGTATTGAGGGGAGGATGGATGGGGCCATGTATCGTGAGATCTTGGCCAACAACCTCCTTCCTTCAGTAAGAGCATTGAAGATGGGTTGTGGCTCGGTCTTCCAGCATGACAATGACCCGAAACACACAGCCAGGGCAACTAAGTGTGGCTCCGTAAGAAGCATCTCAAGGTCCTGGAGTGGCCTAGCCAGTCTCCAGACCTGAACCCAAAAGAAAACCTTTGGAGGGAGCTGAACGTCCGTATTGCCCAGTAACAGCCCCAAAACCTGAAGGATCTGGAGAAGGTCTGTATGGAGGAGTGGGCCAAAATCCCTGCTGCAGTGTGTGCAAACCTCGTCAAGAGCTACAGGAAACGTATGATATTTGTAATTACAAACAAAGGTTTCTGTATCAAATATTATGTTCTGCTTTTCTGAGGTATCAAATACTTATGTCATGCAATAAAATGCAAATTAATTACTTAAAAATCATACAATGTGATTTTCTGGATTTTTGTTTTAGATTCTGTCTCTCACAGTTGAAGTGTACCTATGATAAAAATTACAGACCTATCATGCTTTGTAAGTAGGAAAACCTGCAAAATCGTCAGTGTATCAAATACTTGTTCTCCCCACTGTATGTCAGGATCTATTTCAAGATCATTATCCGTCGACTGCTCAGGATCTTCAGGTGCGTAACATGCATTTTTCTCTACTGTACTTAACCTAAAGGAGAAAGTCCTCAGCTTGTATTTCACCGTCAGTTCAGGTTTGCACCTCGCACCCTTCTTTCTGCCTCGCTTCCTCTCGCCATCCATCCTCTTGCTCGCCCAGTCCTCAGACAAAGGTGTATTACCGTGTTCAAACTTTCTTTGTCTTCATGTGGTTTTCCTGCAGAGTAGACGCTGTGTTGTGTATTGCTGCCTTTCGCAGGTCGGAGTGCAGATTGCACATTTTGGTCACAAACAAAAAAGGGAAAAGGAATGGGAAAATCTTAAATTGCACCACCATCTAAACCTGCACATCTATACACTATCCCCCAAAACACACCACCCCATCCGACTACTTTGACCCTAAATGAAATAAATGTTTTCTCATTGGAAGAAACATGATAGAATTTTGTCATTAAAATTGTATGCTTGTATTATTATATACCTGTGTAATTGCATCACAAGTGTGTCCCGAAGTTGATTGGTTTATTGGGTCTCCTCGCCACTTTTGAAGTCACCCTCGGAATTTTATCAGTAACACATAAAATTGAGGGCTCTAAAATGAGTTAGTTGGTAGGGGCGAGGGCCTAGTTTGGGATTCACCGTACGACTTGAGGGTCGTTCAAGTGAAACTTCCAAGTCAGAACTCCACACTTCAGAGATCTCTGACAGCATGTGAACGCCACACTAAGCCTAAACATAAACCTCAGGTTGATATGAAATTACTGTTTAAAAAACGTAGAAACGTTATTTTAATGAAATTATGTGAATTAGCAGCTTGTTACCCTTTCCTCTAGGTGATCCTTATCATAACCTATAATAGGCTACGTAGAGTTTTCCATCAAGAGTCAATCAGTGAGATAGAAAAGAGTTGCGTCCTCACCAATTAATTTCATCGATATTTATAAAAAGCACCTTTATGAAAATATTTTGTAAAAAAATAAGACGTTCATTGGTGAAATTCATTAGATTAGTTGAAATGGGCAGAATACCACTTACTCTTTCAGCAACACTGTTAACTATTTCAGAAAATAACAACTGCCAAGCATAATAGGAAAAATGCCAACCAGTGCGTATATGGCATAGTAGCTATTTTCCAATGATCTCTGACCTACCAAATGAAATGCAATTTTTGATGTGAATTGTTATTGACACCCTCTCTCTGCTCAGCAGAGAGAGGGCACAACTTTTCCCAAGCCATAAACACACAGGCTAAATGCAGAGAACAATGCCAAATACAGTCTGTACTCTATCTGTATTTTGGAAGCAGTGAGTTGAAAATAGTCTCTGCCCATATGTAGGAACTATCCTCACTGCTGCGTAGTTTTGTGGAAAATTCAAGCAATGGACAGTCAGATTTTTATAAGATTGATCACAGAATTGGGCTGGATGATCTCATTGGGTAATCAGAATGAAGACATACCCTATTGATTCATTACACAGATTAAATAACTGTTTACTGTGGTGTGTCACACTATATTTTTTGGTATGTGGTGCTACATAATCTGGGAAACTGAAAGCTGCTGGTGCTATGAACAGCCTGAGATGCTGTTTGTGACAACTAAAGTGACAAGACTGGTTTGCATGTTTTTGTGGAAAAGCACCAAACAAAAAGTAGTCAACTTCTTTTAAGCAAAGAATGAAAAAGATACAAAAAATAATAACCTTTACAAAGCATTGTCCAACTTGATATACAAAACCTCTCTAAAAAGCATTGTGAGTCACAATTATGCATTTAGAAAACAATAGTCTGCAAGTGCTCTGTAGCAGGAAAAGTGGCCTGGTCCCTTGTCCCAGTCTTTCTCCTTCTCTCTGGCTGGGCTTTTCCATTCCAAGAAGCTTGTCTCAGGACCAAGGTACACTATCCATTTGTCCACATCAAGCTCCTTCAGGTCCTGTTCTGTAGGTGGCCAGTGAGTTACACACAGCCTGCCTCAAATAGATTGACCAGCTCCTTACAGTCTGGGTCAATGAGGTCCACTGGCTTCTCCCCGTTCTCGTTCTCTGCAAATGCACTGGCACCAAGAGAGAGCAGGTAGCTAAGGAGGGACAAAATAAAATGTTGTTCAGCACAAGTCACATTCAAACAAGGCGTCTTCATTGTCTATATTCACACTGGCGATGAAATGCTGCATGTCTGGTTCAATCGGGTCACCGAAGTCAGTATGGTTAGCAAATCACTACCTGCCTTTTGTCAGAAGAGTTATTTCTCAAAGAGGCAGCAACGTTGCATGATAGATCAATTGAATGTTGTGTTTTGTGGTCTCCGTACTGTAGGGAAATATTTCTGTGGACGTTTTATGAATTTGTGTTTCATTTGTACACCAACCTGGCGATTTCGGGGAAGCCATCACTGCAGGCCATGTGCAGCGGCGTCCAGCCGTCCTCATCTCTCTGGTGGACATCAGCTCCATATCTCACCAGCAGCTTCACGCAATCCAGGTTCCCTGTGAGTACGGCCTCATGGAGTGCTGCCATACCTGTACACAGAGCACCATACATGGGCACAGTCAGAAGAGGGCTCAGCTGCACTGTACATACCCTTACACTGCTTTTCTGTCATTTCAACCCCTGCTTTTAACTTCAGAACTTTTCTGACTTTCACTATGCATTTGTCAAACAATTATTTTGAGCCTTTTATTCTTTTACTGGTTTAGAATATAAATAAATATTTGAGACCCTTTAACTTTTTTTTACCTTCATTTAACCAGGCAAGTCAGTTAAGAACACATTGTTATTTTCAATGACGGCCTGGGAACAGTGGGTTAACTGCCTGTTCAGGGGCAGAACGACAGATTTGTACCTTGTCAGCTCGGGGGTTTGAACTCACAACCTTCCGGTTACTAGTCCAACGCTCTAACCACTAGGCTACCCTGCCGCCCCTTCTTCTTGGTAGTTTTATATTTGTCAACACAATACCACTCCGAAAAATAAGCTGTTGTAGTTAGTGACTATATTTTCATGCAAACAGTTGTAGGTGCCATTGCCTGCTGTGGTAACTCCTGTCAATCTCTCAACACTTTTCCCCTGTCTTTATGTATTTGTAGATTCACTCACCGGATGGGAAGAGGGTATGCAGACGTACTTTCTTCGCTCTCATAAAGCGTCCAATCTGCTCCATCTCACCATGTCGGACAAGGTCCTGGAAGATAATGTCATTGGAGAAGTGTACAGCCCGGACTGGCTTGAGTGGTAGAGGTGCAGGAGTCTGCTGTGCAGGTATGTGTGCTGTGTGACGTGCAGCAGCACTGTAGCGTGTTCCTTTGCTGTACGAAGGGATGTAACTGGAACTGGTTTTGTGTGTAGGTGTGTAAAGTGATGGGGTGTAGCTTGTGGGGGTATAGTGAGTTGAGCTGTACTTTGTTTGGGTGTATGAAGTGGGTGTGTATTTGGTGGGGGTGTAGTGCGTCGGTGTGTAATTGGTGGGGGTGTAGTGCGTAGGTGTGTAATTGCTGGGGGTGTAATGCGTAGGTGTGTAATTGGTGGGGGTGTAGTGTGTTGGTGTGTACGTCATTGGTGTGTACTGACTATATCGCGTGGTGTACGATGACACTGGTAGCTGGTAGCTATACTTCATCCCTGCGGTCAACACGGCTCTTCCTCCCCCTATGCGCTCAGCCCAGGAGGAGGGGTGGGAGAAATCCAAGAAAACTTTGCAATCCAGTCAGTGGAAACAAATTACTTTGTCCTTTTCACGCTTATCCTCCTTGACTTTTTTCACTTCCTTCTGATCCTTGAGTTTCCAACCAGAGTAGCACAGCTACTCTCTCTGCAGAGTGCCAAAACCTTCCCAAAGTCAATTCTCACTGGCCAAACTTCCTCTTTTTATGTCTTTCTTTCCTTCTGGTTCTCTGGATTTCTCCCTCGTGCCTCCTGTCTTGTTTCTCCAGTCCTTTTGTATGTCACTACAGTTTCCTCTGGCTTTGTACAGGCTGGTGGTCTGATGGAGCAGGTGGGAGAGGGTCCCTATATACACTCTGGAGGGCTATTTTGGTGCCCGTCATCCCTCATATCGAGTGACTTTAGCTTGGAACGAAGTGGTCTCTGCCAGGCCAGGCTCCTCCCACTATGACCCCTGACACTGACACTGCCTCCACCCCTAACCCCATAGCACAAACACATTTGGGTCTTTATGGAGCTTGCCCAACATGCCTAATACCACATCACATCAAAATGTCCATGATCAACATCAGCAGAGGAACAAACTGTCATTAACAGTTGAGGGAAATTAAATGTTTACAGTTCAGTGTAGATGTGTTTTTATGGCCCCTGGGTACAGGTCAGGCAGCCTTTTTTGGAATTTCACAAGCGACAGCACTGACACCTGGTCATGGTGGTTAACAGTGTGAGAGTCACATGTCGAGTCACATGGCTTAAATGTGATTTTCAGAATTAGTTTGACATTTTGTTTTTGTTACTTAGGAAGGGTTCAAGAACTCTCACCTCAAAACAATAACAACCTGAATACTTGAACTATTTCAACAGAAGTAATGTACGAGAATTTAGGACACGTTATTTGACATTAAGAAAATAGCAGACAAACAAGGTCTTCAAAAGTTATTTTATTTGCCATGAAAGATTAACATACTTTTTGGTTGCTTGAACAACTACTGTATCTATTCTTATTATGACAGGTCTTTAAACTTTGGAAGGATCAATATTTTAACCATAGCATCTCTGCTATTAGAGAAAACAGTAACCCTATCACATGGTTGACATCTGATCTACACTCACTTGCCTGGACCCATTGGACCAATAGTAACTTGCCATACAGGACGTTCAGGAACCACTGGGCCAATAGTATCCAGCCATTCAGGGAGTTCAGTGCAGGAGCGCAGTCTTGGCCAACAGTTGTGTCCTAGGGACATAAATCTATGCTGCGAAATGTAACCCATTTCTCTAGATGGCATTAAAAGATCAGATGGTTTTGGTTTAAAAAAGAAGGCCCTTTACAGTGCAGTGATCTTTCAATCTGTGTGACCTTCAATCATATTGGAAAATCTGATTAGCTCAAATCCCAAAGCAATGTTTTGAAATGTAGTAAAGTTGGTACTGTGGTTACTCCATTTTCATGTCATATGATTTTGTGAGTTGGAAGTTGTGCATGTGAACCGTGACAGCCGGGACATTGTGCCAGTGCCAGCTGTTCTCAGCAGACAGGCAGGAACTTCTAAGAGTGGCAGAGCTGGTTCAAGCTGGATTTCAAAGGCTTTGGACTTGGACATTTCACAGGAGCTGCTCCATGCTCGCCAACGAAAATAGCATGGCTACCATCCCACTGGTTTTCTCTTACCAAGGTCTCGCAGGGTAGACTTTACTGTGCCCTAAGGGGCAACCTTTATGGTTGACTAGAAACCACAACATAGGCCTCCTCTTACTATCATGCCTGTCTTGAGAAGCAGTACATTCTACCATAATGTACATCCTTTTATGTGTGTCCTGCATCTGTCATTAGGTGCAATTCCACTATAAGGATCCACTGGCTCACTTACCATCAATATGTCAAGGCTTATGTTACATCTCATCATGGCAAATTGTATTACAATGAGGGAGAAGATATAAGCTTGTTGCAAAACCATCCTTCTTCTAGAACTGTTGATTGTAATTAGGGGTATAATAGGCTTGTGTATTCAGTTGCAAAGAAATGAAGTTACATACATCCATTAACTCCATCCATTACCTAACTGGAGGGGCCCTTTAAACTCATTATGATTATCCACGTTGGGATTGGAACTGTATGGGTGACTTTACCTTCGGATTAGAACTGACCCCGGCCCTGAACATAAACCTTTTTTAGCCCTGCACTGTCTCCACCCAGCACAGCTGACCATTCTGCACCGAGGAGCTGGTGGAAAAGTCTTAGAGCTCATGTCTAGACAAACTGAGGTGAGAGTAATTTATAACCGCAGCTCGGGGAAGAGACTTTATGCACTGATTATCGAGTTCACCAGTCTCTCATAAAGAAGTGTGGTGAGAGGGTGGTGGAGTTCCATGAACTATGGTGCTACCCCTTCCCAAAGCCCCTACCCACCCAAGACTGAGAAGGGCCTCGTTTGGTGGGAGTTGTTTGTTTGTTGTCCTCTTGCATCACCCTTGGATACATGCCAAAAGGAGTGCTCACGTGATCTGTAGGGGTTGAATCACCCTCCATTCAGTGTGCTATACATAGATACAGGCCCACCTCCCGCATGCCTTAAAAGGCACATACAGTATTGCATACGGTCAATTACCACCAAGCAGTTCCATGTTAAAAGCTTCCTGGTGTGTGAATCGCTGTAGTGTTTCAAGTTAGTAATCACTATAATCACTATAGCAGTAGCGTATGTGGTGAGTGGGTCTGTGCATGGTGATGAGTGTAAGTGTGTGGTGTGAGTGTGGGTGCGTGTGTGTGTGAGAGAAGAGTGTCAGTGTGTGCCTGTAGGCATGTGAGTCTTAGTGGGTACACACACACACACACACACACACACACACACACACACACACACGATAACAGCAGCTAATGGGGATCCATAATAAATACCTGTGGATGAGCATAGAGTCCATGCAGGTAGTACAGTGGTAGCTGTCTTTTGAAAAGTCTTATGGCTTGGGGAAAAAACCTGTCTCTGAGCCTTTTGGTCCGAGACCCAATGCTTCGGTACCGCCTGCCGGACAGGAGCAAAGAGAACAGTCCATGAGACAAGAGAGAACAGTCCATGTTTTCCAATTGCAGCTGTGTCATGACTTTGGCAAAGCCTTTATGTATACAGTGCATTCAGAAAGTATTCAGACCCATTGACTTTTCCCACATGTTGTTACATTACTGCCTTATTCTATAATGGATCAAAAATATCTGTACCCACTGCAAAGTATTAGGATCCTTATAAGGACAGACCAAAGGATTAGGACACAGCCGAGGACAGACAGAGGCATCGTGATGTTAACAACCTGTCAAATAGGCTTATCATGTTGACCGGACAGCTATGGATTCCAAAACACTTTGATGTTGACTTTCATCAAGCTGGTGGCTGGATAGTTGGTGACTCACTCTCTAAGGTGAGATGAAACCATAGAAACCAGAACAGTGAAACAACCAATGTCAGCAAAGATTTCACAAGAATTCATAGAATATTGGCCTGTCCCCTGCTGCACTCCATTGTATGATTGACACGCACATTATTTTCAGGATCATCCTTAGATATGAGCGTACATACAGAGTAAACAAAACATTAGGAACACCTGCTCACTTACCAGGTGAGTCGAGGTGAAAGCTATGATCCCTTATTGATTTCACCTGTTAAATCCACTTCAATCAGTGTAGCTGAAAGGGAGGTGACCGGTTAAATAAGGATTTTTAAACCTTGAGAGATTGTGTATGTATGCCATTCAAATGGTGAATGGGCAAGACAAAATATTTAAGTGCCTTTGAACGGGTATGGTAGTAGGTGCCAAGCACACCAGTTTGAGTGTGTCAAGAACTTCAACGCTTCTGGGATTTTCACGTGCAACAGTTTCCTGTGTGTCAAGAATGGTCCACCACCCAAAGGACATCCAGTGAACTTGACACAACTGTTGGACGCATTGGAGATAGCATGGGCCATCTTCCCTGTGGAACGCTTTCGACACCTTGTAGAGTCCATGCCCCAACGAATTGAGGCTGTTCTGAGGGAAAAAGGGTGTTCTGCTGTTTTGTACACTCAGTGCATATTCTGAGCTTTGATTAATCTCCTAACATATTTTGAGTAGGACTAGGGCACGGGGCTGTCTGCAAAATGCATACCTATTGCCAAGTTGGCAGACAGCGTCCTTGTACTGATGATGGGGTGCCAGGTACCGCATGCTTCCTGTGCATGGCGTGATGAGCCTCTTCTCAGAACAGCCTGGCCTGCCCCGGTCACAGTGAGCCCCATTGGTGGCAGCACTATGCTCTCATCAGGGGGGCAGAGACAGGGAGCAGACTGACACACCTGGATTACTGGACAGTGAACACTGTGGGACTGGATCTCAGGCTGGATCCTCCAGGCCCAGTGGGAGATACACGCTCGGGCCGGCTGGATCCAGTTACGGCACGTGTGGCTAGGCCAGAATAGGAAGCCTACATCTAAATCAGGAGCCAGTAATCCTCAGTTCTTGCACAGGGAGCCTCCACCATGCCAGCTGCAATCACCAGTCACAGTGGCAGAAGTGTGAGACTGAACTGACAGTAGATATGAGGTCATTTATAGCAGGGAAGTTTGCATGTTAGAGAAAGTGATGAGAAAGCGTGTCCATGACTTCTCGATTTTCCTCCAACAACTGGTTGAGCCACACATTTAGGGCCCTGAATATATACCCCTAGAGTCGGTTGATGCATCGGTGCATCAATCTAAGTGACATTTAAACAAACTCCCCATAAAAATCAGTCAGTTTAAGCTAGAGATATTAGTTTTCCATTGGATGCGTCTCAATCTACCACATCTGCCGATGTCGCACTCCCTCATCTGTGGTGAAAGTTGGCAGAGCTAGATTGGTCTTCTCACGAAAACGTCTGTAGCATCCCAACGGATAATACAAACTACTATGACCACTCTATGGAAATATCTCACGAGACTCTCACGAATACTATGGTGGTCTCAGTTTTGTTCTACAACACCCACAAGTGTCGTCAGGGGACTCGTCTCAAGTCAGTACCGTCGATGTGCCAACTTCAGTTTTTAAATCAAATCAAATCCAATTTTATTTGTCACATACACATGGTTAGCAGATGTTAATGCGAGTGTAGCGAAATGCTTGTGCTTCTAGTTCCGACAATGCAGTAATAACCAACAAGTAATCTAACAATTCCTAAACTACTGTCTTATGCACAGTGTAAGGGGATAAAGAATATGTACATAAGGATATATGAATGAGTGATGGTACAGAGCAGCATAGGCAAGATACAGTAGATGGTATCGAGTACAGTATATACATATGAGATGAGTATGTAAACAAAGTGGCATAGTTAAAGTGGCTAGTGATACATGTATTACATAAGGATGCAGTCGATGATATAGAGTACAGTATATACGTATACATATGAGATGAATAATGTAGGGTAAGTAACATTATATAAGGTAGCATTGTTTAAAGTGGCTAGTGATATATTTACATCATTTCCCATCAATTCCCATTATTAAAGTGGCTGGAGTTGAGTCAGTGTCAGTGTGTTGGCAGCAGCCACTCAATGTTAGTGGTGGCTGTTTAACAGTCTGATGGCCTTGAGATAGAAGCTGTTTTTCAGTCTCTCGGTCCCAGCTTTGATGCACCTGTACTGACCTCGCCTTCTGGATGATAGCGGGGTGAACAGGCAGTGGCTCGGGTGGTTGATGTCCTTGATGATCTTTATGGCCTTCCTGTAACATCGGGTGGTGTAGGTGTCCTGGAGGGCAGGTAGTTTGCCCCCGGTGATGCGTTGTGCAGACCTCACTACCCTCTGGAGAGCCTTACGGTTGAGGGCGGAGCAGTTGCCGTACCAGGCGGTGATACAGCCCGCCAGGATGCTCTTGATTGTGCATCTGTAGAAGTTTGTGAGTGCTTTTGGTGACAAGCCGAATTTCTTCAACCTCCTGAGTTTGAAGAGGCGCTGCAGCGCCTTCTTCACGATGCTGTCTGTGTGAGTGGACCAATTCAGTTTGTCTGTGATGTGTATGCCGAGGAACTTAAAACTTGCTACTCTCTCCACTACTGTTCCATCGATGTGGATAGGGGGGTGTTCCCTCTGCTGTTTCCTGAAGTCCACAATCATCTCCTTAGTTTTGTTGACGTTGAGTGTGAGGTTATTTTCCTGACACCACACTCCAAGGGCCCTCACCTCCTCCCTGTAGGCCGTCTCGTCGTTGTTGGTAATCAAGCCTACCACTGTTGTGTCGTCCGCAAACTTGATGATTGAGTTGGAGGCGTGCGTGGCCACGCAGTCGTGGGTGAACAGGGAGTACAGGAGAGGGCTAAGAACGCACCGTTGTGGGGCCCCAGTGTTGAGGATCAGCGGGGAGGAGATGTTGTTACCTACCCTCACCATCTGGGGGCGGCCCGTCAGGATGTCCAGTACCCAGTTGCACAGGGCGGGGTCGAGACCCAGGTTCTCGAGCTTGATGACGAGCTTGGAGTGTACTATGGTGTTGAATGCCGAGCTGTAGTCGATGAACAGCATTCTCACATAGGTATTCCTCTTGTCCAGATGGGTTAGGGCAGTGTGCAGTGTGGTTGAGATTGCATCGTCTGTGGACCTATTTGAGCGGTAAGCAAATTGGAGTGGGTCTAGGGTGTCAGGTAGGGTGGAGGTGATATGGTCCTTGACTAGTCTCTCAAAGCACTTCATGATGACGGAAGTGAGTGCTACGGGGCGGTAGTCGTTTAGCTCAGTTACCTTAGCTTTCTTGGGAACAGGAACGATGGTGGCCCTCTTGAAGCATGTGGGAACAGCAGACTGGTATAGGGATTGATTGAATATGTCCGTAAACACACCAGCCAGCTGGTCTGTGCATGCTCTGAGGGTGCGGCTGGGGATGCCGTCTGGGCCTGCAGCCTTGCGAAGGTTAACACGTTTAAATGTTTTACTCACCTCGGCTGCAGTGAAGGAGAGACCGCATTTTTCCGTTGCAGGCAGTGTCAGTGGCACTGTATTGTCCTCAAAGTGGGCAAAAAAGTTATTTAGTCTGCCTGGGAGCAAGACATCCTGGTCCGTGACTGGGCTGGATTTCTTCCTGTAGTCCGTGATTGACTGTAGACCCTGCCACATGCCTCTTGTGTCTGAGCCGTTGAATTGGGATTCTACTTTGTCTCTGTACTGACGCTTAGCTTGTTTGATAGCCTTACGGAGGGAATAGCTGCATTGTTTGTATTCAGTCATGTTACCAGACACCTTGCCCTGATTGAAAGCAGTGGTTCGCGCTTTCAGTTTCACGCGAATGCTGCCATCAATCCAAGGTTTCTGGTTAGGAAATGTTTTAATCGTTGCTATGGGAACGACATCTTCAACGCACGTTCTAATGAACTCGCACACCGAATCAGTGTATTCGTCAATGTTGTTATTTGACGCAATACGAACCATGTCCCAGTCCACGTGATGGAAGCAGTCTTGGAGTGTGGAGTCAGCTTGGTCGGACCAGCGTTGGACAGACCTCAGCGTGGGAGCTTCTTTTTTTAGCTTTTGTCTGTAGGCAGGTATCAGCAAAATGGAGTCGTGGTCAGCTTTTCCGAAAGGGGGGCGGGGCAGGGCCTTATATGCGTCGCGGAAGTTAGAGTAACAGTGATCCAAGGTTTTTCCGCCCCTGGTTGCGCAATCGATATGCTGATAAAATTTATTTTGTTTTCAGATTAGCCTTGTTAAAATCCCCAACAGCGATGAATGCAGCCTCCGGATAAATGGTTTCCAGTTTGCAAAGAGTTAAATAAAGTTCGTTCAGAGCCATCGATGTGTCTGCTTGGGGGGGATATATACGGCTGTGATTATAATCGAAGAGAATTCTCTTGGTAGATAATGCGGTCTACATTTGATTGTGAGGAATTCTAAATCAGGTGAACAGAAGGATTTGAGTTCCTGTATGTTTCTTTCATCGCACCATGCCTCATTAGCCATAAGGCATACACCCCCACCCCTCTTCTTACCAGAAAGGTGTTTGTTTCTGTCGGCACGATGCGTGGAGAAACCCGTTGGCTGCACCGCTTCGGATAGCGTCTCTCCAGTGAGCCATGTTTCCGTGAAGCACAGAACATTACAGTCTCTGATGTCCCTCTGGAATGCTACCCTTGCTCGGATTTCATCAACCTTGTTGTCAAGAGACTGGACATTGGCAAGAAGAATGCTAGGAAGTGGGGCACGATGTGCCCGTCTCCGTAGTCTGACCAGAAGACCGCCACGTTTCCCTCTTTTTCGGAGTCGTTTTTGGGTCGCTGCATGCGATCCATTCCGTTGTCCTGTTTGTAAGGCAGAACACAGGATCCGTGTCGCGAAAAACATATTCTTGGTCGTACTGATGGTGAGTTGACGCTGATCTTATATACAGTAGTTCTTCTCGGCTGTATGTAATGAAACCTAAGATGACCTGGGGTGCTAATGTAAGAAATAACACGTAAAAAAAAACAAAAAACTGCATAGTTTCCTAGGAACGCGAAGCGAGGCGGCCATCTCTGTCGGCGCCGGAAGTAAGTGTCTGATCGCGTCTGATCCGTTTGGACTACAACGTGTCACAGGACTAGTCTGAAGGCAACCGGTACAGGTTTAAAACATTAATGGAAGTATAGAGGTAGTTTTGTGCCTACTCAAAAAATGGGGTTTAATATGTCTAAAAAATATATACAGTACCAGTCAAATGTCTGGACACACCTACTCATTCAAGGGTTTTTCTTAATTTTTTAAATATTTTCTACATTGTAGAACAATAGTGAAGACATCAAATCTATGAAATAACAGATATGGCGTCATGTATTACGCAAAAAATTGTTAAACAAATCAAAATATATTTTATTTTCTTCAAAGTAGCCACCCTTTGCCTTGATGACAGATTTGCACACGCTTGGCGTTCTCTCAACCAGCTTCACCTGGAATGCTTTTCCAACCGTCTTGAAGGAGTTCCCACATATGCTGAGCACTTGTTGGCTGCTTTTCCTTCACTCTGCAGTCCAACTCATCCCAAACCATCTCAATTGGGTTAAGGTCGGGTGGTTGTGGAGGCCAGGTCATCTGATGCAGCACTTCATTACTGGCCTTGGTCAAATAGCCCTTTCAGAAAGCTTGGAGGTGTGTTGGGTCATTGTCCTGTTGAAAATTAAATGATAGTCCCACTAAGTGCAAACCAGATGGGATGACGTATCACTGCAGAATGCTGTTGTAGCCATGATGGTTAACTCTGCCTCACAGATAGTGTCACCAGCAAAGCACCCCCACACCATCACACCTCCTCATCCATGCTTCACGGTGGGAACTACACATGCAGAGATCATGCGTTAACCGACTCTGCGTCTCACAAATACACGGCAGTTGTAACCAAAAATCTCAAATTTGGACTCATCAGACCAAAGGACAGATTTCCACCAGTCTAATGTCCATTGGCGTGTTTCTTGGCCCAAGCAAGTCTCTTTTTATTATTGGTGTCCTTTAATAGTGGTTTCTGTGCAGCAATTCGACCATGAGGGCCGGATTCACACAGTCTGCTCTGAATAGTTGATGTTGAGATGTGTCTGTTACTTGAACTCTGAAGCATTTATTTGGCCTGTAATTGGAGGTGCAGTTAACTCTAATGAACTTATCCTCTGAAGCAGAGGTAACTCTGGGTCTTCCTTTCCTGTGGTGGTCCTCATGTGAGCCAGTTTCATCATAGCTCCTGATTTTTTTGCTACTGAACTTGAAGAAACTTTCAAAGTTTTTTACATTTTCCGCATTGACTGACCTTCATGTCATAAAGTAATGATGGACTGTTATTTCTCTTTGCTTATTTGAGCTGTTCTTGTCATAATATGGACTTGGTCTTTTACCAAATAAGGCTATCTTATGTATACCACACTTACCTTCTCACAACACAACTGATTGGCTCAAATGCATTAAGAAGGAAAGAAATTCCACAAATGAACTTTTAACAAGGTACACCTGTTAATAGAAATGCATTCCAAATGACTACCTCATGAAGCTGGTTGAGAGAATGTCAATAGTGTGTTAAGCTGTCATCAAGACAAAGGGTGGCTACTTTGAAGAATCTGAAATATAAAATATATTTTGATTTGTTAAAAAAAAGCTTACTTTATGATTCTAAATGTGTTATTTCATAGTTTTGATGTCTTCACTATTATTCTACAATGTAGAAAATAGAACAAATAAAGAAAAACCCTTCAATGAGTAGGGGTGTCCAAACTTTTGACTGGTACTGTATATACATATTCCCTGAACTTTCTTATATCTCCTAGATATAGGACAGACACTTGAAAACCTTATTCCTTATGATTTATTTTTGGTTGTCTTTTTTGCCATTTATGTTACTCAATGTGTGTCTGTGGGTGGTAGTAAAAGCCAAATAATTTGTTTATATTTCTTTTTCATACCTAAAGGGGTCCTAAAACTCAAAATCAAATGCCTAAATGATCCATGGTATGACCATCTTAAAACAATTCCATATGTCATCTTAAATTAAACAGCACGATCATTACACAGGTGCACCTTGCATGCTGACTTCAGGAATGTCCACCAGAGCTGTTGCCAGAGAGTTGAATGTTAATTTCTCTACCATAAACTGCCTCCAACTGCAGACCACGTGTAACCACGCCAGCCCAGGACCTCCACATCCGGCTTCTTCACCTGCATCAGACCAGCCACCCAGACTGCCATTCATGCCATTCATCCGCCGCCATCACCTCAAGGTTTCATGATGATAATGCACGGCCCCATGCCGCAAAGATCTGTACACAATTCCTAGTAGCTGAAAATGTCCCAGTTCTTCCATGGCCTGCATAGTCACCAGATATGTCACCCATTGAGCATATTTGGGATGCTCTGGATTGACCTGATCAACTCTGTGCGAAGGAGACGTGCCGCATGAGGCAAATGGTGGTCACACCAGATAATGACTGGTTTTGTAATCCACACACCTACTTCTTTTAAGGTATCTGTGGACCAACAGATGCATATCAGTATTCCCAGTCATAGATTAGGGCCAAATGAATTTATTTCAATTGACTGATTTACTTATATGAACTGTAACTCAGTACTATCTTTGAAATTGTTGCATGTTGCGTTTTACATGTTTGTTCTGTGTTGATGAAAAGCCAAAATCAGTATGAGATGCTGGCATTTTAAAGCATACTTAATTTTCAGAATATCACATACTCTCAAACGTTCTATTTTCAAATACTCAATCAGCTTAGTATTTGGAATACAAGTACACATATTCAGACACGGCCATCCTCTTTTCTGGTTTGAAGAGTTTATACGATTGTAATAATCAAGGCCAAAGGTACCCTGGATATGTGACCCTTCTCACAGCCCATGGAAGTGGTGACCGACAGTTACACCTACATTTATGTGCCTTCATTGTAGGCATCAACTATTGCAAAACATGGAGGCTACAAAGTTAGCTGTGCATCACGTAATGTGGCACATTTCCATCGACTACTTATCAGCGCTGCCCTCTATGCGTGTCTTTGAACATGCTGTGGCAGGCATCCACAAACGGATGATCTGACAGCTTTCAGAGCCTCTAATCTGAGCCTTGCTCCTAGCACGGATGGCAGACCACCCCAAACTACATCGGGCTATTTCCTCTGCAAATGAGAGCGTCCGGCGTCTACCACCTGGCCCGAGATGTATGGCATGGCCATCATGGTTCCCATGCCTCTGGACTCTAGAGTTGCTGAGCCCTCAAGGCACAAGGACATAGTTTCCATGGGAATTGGTCAATATTTTCATACAGAGAGAAGACCAAAATAGTGTTGCCCGGAAAAGTATCAATGATAAATTAATTAATTTGACTTTCAGTGTTGCCTTTGCTTATTTTAAGTTGACATAAAAGAGACAGGAAAGTTACGGCATGTTTAACAGCACAGTACTTTGGCTTGGATGCACTTCAATTGTGGACATTTTGCCTGAAAACTATTATAGGTAGACTTATCATATGATGTGCTCAGACCCAGAGAAAGTAAGACACACATCTTGAAGAACACAAACAGTAGGCCTGTTGCTGCACCCATCACACAAGGAGGGCACCATGGAAATTCCAAGGCTATATTTAGTTGGGGCTCAGTTTTAAATAACATCCTTTCTGTGTAAACGCACCAATCAATTTAAAAGTCAAGGCTCCAAAGATTGTTGGAGAGTATTCCTTGAGGTAATTTAAGCTGAAAGAAAGAGATTTGGAATTGTGACTATTTGTGGTCACAATTCAGGGCTGAAATATATCACCTTGACTTTCAAAGGAGGTTCACTGGTACTCTGAAGTGTATGCCTATACCATGGTCTGAACAATGGTTTAGAGCAGGCTATTAGACATGAGCCTATGCTTAATACAGGGATACAGGGATATATAGTTCATTCTAATTATGATCACATAGATTAATGCAGATGTTTCTGACCACGACTCCATTTTGTTGCTCACAGCCTATAGACAGAAACTAAAACAGGAAACGCCCATGCTCAGGTCTGTTCAACTCTGGTCCGACCAATCTGATTCCACGCTTCAAAATTGCTTTAATCACGTGGACTGGGATATGTTCTGCATAGCGTCAGAAAACAACATTGATGAATACGCTGATTTGGTGAGCGAGTTTATTAGCAAGTACATTGGTGATGTTGTACCCACAGCAACTATTAAAACCTTCCCCAACCAGAAACCGTGGATTGATGGCACCATTCGTGCGAAACAAAGCGCGAACCACTGCTTTTAATCAGGGAAAGGCAGCCGGTAACATGACCGAATACAAACAGTGTAGCTATTCCCTCCGCAAGGCAATCAAACAAGCTAAGCAAATCAAATGTATTTATATAGCCCTTCTTACATCAACTGATATATCAAAGTGCGGTACAGAAACCCAGCCTAAAACCCCAAACAGCAAGCAATGCAGGTGTAGAAGCACGGTGGCAAGGAAAAACTCCCTAGAAAGGCCAAAACCTGGGAAGAAACCTAGAGAGGAACTAGGCTATGAGGGGTGGCCAGTCCCCCTCTGGCTGTGGCGGGTGGAGAGCATAACAGAACATGGCCAAGATGTTCAAATGTTCATAAATGACCAGCATGGTCAAATAATAATAATCACAGTAGTTGTCGATGGTGCAGCACCTCAGGAGTAAATTTGGCTTTTCATAGCCGATCATTAAGAGTATCTCTACCACTCCTGCTGTCTCTAGAGAGCTGAAAACAGCAGGTCTGGGACAGGCAGCACATCCGGTGAACAGGTCAGGATTCCATAGTACCCTCCAAACTCATCATTAAGCTCGAGACAGACCCCGCTCTGTGCAACTGGGTCCTGGACTTCCTGACGGGCCGCCCCCAGGTGGTGATCCTCAACACCGGGGCCCCACAAGGGTGTGTTCTCAGCTCTCTCCTGTACTCCCTGTTCACCCATGACTGCGTGGCCATGCACGCCTCCAACTCAATCATCAAGTGTGCAGACGACACTACAGTGGTAGGCTTGATTACCAACGACGACGAGACAGCCTACAGGGAGGAGGTGAGGGCCCTCGGAGTGTGGTGTCAGGAAAATAACCTCACACTCAACGTCAACAAAACTAAGGTGATGATCTTGGACATCAGGAAACAGCAGAGGGTGCACCCTCCCATCCACATCGACGGGACAGTAGTGGAGAGGGTAGTAAGTTTTAAGTTCCTTGGCGTACACATCACAGACAAACTGAATTGGTCCACTCACACAGACAGCATCGTGAAGAAGGCGCAGCAGCGCCTTTCAACCTCAGGAGGCTGAAGAAATTCGGCTTGTCACCAAAAGCACTCACAAACTTCTACAGATGCACAATCGAGAGCATCCTGTTGGGCTGTATCACCGCCTGGTACGGCAACTGCTCCGCCCACAACCGCAAGGCTCTCCAGAGGGTAGTGAGGTCTGCACAACGCATCACCGGGGGCAAACTACCTGCTCTCCAGGACACCTACACCGCCCGATGTCACAGGAAGGCTAAAAAGATCAACCACCCAAGCCACTGCCTGTTCACCCCACTATCATCCAGAAGGCGAGGTCAGTACAGGTGCATCAAAGCTGGGACCGAGAGACTGAAAAACAGCTTTTATCTCAAGGCCATCAGACTGTTAAACAGCCATCACTAACATTGAGTGGCTGCTGCCAACATACTGACTCAATCTCTAGCCACTTTAATAATTAATAATTGGATGTAATAAATGTATCACTAGTCACTTTAAACAATGCCACTTTATATAATGTTTACATGCCCTACACTACTCATCTCTAATGTATATACTGTACTATATACCATCTACTGCATCTTGCCTATGCCGTTCGGCCATCGCTCATCCATATATATTTTTATGTACGTATTCTTATTCATTCCTTTACACTTGTGTGTATAAGGTGGTTGTTGTGAAATTGTTAGATTACTTGTTCGATATTACTGTATGGTCGGAACTAGAAGCACAAGCATTTCACTACACTCGCATTAACATCTGCTAGCCATGTGTATGTGACAGATCAAATGGGATTTGATGTGTAAATCCACGAGACAAGCAGCTCCTACCACACAGATGGAACCCACCTAAAGATAGATGTCATTGAAAGTTGTTCACAAACTCACTCAAATCTCTCCTCAAAAGGATACAAATAGATAGCCTGTAAATCCCTTGGCTTCTTGAACTGGTTCACACACTGTCCTCAATGTCTCAGGCTGTCTTCAGAACAAATGGTACAGTCAAAGCCAAGGGCTTTATATGTCATCAAAAGGTGGAAAGGAAATTGCATAATAATAATAATAATATAATGGTTATATGTAGGTAATAAACTTTTAGAAAGAACAATGTTTGTTAGTGACCACTTTCACTGAGGCTCATTATTTTGAGTGTGTAAAGTGTGAAGTTGGCCAAACATTTGACCAGCCATACCCTTCCTTTATTACCATATAGCAGATATGAGAGAGTGAGAGTGTGTTATTTGTTCTGAGGTAAAGGTATTGAGGCCCTTTCCAAGCTAAGGGATATAGTGGCTTGCAAAAGTATTCACCCCCCTTGGCATTTTTCTTATTTTGTTGCCTTACAACCTGGAATTAAAATAGATTTTTTGGGGGGGGTTTGTATCATTTGATTTACACAACATGCCTTCAACTTTGAAGATGCAATATGTTTTGACTTGTGAAACAAAGAAATAATAAGTAAAAAAACACAAAACATGAGCGTGCATAACTATTCAACCCTCCCCCAAAGCCAATACTTTGTAGAGCCACCTTTTGCAGCAATTACAGCTGCAAGTCTCTTGGGGTATGTCTCTACAAGCTTGGCACATTTAGCCACTTTTGCCCATTCTCCCAGTCTCCAGCTTCTTCAAGTTGGATGGGTTCCACTTGTGTACAGCAATCTTTAAGTCATACCACAGATTCTCAATTGGATTGAGGTATGGGCTTTGACTAGGCCATTCCAAGACATTTAAATGATTCCCCTTAAACCACTTGAGTGTTGTTTTAGCAGTATGCTTAGGGTCATTGTTCTGCTGGAAGGTGAACCTCCATCCCAGTCTCAAATCTCTGGAAGACAAACAGTTTTTCTTCAAGAATTTCCCTGTATTTAGCGCCATCCATCATTCCTTCAATTCTGACCAGTTTCCCAGTCCCTGCCGATGAAATACATCCCCACAGCATGATGCTTTTACCAACATGCTGCACTGTGGAGATGGTGTTCTCCGGGTGATGAGAGTTGTTGGGTTTGCGCCAGATATAGTGTTTTCCTTGATGGCCAAAAAGCTCAATTTTAGTCTCATCTGACCAGAGTACCTTCTTCCATATGTTTGGGGAGTCTCCCACATGCCTTTTGGCAAACACCAAACGTGTTTGCTTATTTTCTTCTTTAAGCAATGGGCTTTTCTGGCCACTCTTCCATAAAGCCCAGCTCTGTGCAGTGCACGGCTTAGTGGTCCTATGGACAGACACTCCAATCTCTGCAGTGGAGCTTTGCAGCTCTATCAGGATTATCTTTGGTGTCTATTTTTGCCTCTCTGATTAATGCCCTCCTTGCCTGGTCCGTGAGTTTTGGTGGGCGGCCCTCTCTTGGCAGGTTTGTTGTAGTGTCATTCTTTCCATTTTTCTATAATGGATTTAACGGTGCTCCGTGGGGTGTTCAAAGTTTCTGATATTTTTTTATAACCCAACCCTGTTCTGTACTTCTCCACAACTTTGTCCCTGACCTGTTTGGAGAGCTCCTTGGTCTTCATGGTACCGCTTGTGTCTCGATCGTTGAAATGATTGGATCAAGGCGCAGCGTGCGTAGAGTTCCACATATTTTAATTAATAGAAACTCACCAAACAAAACAAGCACAAACGAACCGTGAAGCTACTGGTGTGCACACAGGCAACTATCTGTAGACAAGATCCCACAAAGCACAATGAGGAAATGGCTACCTAAATATGATCCCCAATCAGAGACAACGATAAACGGCTGTCTCTGATTGGGAACCATACCAGGCCAACATAAACCATTAATCTCCTAGATGACCCACCCTAGTCACTATCATGCCCCTACCAACAGAGAATAAACCGCTCTCTATGGTCAGGGCATGACAGTTTGCTTGGTGATGCCCCTTGCTTTGTGGTGTTGCAGACGCTGGGGCCTTTCAGAACAGGTGTGTATATATATACTCAGATCATGTGACACTTAGATTGCACACAGGTGGACTTTATTTAACTAATTATGTGACTTCTGAAGGTAATTGGTTGTACCAGATCTTATTTAGGGGTTTCATAGCAAAGGGGGTGAATACATATGCATGCACCACTTTTCAGTTTTTATTAAAAAATATATTTTCACTTCACCAATTTGGACTATTTTGAGTATGTCCATTATATGAAACCCAAATAAAAATCAATTTAAATTACAGGTTGTAATGCAACAAAATAGAAAAAAATTCAAGGGGGATGAATACTTTTGCAAAGCATTGTATAATGGAGCAGAACATTTGACCCTGGGAACTTACTGACCGTACATATCACCCCATTAACACCGCTCCCCTAATAGTTTCCTATGACTGAAAGCAAACCAATGTTAAAAGGCTTCCCGCTTCACAAAGCCAAAGCTGTTCCAAAGGGGGATCACTCGTTTTATGTGCTTAGTATGTTTAGAATAGTGCTTTGTGTGCTCCCTTTGGAGACACGGGCCACAGTGAGGGGCTGTAGCTGCTGACAGTGACCAGGTATGAGAATGCTAACCCGTAAAGGGCCGCAGCAGTAAACGGGGCCAGCAGCTGTCCAGTCCACAGCCAGAGCAGGAGTGTCCGGACTTCACACGGAGTGGAGAGAGCCAGGGTGCAGGCCTGCTTGTCTGGGGATAGGGTTACCCGAGCCGGGCCTCCATGGAAAATGAGGGTGGGGTGAAAGGCCAGCCGTGTGTGCATTTAATTTGTTGATGTTTGATTACATAATGGGGGCATGTGACTGAGTTTTGCCCTGGGAATGGTTGGCATTCAGCAGCCAATGGATAGGAGGACAGATAGTGATTAAAACAAGTAACATGCAGTAACTAACCTTGACAAACTTGTACCCTCCACATCAAAAAACAATGGCATTCTGGACAATCTTCAGATGGCATCCTCTATAACAAAGTGCAGACAAGACCATTTACAAGTCATCATTCCTACCTATGAAATTTCCATTAAGGAGAGGACACTGACATAAATGCAAAATATAAGATCCCGTGTCATGGTGGACACACAGGTCCATAATAACCGTGACAACTAATGGACTTATTGAAACTTACCTCAAGACTAATCCCTCCTTAATCTCTGACACAATATCCATGTAGTGTGTGCCCTTATCAACACTGCTCCCACCATGGAGGATCAGTCTGCAGGAGCTCTCACCCTGTGACCTCCTCTTATTGTCACACCATTGGGGCATATCTCTGGCATACCGTTCCTCGTTAGTAGCTGTGGAGGTTGCGTGACAGGAATTAATTTAACTGAGTAGCCAGTGGGCAAAAGATTGGATGGTAAAAAAAAGTGGGAAGCAAGCTGCGTGAACTAATTACGTAACACAAATAGAATTTCCAGCTGGAGTTTGACCTAATGCAGACCAGCAGGTTGGGGCTGCACTGTCTTCAGTCATACACCTGCCAAGAGAGCTTTTCAAGGAAACACAGAGGTAATGTAAAATATACACACCTATCTATAGCCAAGCTGACAGGACTTATTAGTCCTATTCAAGATGACAACCACACACAGTCAATCTCTGCCCTGCAGCCATCCACGCTTACCAAACCTCAGCTCTGCTCTTCAATCATCATGTCTACCATTTACCAGTGGACAGAGAGACCAACCTATGAAAGGTCATATGAAGAGTTGATTTGAGAACTTAAAGTTCCTACCAACCGGTTTAGAATTAGTTGCCATTAGGGATGAAATAATACATGATATTATGAAGAGACAGATATTATTAGGCCAAATAGTTAGTTATACATTACTCTAAATACAATTTCATAGTATTGACTACTTTTAGATACACATTTTATTTATCTGTTATTTTACCAGGTAATTTGACTGGAAAATGAGAACACATTCTCATTAATGACCTGGGGAATAGTTACAGTGGAGATGAGGGGGATGAATGAGACAATTGTAAACAGGGGTTTATTAGGTGACCATGATGGTTCAAGTGCCAGATTGGGAATTTAGCCAGGACACCAGGGTTAACACCCCTACTCTCACAATAAGTGCAATGAGGACACCTGTTTAACACCCCTACTCTCACACACCATTTAACACCCCTACTCTCACAATAAGTGCCATGAGGACACCTGTTTAACACCCCTACTCTCACAATAAGTGCCATGAGGACACCTGTTTAACATCCCATCAGAAAGACAGCACCCTACACAGGGCAGCTTCCTGGGGCCCTGGGATATTTTTTTTAGTCCAGAGGAAAGAGTGCCTCCTACTGGCCCTCCAACACCACTTCTAGCAGCATCTGGTCTCCCATCCAGGTACTGACCAGGACCAAACCAGCTTAGCTTCAGAAGCAAACCAGCAGTGGTATGCAGGTTGGTATGCTGCTGGCATATAAAAATTTATTGGTTAGCAGTAAATTGCACTGATTGGTTATTATTGTTTATACAATGGGTGGTTTGGAATTCCCATTGTTAGAGTCTATCCTGCCCATGATATTCTAGACAACATACATATGGCCACTAGAGTCTGGACTAGACAGACAGGCAGAAATCCCTTATAAAAGTCAGGGTAGGAGTCGAGAAACCTGCATAAAGCTATACGATATTAATTATCTTAAATCCTGGAAAAGATTTGTAATGTTGAGCTTTTTGTTCATGTAATTCTTGCTCATGGTGGGTTTTTGACTCCTTGATGGAGAGTTCTCCTTGTAGGAATTTACCCAGAATGCACCGCATGGCCCATTGACAACGTACAGCCAACGTACACAGTGGGTGCTAATAGGATTCCAATGACATATTATGTCGGTGTTTGTCTACCCCCCACAGGACTCCCGGGTGGCGAGGTGGTCTAAGGCACTGCATCTGTTGTCCCTGGTTCGAATTCAGGCTGCAACACATCTGGCTGTGATTGGAAGTCCCATAGTGTGGTGCATAATGGGCCCAGCGTTGTCCAGGGTAGGCTGTCGTTGTAAATAAGAATTTGTTACATTTAAGTCATTTGGCAGACGCTCTTATCCAGAGCGACTTACAAATTGGTGAATTCACCTTATGACATCCAGTGGAACAGCCACTTTACAATAGTGCATCTAAATCATTTAAGTGGGGGGGGTGAGAAGGATTACTTTATCCTATCCTAGGTATTCCTTAAAGAGGTGGGGTTTCAGGTGTCTCCGGAAGGTGGTGATTGACTCCGCTGTCCTGGCGTCGTGAGGGAGTTTGTTCCACCATTGGGGGGCCAGAGCAGCGAACAGTTTTGACTGGGCTGAGCGGGAACTGTACTTCCTCAGTGGTAGGGAGGCGAGCAGGCCAGAGGTGGATGAACGCAGTGCCCTTGTTTGGGTGTAGGGCCTGATCAGAGCCTGGAGGTTCTTAAGTGACTTGCCTTGTTAAATAAAGATTAAGTAATTGGCATTTTGCTATGTAAATAACTGTGCTACAAAAAAAGTACTACACAAGTATGATATATTCAATATCTGAACATGCAAATGATCTAAATCAAAGCTTCACCCTCTGTAGTTATACTGAACAAAAATATAAACACAACATGTAAAGTGTTGGTCCCATGTTTCATGAGCTGAAATAAAATATCTCAGAAATGTTCCATATGCACAAAAAGCTTATTTCTCTCAAATTCTGTGCACAAATTTGTTTACATCCCTGTTAGTGAGCGTTTCTCCTTTGCCAAGATAATCCATCCACATGACAGGTGTGGCATATCAAGAAGCGGGGGAAAAAAGCAGAATTTCAAATCAAATACCTAAATTATCCATGGTATTACCATCTTAAAACAATTCCATATGCCATCTTAAATTAAACAGCATGATCATTAAATAGGTGCACCTTGTGCTGGGGACAATAAAAGGCCACTCTGAAATGTGCAGTTTTGTCACATAATACAATGCCACAGATGTGTCAAGTTTTGAGGGAGCTTGCAATTGGCATGCTATCCTCAGGAATCTCCACCAGAGCTGTTGCCAGATAATTGAATGTTCATTTCATTACAATAAGCCACCTCCAATGTCATTTTAGAGAATTTGCAACCGGCCTCACCATGTGTAACCACCCCAGCACAGGACCTCCACATTAGAGGTCGACCGATTATGATTTTTCAATACCGATACCGATTATTGGAGGACCGAAAAAATCCGATACCGATTAATCGGCAATTTTTATTTATTTATTTGTAATAATGACAATTACAACAATAATAAATGAACACTTATTTTAACTTAATACATCAATAAAATCAATTTAGCCTCAAATATATAATGAAACATGTTCAATTTGGTTTAAATAATGCGTGTTGGAGAAGTGTTGGAGAAGAAATTAAAAGTGCAATATGTGCCATGTAAAAAAGCTAATGTTTGAGTTCCTTGCTCAGAAAATGATAACATATTGTTTTTGTTTTTTATTTAACCTGGCAAGTCAGTTAAGAACACATTCTTATTTTCAATGACGGCCTGGGAACGGTGGGTTAACTGCCTGTTCAGGGGCAGAACAACAGATTTGTACCTTGTCAGCTCGGGGGTTTGAACTTGCAACCTTCCAGTAACTAGTCCAACACTCTAACCACTAGGCTACCCTGCTGCCCCATGAAGGTTGGTGTTTCCTTTTAACATGAGACTTCAATATTCCAAGGTAAGAGGTTTTAGGTTGTAGTTAATATAGTATTTATAGGACTATTTCTCTCTACACCATTTGTATTTCATATACCTTTGACTATTGGATGTTCTTCACTTTAGTATTGCCAGTGTAACAGTATAGCTTCCGTACCTCTCCTCTCCTCGAACCAGGAACACAACAACAACAGCCACCCTCAAGCCAGCGTTACCCATGCAGAGCAAGGGGAACAACTACTCCAAGTCTCAGAGCGAGTGACATTTGAAACGCTATTAGCGTGCACCCCGCTAACTAACTAGCCATTTCACATCAGTTACACCAGCCATTAGGCTGAATGGCTTGAAGTCATAAACAGCGCTGTGCTTGCGAAGAGCTGTTGGCAAAACGCACTAAAGTGCTATTTGAATGAATGCTTACGAGCCTGCTGCTGCCTACCATCACTCAGTCAGACTGCTCTATCAAATCATAGACTTAGTTATAACATAATAACACACAGAAATACGAGCCTTTGGTCATTAATATGGTCGAATCCGGAAACTATCATTTCGAAAACAAAACATTTATTATTTCAGTGAAATATGGAACTGTTACGTATTTTCTCTAAGGGGTGGCATCCGTTAGTCTAAATATTCCTGTTACATTGCACAACCTTCAATGTTATGTCATATTACATAAAATTCTGGCAAATTCATTCGCAATGAGCCAGGCTGCCCAAACTGTTGCATATATCCTGACTCTGCTTGCAATGAACGCAAGAGAAGTGACACAATTTCACCTGGTTAATATAACCAGCTAAATATGCAGGTTTAAAAATATATACTTCTGTGTATTGATTTTAAGAAAGGAATTGGTGTTTGTGGTTAGGTTTATGGGTACAGTCATACAACGATTGTGCTTTTTTCGCAAATGCGCTTTTGTTAAATCATCCCCCTGCGTTGCATCGATTATATGCAACACAGGACACGCTAGATTTTTTTATTTTTATTTCACCTTTATTTAACCAGGTCGGCTAGTTGAGAACAAGTTCTCATTTGCAACTGCGACCTGGCCAAGATAAAGCATAGCAATTTGACACATACAACAACACAAAGTTACACATGGAATAAACAAAACATACAGTCAATAATACAGTAGAACAAAAGAAAACAAAAAGTCTATATACAGTGAGTGTAAAGTAAGTTAAGTTAAGTTAAGTTAAGGAAATAAATAGGCCATGGTGGCGAAGTAATTACAATATAGCAATTAAACACTGGAATGGTAGATTGGCAGAAGATGAATGTGCAGGTAGAGATACTGGGGTGCAAAGGAGCAAAATAAATCAAATAAAAATACCAGTATGGGGATGAGGTAGGTAGATAGATGGGCTGTTTACAGATGGGCTATGTACAGGTATAGTAATCTGTAAGCTGCTCTGACAGCTGGTGCTTAAAGCTAGTGAGGGAGATGTGAGTCTCTAGCTTCAGAGATTTTTGCAATTCGTTCCAGTCATGGGCAGCAGAGAACTGGAAGGAAAGACGACCAAAGGAGGAATTGGCTTTGGGGGTGACCAGTGAGATATATCTGCTGGAGAGCGTGCTACGAGTGGGTGCTGCTATGGTGACCAGTGAGCTGAGATAAGGCGGAGCTTTACCTAGCAGAGACTTGTGGATAACCTGTAGGTTTGGCGACAAGTATGAAGCGAGGGCCAACCAACGAGAGCGTACAGGTCGCAATGCTGGGTAGTGTATGGGGCTTTGGTGACAAAACGGATGGCACTGTGATAGACTGTATCCAGTTTGTTGAGTAGAGTGTTGGAGGCTATTTTATAGATGACATCACCGAAGTCGAGGATCGGTAGGATGGTCAGTTTTACGAGGGTATATTTGGCAGCATGAGTGAAGGATGCTTTGTTGCGATATTGGAAGCCAATTCTAGATTTAATTTTGGATTGGAGATGCTTAATGTGAGTCTGGAAGGAGAGTTTACAGTCTAACCAGACACCCAGGTATTTGTAGTTGTCCACGTATTCTAAGTCAGAGCCGTCCAGAGTAGTGATGCTGGACGGGCGAGCAGGTGCGGGCAGTGATTGATTGAATAGCATGCATTTAGTTTTACTTGCGTTTAAGAGCAGTTGGAGGCCACGAAAGGAGAGTTGTATGGCATTGAAGCTCGTCTGGAGGTTAGTTAGCACAGTGTCCATGGAGGAACCAGAAGTATACAGAATGGTGTCGTCTGCGTAGAGGTGGATCAGATAAACTAGTAATATCATCAACCATGTGTAGTTAACTAGTGATTATGATTGATTGTTTTTTATAAGATACGTTTAATGCTAGGTAGCAACTTACCTTGCCTTCTACAGCAGTCGCGTAACAGGCAGGCTCCTCGTGGAGTGCAATGAGAGGCAGGTGGTTAGAGCATTGGACTAATTAACTGTAAGTTTGCAAGATTGAATCCCCCGAGCTGACAAGGTAAAAATCTGTCGTTCTGCCCCTGAAAAAGGCAGTTAACCCACCATTCCTAGGCCGTCATTGAAAATAAGAATGTGTTCTTTAACTGACTTGCCAAGTTAACTAAAGGTGTAAAAATGTGTTTTTTTAAATCTGCAAAATCGGTGTCCAAAAATACAGATTTCCGATTGTTATGAAAACTTGAAATCGGCCCTAATTAATCGACCATTCCGATTAGTCGATCGACCTCTACTCCACATCCATCTTCTTCACCTGCGGGATCAGCCACCCGGATAGTTAATAAAACTGTGGGTTTGCACAACCAAATAATTTCTGCACAAAGCTTATCTGCATGCTCGTTGTCCTCACCAAGGTCTTGATCTGACTGCAGTTTGGCGTCGTAACTGACTTCAGTGGAAAAATGCTCACCTTCGATGTCCACTGGCACGTAGGAGAAGTTTGCTCTTCACGGATGAATTCCGGTTTCAACTGTCCGGACAGATGGCTGATGGTGTCGTGTGGGTGAGCGGTTTGCTGATGTCAATGTTGTGAACAGAGTACCCCATGTTGGCGCTGGGGTTATGGTATGGACGGGCATAAGCTACGGACAATGAACACAATTGGATTTCAACAATGGCAATTTGAATGCACAGAGACCGTGACGAGATTCTGAGGCCCTTTGTTGTGCCATTCATCCGCCGCCATCACCTCATGTTTCAGCATGATAATGCACGACCCCATATTGCAAAGATCTGCACACAATCCCTAGAAGCTGAAAATGTCCCAGTTCTTCCATGGCCTGCATAGTCACCAGACATGTCACCCATTGAGCATGTTTGGGATGCTCTGGATTGACGTGTAAGACAGAGTGTTCCAGTTCCCGCCAATATCCAGCAACTTCACACAGCCATTGAAAAGGAGTGGAACAACATTCCACAGGTCACAATCACCAGCCTGATCAAGTCTATGCGAAGGAGATGTCGCGCTGCATAATGTAAGTGGTGGTCACACCAGATACTGACTGGTTTTTGATCCACACCCCTACCTTTGTTGTTAAGGAATCTATGGCCAACAGATGCATATCTGTATTCCCAGTCATGTGAAATCCATAGATTAGGGCCTAATTCATTCATTTAAATTGACTGATTTCCTTATATGAACTGTACCTCAGAAAAATCTTTGAAATTGTTGCATGTTGCATTTTATATTTTTGTTCAGTGAACATGGGGGAATAGATAGTAGCCACCTGTTTAACATTGCAGGAGTTATATTGTCAATGTTTTGGTATGAGACAAGAGGTCAATGTTAGGATGGGAGCTGAGTTTGTTTGTGTAAACCTACTATATTCTTTGTATGTAGTGTTATACAGTATGATATACCTTGTTGCTTGTTTACATTACTTAAATTACTGTCTGAGATTTGAATCAGATGAGCTGATCCATTACTCATGAAAGGGGGAAAATGAACATAAAGTTTATATCATGTTGACAATCATGTTGTAACTATGGTGTCTGCTGATACCAGTATTTTGCGACATCTGAAAAACACAGTAATCTTGAACACTGTGTACAAGTGTAAAGAACAAACTCATAGGTACCTGGAAACATCTTCATTTGTGATAGTAGCAAATCTAAGAACAATGAACCTGCTGCCGCGATGACCTCACCACTGAGTCTCAGCAATGCACAACACTGGCCCCATAAGGCCAAGTGAAAAACATAATATTCATAGGGGTCAATGTGCCAAATTTAGCAGCGTAGCCAATGGTGTAGCTGGAATCCTGCTTCAGATACAGGAGGGGCCAGATCAGGTTTCCTTGCTGAGACACTAACACACAGGCAGTAAAAATTAAGGGACACAGCGTCCCACACTTCTAAATGTGAAAAGTCCCAAAGACACATTTATCACTCTCTCCTACTGTATCAACATTATAAAGACATTAAGAAAACCTGTCCTATCTAGTTACCACACCAGTGGTCTTGTTACTATGGAGGACATACAGTCTGGTCTTCTCATGTGCAGATGGGCAGATGACATGTAACAGGAATCCACAGCCTCTATGACCGCACATGACCTCACATGATGGATGCATGAACATGGTAAATGCAGCAGCGTGTATTTGACAGGGTAGACAGGCTCTTCAAACATCAGACCAGGCCCTCTGAAGAGGACAGCACCGTCCATGGCCAGGACATGTCAGGATTTGGAGAGGAGGGTGGCTGGGTTGAGGCCACGAGGTATGCAGGAGATGGCCTCAGCAGATTCACCAAACTTGGGGTTATTTCTGTATGTAGTGTCCTTGCGGAGGGAAAGAGTATAGGACACAGGGTGTAAACATATAGAACTTTGGCTTTATTATTGTGCAGTTGAAAATTAAGAAGCCAATCTGAGCCATAGTAAATGTCGTCCAAAAATTGCTTGAACAGGTTAAAACCCGCTCATTAATACCCAGCCACCATATTCTTATTTATTCTACTTCTGCTACAGTCATTTTAATTCCATAGCGGCACATGACCTCCAGCTGCCAGTTCTCAAAATATGCTGCTAACCGCTGTCAGGGCAGACCTGTTAAGTAATATGATTCATTCACCCACACTCTAAAAGCTGAAACTGCAGCGTGTGATGTAACGATACAGTAATAACAACCTGCAGAGATCCAGACTGCTGAGACATGGAGATGGATTCGGTTTTCATTTTGGAAAACTATCCATTCATAGATGACTCTTTGGACCCAAGGCCTCCTCTCAAAGGGGCCGTCTTTATCGATAGTTTTGTCTTCCCCTTGGGGGATTACCTAAAATAGCAGTACTTATTTTATTTCTTACCGTATCATAATACAAAATAGATTTGCATGGACATGAATTATTCTAGTGTTACATTTTAAACTTCCCAGTATGAGAACCAATAGTGAATAGTTTGACTACATGGTGGCTGGACTTGTCACTGAACTTTTCCTTACATTTTAGCTTGCTTGGATGGCGATTCAAACTCAACATGACCTGAGGTGGGGAAGGAGGAGTCCTAGCTCAGACACACTGTCACTAGAGCTCTCCCTCTCTCTTTCTCTCTCTCTCTTGGGTTCACCCTTACTTCCCCCTCTGTACTGCTCACTCTCTGTCACACACAGGTGCGCACACAAACACACACACAGCTGAAACATGCACACACAAATAACTGAAACATAATCCAAACAAGGGACTGGGCTATCTCTAATGAAGATAAATGCTTCATCCTAAGGGCTGTGGTATACAGTATACGTTAGACTGAACTGGGCATGTAGTTGAGAGCATTTAAGTGGGTGGCAGGCTGTGGGTGTTTAGCTGTGTTGTCTGGGTTTTATGGCTTTTCACACAGGGTTGGTCAGTCTTTCAACGTCCCTAAGAGCTTCCTGTCAAAAGGCAAATCCACATGAGCTGGACAGTCAACAACATGTGCCATGATATTAATGAACGAATCAACCTCTTGTGGGCTATAGGCCTTTGTTGTTCAGATCACCTTGGTGATGTCTCATTAAGCTTTTTGAATAAACAAAAACAATATAGCTAATATAGATATTTAGATTTTGTGATCAAGGATATGTGATGGCACAGACCTTACTAATGTAATGTTGTTGTGTTCCCTTGGGCATGATGACTCCACCAGCCTTCCAGACTGAAGAGAGGTTCTGAAATTACTACAGTTCGGTGTACACCTTTGTACAAAGACAATATAGCCTACACTTCAGTTTAGTTTAGTTTGTTTGTCTGTTTTTAATCTCCTCTGGTAGCCAACTACTGAGAAAAGGAATTGACTCCTGTATGAACTCATAACTTATTGAGTCACTACTCGTCAATCAAAAGTCAATCAAAGCCATGTAAAGGATGGAAACTGAAACTGATATGCCTTGATGCTAAAACACAGTGGAAGCCTCACATGATTTCAGCAGCGTGGCACCAAGTTTCCCCACTGAATCATAAGCAAGGTGCTGCCCTCCTCTGGTCAGGAGAGGGAGAGTGGTTTGCCTGGTCACCCACCAGGGGGTATAGACTTTCTTTTCTCATATTGTCACACTTCTCTACGGGGGTGTCACAGCGCATGACTGTCACTACACCCTGCAGGCTTCAAAGGTTTCCTTCCTGTCCATGGAGCTCAGCTCATAATGGAGGAAAATGTATTTGTGTGTATTTTCCTCTGGGTCACAACACCCATCCTATGTGCACATTCCCAGGAGAGATGACAGAAACCGTCAATAACTATTTTTCTTCTCATTGAGACACAGGACAAGGTCTCCCATTCTGCTGCATTGATTTATTATCAATTCACAAAGGCATAATTACAGGCATTTAAAGACTGTACAAAAGGTTAAGAAGAAGAGGTGTAAAAAATATAGAAAATATACAAATGCATTCAAATCCATAACAGCTCCAGTTGTTCAATATGCTGAATAAATTAGAGAATAAATATTGATGGTGGTCATTCATGTTGTCCGTCTTGCTCTGATCCTTGTTCTGGTTTTGGCTCTGGTTCAGGCCAGGGTTTTGGCTCTGGTTCAGGCCAGGGTTTTGGCTCTGGTTCAGGCCAGGGTTTTGGCTCTGATCCTTGTTCTGGTTCTGGCTCTGGTTCAGGCCAGGGTTTTTGGTCTGGTTCATGCTCTGGTTCTTCTGACTCATGGTCATTGTGGTTTAACTGGGCATACTCAACTGAGCCTTGCTGAAATAGACAAAATACGTGTCTGTTTCTACAGTATCTGTGTATTCCAGCAGTTTCCTCCTCCTGTGTTGAATCTTATTTTCTCCATAAAGGGTCCCTCTAAGACAAAACAAAGTCATGAGGTCTATGTACTGTATGTAAAACAGTACTGTTATGTACATGAGTGTATTTGTTAGTACATTGCTCTACTTATGCCGTCAGCTTGTTCAGACGCTGACTCACCTGCAAAAACAAGAGCAGGAGACAAGCTCAGGAAAACAACACCCTCCACCCAGAGCCTCCCCTTCCCCAAAACAACACCCTCCACCCAGAGCCTCCCCCTTCCCCAAAACAACACCCTCCACCCAGAGCCTCCCCCTTCCCCAAAACAACACCCTCCACCCAGAGCCTCCTCCTTCCCCAAAACAACACCCTCCACCCAGAGCCTCCCCCTTCCCCAAAACAACACCCTCCACCCAGAGCCTCCCCTTCCCCAAAACAACACCCTCCACCCAGAGCCTCCTCCTTCCCCAAAACAACACCCTCCACCCAGAGCCTCCCCCTTCCCCAAAACAACACCCTCCACCCAGAGCCTCCTCCTTCCCCAAAACAACACCCTCCACCCAGAGCCTCCTCCTCCCCCAAAACAACACCCTGCACCCAGAACCTCCACCTCTACTCAAGACTGACGCATTGGGCTTATCGCATTACAACCACTAATGTGTGTGTTACTAGTCAGTTTCCCTGCCGACAAGCCCATTGTTTGACAATATAGAGGCAGGCCAAAGCCCATGAATGTTTTCTCTTCCCCTGCACCATTGTTTGATACAAATACCATTGACATTTTCAAGGAGTAGGTCAATTACTCCACAATGGGCAATATGGTTGGTGTGTGGGTTCTTATTTCAGGGGTTAACAAGGGAGCAGTCTGTCCTCTGACTCCGCTTGACAGATGCACCCTGTGTTTGGGTTGGATTATAATAACAGGAAGTTCCCTTTGGCGAGAGCAGGAAGTGGACAGCTGGCTAAGTGGCCGACTTAACAGCACCCTCTCTCACTGACAATGCAGATGTTTAGAGCTAGGCCTGGTTTCCTACATGGCACATTTCTCAAACCCCAGAGAAGAGGCCCATCTAATTTCTGTTTCTTAGTGTGTAGAGGGCTTCAGTGAACGTTGAACAGGATGTTGGTCTTACCTTGATTCGAATTCCGCACTTCGCTGTACACAGTGTCTGTGCCTTTCTTCACGGGGGCTAGAAATGCATATACAAATGCTTCATGGGGACATAATCAAAAAATGCAAGTGGACAGCTCATGATTATTTGACATTAAGCAATAGATTAATAATAATGTTGACATGTGTATTTGAAGCCTAGCACCTCCCAGTGAAGTGGATGGGTCAGTCTCTTACCTCTGGTGGGGTCTACCTCCTGGGGATGGACCTCAGTGTATTGTGGCTCAGGTACCTCAGTTTCCTCGCTGGTCTGGTCGTCAGACTCTACAAGTCACACTTAATGTTAGACATGAATAGTCACATAGTTAATGTCCCTACTGTTAAAATGAAGGAGTTGACCTCATGAACTCTGGTACACTCACCTGAGCCTGAGACGTGATCACTCCAGACGCTCCTTCCCATGACCCCAGGAGTGAGTGCAAAACACAGAGCCCAGGGGTCAGTCATACAGGACACCGGTCACATCCAATTGGATGAAACATTCATTGCTTTGCCATATTAGGTATGCATCCCCTCACCTGCTCTTTACTCATAGCCAAGCTAGGAGGAAGGAACACACAGAGAGGAAGAGAGATGACATCCTGAGAGGATGAAGGGTTGGAGCAAGTTTAGGGCTGAGATGGTAGGGGACTGCAAGACTCCATCAACTTTCTATCATGGGCCAAAGGTTTAGTAGTGTGAAGTCCTGACAGCAGATATAGGTTCTACTGCACAGTAAATCAGTAGACAGATCTTACCATTGGCAGCCTCATTGACTTCTCCATGGGTCAGACTCAGAGTCTCGTCTGTTTTAGTGCTTGCTGGCTTCCTGAGAGGGGAACAAGAAAACACAATGAACAATTAAACAGGAAACTCCTATATGACCTTTATCGATTTAATATTCACAACTTCCCAAACAAAGAATTGTGCATCAGTGTACATTCAATGGTTTGTGAATAGACTATGGTAGTATGATGAAGTCAAAGTCAGGCCTACTCACACTGACAGTTCCACTGTTCTCTCTCTTCTGAATGGAAGAAGGCATTTCTTAACAAGGATGATGATGATGAGAGACACTGGGAGCAGGATGCAGAAGGCTGCGATCAGCCCCTTCTTCCAGCCAGCCAACTTCACTGCAGACAGCAAGGTTACAGGGGTTACCTCAGGTCAAGTTCAGCCACAGTGGATTTAGCTAAATGACTTCTAGTCACACACCAGTGTGTTTGTGTGATAATACTTTCATCTGCAAGATCCCTTCCCCTCTCACCTCCAACAGTGACCATAGCACTCCTTTGGCTGTCATTGGATGGGTTGTTAGTGATGCAGTAGTATCCACCTCCATGCTCTCTACTGACACCTTGAACCGAGTGGGATAATCGCAAGTCATTGGTGGTCTTGGACAGCAGGGGCAGGGCACTCTTTGTGTGATACCATGTGTAAGTGATGGGGGGAGTGCCCCGCTGGACAGTGCAGGTTAGGGTCAGGTCCTCCCCCTCAGCCACGTCCCCCATTTTGGGTGTCAAGGTCAGTACTGGCCTGGACACTGGCTCTGTGGGGAATTAATGTTGTTGAGTCATTACAGTAAATCTACTATGTCATCAGTTAGACTGACTGTACCAGCATCTCCCTTTTATAAACTAGAGTCATATGTACAGTGCCTTGCGAAAGTATTCGGCCCCTTTGAACTTTGCAACCTTTTTCCACATTTCAGGCTTCAAACATAAAGATATAAAACTGTATTTTTTTGTGAAGAATCAACAACAAGTGGGACACATTCATGAAGTGGAACGACATTTATTGGATATTTCAAACTTTTTTAACAAATCAAAAACTGAAAAATTGGGTGTGCAAAATTATTCAGCCCCTTTACTTTCAGTGCAGCAAACTCTCTCCAGAAGTTCAGTGAGGATCTCTGAATGATCCAATGTTGACCTAAACGACTAATGATGATAAATACAATCCACCTGTGTGTAATCAAGTCTCCGTATAAATGCACCTGCACTGTGATAGTCTCAGAGGTCCGTTAAAAGCGCAGAGAGCATCATGAAGAACAAGGAACACACCAGGCAGGTCCGAGATACTGTTGTGAAGAAGTTTAAAGCCGGATTTGGATACAAAAAGATTTCCCAAGCTTTAAACATCCCAAGGAGCACTGTGCAAGCGATAATATTGAAATGGAAGGAGTATCAGACCACTGCAAATCTACCAAGACCTGGCCGTCCCTCTAAACTTTCAGCTCATACAAGGAGAAGACTGATCAGAGATGCAGCCAAGAGGCCCATGATCACTCTGGATGAACTGCAGAGATCTACAGCTGAGGTGGGAGACTCTGTCCATAGGACAACAATCAGTCGTATATTGCACAAATCTGGCCTTTATGGAAGAGTGGCAAGAAGAAAGCCATTTCTTAAAGATATCCATAAAAAGTGTTGTTTAAAGTTTGCCACAAGCCACCTGGGAGACACACCAAACATGTGGAAGAAGGTGCTCTGGTCAGATGAAACCAAAATTGAACTTTTTGGCAACAATGCAAAACGTTATGTTTGGCGTAAAAGCAACACAGCTCATCACCCTGAACACACCATCCCCACTGTCAAACATGGTGGTGGCAGCATCATGGTTTGGGCCTGCTTTTCTTCAGCAGGGACAGGGAAGATGGTTAAAATTGATGGGAAGATGGATGGAGCCAAATACAGGACCATTCTGGAAGAAAACCTGATGGAGTCTGCAAAAGACCTGAGACTGGGACGGAGATTTGTCTTCCAACAAGACAATGATCCAAAACATAAAGCAAAATCTACAATGGAATGGTTCAAAAATAAACATATCCAGGTGTTAGAATGGCCAAGTCAAAGTCCAGACCTGAATCCAATCGAGAATCTGTGGAAAGAACTGAAAACTGCTGTTCACAAATGCTCTCCATCCAACCTCACTGAGCTCGAGCTGTTTTTATCCAATAAATGTCGTTCCACTTCATGATTGTGTCCCACTTGTTGTTGATTCTTCACAAAAAATACAGTTTTATATCTTTATGTTTGAAGCCTGAAATGTGGCAAAAGGTCGCAAAGTTCAAGGGGGCCGAATACTTTCGCAAGGCACTGTAGGTGTATGTATGTATGTATGTATGCATGTATGTAATGTAATAAACAGGTGGTGTGGCCAAGTCACCTATGATGGTGGCAGTGCGTCGGAGGTGATCTCCTGAGCTCTCCATGTAAGGCTGACTGGGGTTGTTCTCGGCCTTGCAGGATAAGCTGTGGATGTCAATGCTCCTATGGATGGAGGTGATGTTGAAGAGGGCCAGATCCCAGGGACTGTGGACCACTCTGAACTCAGCTTGTCTGTGGGGGCTCAGCAGGGTGTAGGTGATGGGCAGACTACCGTTGTCACTCTGACACTGGAGCTGGAAGGGCTTGCCCAGGATCAACCTGCCCCCTACCACGCTCAGAAGAGGGACTGACACAGGCACTGACAGAGGGAGAGGGGGAACAAAAAAGAGAATGAATAAGACAGAATGAGACCAGAGAAGAGAAAAACTGTTAGAAAATAAAGCACATGCAATGTTTGAGAATCTTGAATGAGAGTGTTTTTAATATGACCCCATCCACTGTCAGAACAGAAATGACAAGATTGTTATAATGCTGTTATTGCATCAAATGGTTGTTTTATAATAATAAGGGGTTGTTAGAACACTCATATATCTGTGTGTGTTCTATTGAAAGTGGGCCTCTAGGAGATTTAACACTGACATAAGATTTAAATTGTCTTCTGGATGATAAACCTAACAAGACCGCATGATTAGTGTCTGTGTGCCTAACTGGAAGCTACCAGGGAGAGATGGCTCGGGGCCAGACCCTGGTTTCTACACAATGAGAAGTTATTACAGCAGATACTTATAATTCACAGCAGACAGTATCTTTCATACAAATCTTAAACTTGTAACCCATTCCATACATCTGTTGTTTGTCATGTAGACTGAAGGGGGTGTATCTTGGCTATAAAATACTTTTGTACCTTTGTATCGAGGCTCTTAACGAATCATCTGAGGGTGAATCGTCGACCAGCCATCATTATCATAGGGCACTCAATCGATTCACTTTATATGTGTGGGTTGTATTGACCTGCTTCCTTATTAATAAGTGAATAAAGACTCAGTTTAAGTGTAGCTCTGACTTGTGGAATAAGTTTGTCTCTCCTCATTTGAAAGTAAAGAAATTAACCACCACACCACACAGAGAGACTCACCTTTTGCCTTGAGGACAATCTGTGTGCTGTTTTTGAAGATCTTTTTGGTTTGTCCTCTTCCTAGGACTTGGGCCTGGCAGGAGTAATTTCCATTAAGGGAGGGGTGTTCTGTGGCACTGTAGTTCCCTCCTGATGTCAGTAGGACCTGGTTCCTGTACAGGGAGTACTTCACGTCCCCAATGTTGATTCTCTCATGGGAATAGCGGTCAGTATAACAGTTCAGTGTGAAGCGCTCTGTCTCAAACACCTCTCTGGGCTTCATTACCAGGACTGGCTTGGAAAACAACTCTGTGGGGATCAGGCAGAAAAAGCAGAGTGTCAAACATTCAATTCAAAGATACTTTGGCACGGCGAAACATTCAATTCAAAGATACTTTGGCATGGCGAAACATTAAATTCAAAGATACTTTGGCTTGGCGAAACATTAAATTCAAAGATACTTTGGCATGGCGAAACATTCAATTCAAAGATACTTTGACATGGCGAAACATTGAATTAAGTTAGAAAATGCTCACTATTACATGTCATGTGTACCAACCTTTTACAACACAGCCAGACATCCAATACTTGCCTTTGACTTTGATGCTCTCATAGGCTTCTTTCTGAACATTGCCTCTGTCCGCCTTGCACACATACTCCCCAGAGTCCTCTGCCAGCACTCTGAGCGAATGACTGAGACTAATGTAGGCTGTCTTAAGCATCCTCTTGTCCTTAGTCAGGAAGACCGCCACATTGGGTGGGGGGGTTCAACACTCGACAGACAAACTCGACAATATCACCCTCAATCACATCTTTACCAGCCTCCCGGGTGGTGCAGTGGTTAAGGGCTGTGCCACCAGAGACTCTGGGTTCGCGCCCAGGCTCTGTCGTAACCGGCCGCGACCGGGAGGTCCGAGGGGCGACGCAAAATTGGCATAGCGTCGTCCGGGTTAGGGAGGCATTGGCTGGTAGAGATATCCTTGTCTCATCGCGCACCAGCGACCCCTGTGGCGGGCCGGGCGCAGTGCACGCTAACCAAGGTTGCCAGGTGCACGGTGTTTCCTCCGACACATTGGTGCGGCTGGCTTCCGGGTTGGATGCGCGCTGTGTTAAGAAGCAGTGCGGCTTGGTTGGGTTGTGTATCGGAGGACGCATGACTTTCAACTTTTGTCTCTCCCGAGGCCGTACGGAAGTTGTAGCGATGAGACAAATAGTAGCTACTAACAATTGGATACCACGAAATTGGGGAGAAAAAAGGGGTAAAATTAAATAAACATTTAAAAAATTAAAAAATCACGGCTTTACCAGGAAGAATGTTCATGACGGGTGTGATGAAAAGTTTTTAATGATACAACAGAAGAACAGAGAAACTCTTTAACCCAACATTTATTTTCTTACGGGTGATCAAATATTGAAGCACACAGAAGCATAATGCCCATAGCTACTATAAATCTGAACCGGTACCTTCCAATAACAAATGCAACAGTTATAGTCAGCATTCAACCCCACTCTTACCTTTGACCATGACCTTGACAGTGTTACTGTTGTTGGACCTCCCAGCGTCAGGCAGCATGGTGATTTCAAAGTAACAGCACAGGTGTTTGTCCCCAGCATGCTTCAGCTCCAGCCTGGTCTCCACTGAGTTCCCACTGGCCCTCACCTGCTTAATCTTCTCCTGGTCCTGGTAGAAGTGGAAGAGCAGGGAGCCAGACTCATCTGGGGCGCTGCAGGTAGCTGCCACCTCATCCCCCTCAAACAGGATCTGGGAGGTCACCTGCAGCACAGGCGTCTGCAAGCCTGTGGTCGAACAATCAGTGTCAGTCACTAGGATGTTACATACCATGCATCAGCAGGAGGAAAATACTTGATACTGTATGTACCTACATATAATGGATTACGAATGAAGATATTTTTATTTTATTTTATTTAATGAACCTTTATTTAAAAAGGCAAGTCAGTTTAAAAACAAATTCTTATTTACAATGACGGCCTACCCTGGCCAAACCCTAACCCGGACGACGCTGGGCCAATTGTGCACCGCCCTACGGGATCTAGAGATCTAGAGAGTTTTAACAGAAAGTCAATATAATCATAGATCCATTTCAGCAGTACCTGTGACGGTGAGTCTGTGGGTGCTGCTCCCTTTGCTCTTGTCTTGAACTATGACCTGGCACTTGTAAGTGCCAGAGTTGGCAGCCCTGGCCGGGGTGAGCTGGTGAAGGACCGCAGGTTCGGTGGTGTTTTTGGAGTAGACCAGGACATCGTCTCTCAGGAAGTTGAAGCTGTGTGTCAGGGGGTGGGACTGGTGATGGCTGACGCTGACCTCACAGTTCAGGTCCATAAAGGTCCCACTGGTTACCTCACCACTTGGGTCCAGTTTGAGTGTCACACTATCTATGGTGAATACTAGACAACCACACACACAGACACACAAAGAAACCATGATATACAAGGCTAATGCAGACTACTATTTGGGGTACAAAATACACAAGGCTAAATGGACTATTCTTCAAGACAAGCCAGAGAGTTCCCTCTGTGCTTTCTCCTTTACAGTGCAGGTAGAGTCCTCCAGACTGAGGAAGACCCTTCCCTGGTGCCTGGCGGCCCTCCACTCCACCGCACAGTAAGCAGGAGGTGTGCCTGGCGACCCTCCCTCCACTGCACAGTAAGCAGGAGGTGTGCCTAGCGACCCTCCCCTCCACCGCACAGTAAGCAGGAGGTGTGCCTGGCGACCCTCCCCTCCACCCAGCAGGAGGTGTGTAAGCACAGGAGGTGTGCCTGGCGACCCTCCACTCCACCGCACAGTAAGCAGGAGGTGTGCCTGGCGACCCTCCCTCCGCTGCACAGTAAGCAGGAGGTGTGCCTGCAGACCCTCCACTCCACCGCACAGGCAGGAGGTGTGCCTGGCGACCCTCCCCCTCCGCCCAGTAAGCAGGAGGTGTGCCCAGACCCTCCACTCCACCGCACAGTAAGCAGGAGGACCCTCCCCTCCGCTGCACAGTGTGCCTGCAGACCCTCCACTCCACTGCACAGTAAGCAGGAGGTGTGCCTGGCGACCCTCCCCTCCACTGCACAGTAAGCAGGAGGTGTGCCTGGCGACCCTCCCCTCCACTGCACAGTAAGCAGGAGGTGTGCCTGGAGACCCTCCCCTCCACCGCACAGTAAGCAGGAGGTGTGCCTGGAGACCCTCCCCTCCACCGCACAGTAAGCAGGAGGTGTGCCTGGCGACCTCTCCCTCCACTGCACAGACCCTCCCCTCCACTGCACAGTAAGCAGGAAGACCCTCCCTCCACCGCACAGTAAGCAGGAGGTGTGCCTGCAGACCCTCCACTCCACTGCACAGTAAGCAGGAGGTGTGCCTGCAGTAAGCAGGAGGTGTGCCCCTCCACTCCACTGCACAGTAAGCCCTGCAGACCCTCCCTCCACTCCACCCTCCACTCCACTGCACAGTAAGCAGGAGGTGTGCCTGCACAGACCCTCCACTCCACTGCACAGTAAGCAGGAGGTGTGCCTGGCGACCCTCCCTCCCTGCACCAGGAGGTGTGCCTGGCAGACCCTCCCTCCACTGCACAGTAAGCAGGAGGTGTGGAGGACCCTCCCTGTGCCAGGAGGTGTGCCTGGCGACCCTCCCCTCCACTGCACAGTAAGCAGGAGGTGTGCCTGGAGACCCTCCACTCCACTGCACAGTAAGCAGGAGGTGTGCCTGGCAGACTCCACTGCACCTGCCTGGCGACCCTCCACTGCACAGTAAGCAGGAGGTGTGCCTGGAGACCCTCCACTCCACTGCACAGTAAGCAGGAGGTGTGCCTGGCGACCCTCCCCTCCGCTGCACAGTAAGCAGGAGGTGTGCCTGCAGACCCTCCACTCCACCGCACAGTAAGCAGGAGGTGTGCCTGCAGACCCTCCACTCCACTGCACAGTAAGCAGGAGGTGTGCCTGGCGACCCTCCCCCTCCACTCCGCTGCACAGTAAGCAGGAGGTGTGCCTGCGAGACCCTGCAGACCCACTCCACTGCACAGTAAGCAGGAGGTGTGCCTGGAGACCCTCCACTCCGCTGCACAGTAAGCAGGAGGTGTGCCTGGCGACCCTCCCCTCCGCTGCACAGTAAGCAGGAGGTGTGCCTGGAGACCCTCCCCTCCACTGCACAGTAAGCAGGAGGTGTGCCTGCAGACCCTCCACTCCACTGCACAGTAAGCAGGAGGTGTGCCTGGAGACCCTCCACTCCACTGCACAGTAAGCAGGAGGTGTGCCTGCAGACCCTCCACTCCACTGCACAGTAAGCAGGAGGTGTGCCTGCAGACCCTCCACTCCACCGCACAGTAAGCAGGAGGTGTACCTGGAGACCCTCCACTCCACTGCACAGTAAGCAGGAGGTGTGCCTGGCGACCCTCCCCTCCACCGCACAGTAAGCAGGAGGTGTGCCTGGCGACCCTCCCCTCCACCGCACAGTAAGCAGGAGGTGTGCCTGCAGACCCTCCACTCCACTGCACAGTAAGCAGGAGGTGTACCTGCAGACCCTCCACTCCACTGCACAGTAAGCAGGAGGTGGAGGAGGAAGGAAAGGAGGAAAACACTAACAAACACAGAGCAACCGTCCCCTCCCCTGGGAGGTTTGTGGCCTTACCTTGGCTCCTGTTCGCACTCAATACCAACAACATTATTGGGCCTGAGCTGACACAACAAAGTGGGCATTCTGTTCCACGTCCTCCCTGGTAATGCTTTTAGAATAGGTAACACATACAGCTCAGCCATGCAGGAGAAAAGGCTGAGACCTGAGCCAAAAGTACTTTGGAGCCAAATTTGTGACTCAGCCTTCGGGGAATAGATACGGTCTGTTATTACAGTTATATGCCACCAGCTCCCTCTCAATACCCCACCAAGAGCTCAGAATGAATGAAGTTGCTGAGAAAAATAAAACCATTACAGTATCTGAGAATGTAGGTGGATAAAATAGGTTCAACATCTAACAAGCTCGTTCACATGCTGACACAAAACAATGAAACCAGCTGCGTATTCTGCTTAAAATACCTTCAATAAATCGAATGAAAAACATGAAAATGTCAAGGAAGCCAGATGCTCACAATAACCATTTGCTACAAAAATAACTATTTTGTGTGAGGCATAAAAATAGGCGCTTATCAACCGTAGAGAGGACCAACTGCCCTCAAACTGTCTCTATGCCGGGACTCTTCCAGCTCTCTGGTGCATTTATTAAAGTGCCATCAAATACTAATTGTATCTCATACTTACATGACTGAGCTCCTGCCCCTTGCCCTGTGAGTGGAGATAAGTGGAGGGAGACAGAGGAGGAGGAATAAGAATAGAAAGCAAGTGATGTGAGAGACAGACACACATATGAACTAAAGGTATCCTATCTGAGCTCAGAAAGTAGAGTGCTGGGTCCTTACAGAGGGTGAGCAGACTGGTCAGCAGCAGAGGCAGGTAGAGTGGTGGGGAGTCCATCCTGAGTGATGACACTGATACAGCACCACAGCCAGGAGCCAGAGTGGCAGGCGCTCACATAGGGACAGGGGAAGAAAGGAAACACGGGCCGCAAGGTCCAGGAAGTTGGAGAGGGCGGGGCATAATTGTCTAAGTGTGTGTGTTACGCCTTTGTCTTATCATTTGCCTTCTTTTTGTATCATTGACCAGGAAATGACCGCTGCTTCCTCAGGATATGCAAGTTCCCAAATGTAAAGTGAATTGTAAAGTGAATTCAAAGTTGATTAAATTGTTTTTCCCCTCACCCATCTACACACAATACCCTGTAATGGCAAAATGACATATTTGCAAATGTATAGAAAATAAATACAGAATATTTAATTTACATAAGTATTCACACCACTGAGTCAATACGTGTTAGAATCACCTTTGGCAGCGATTACAGCTGTGAGTCTTTCTGGGTGTCACGACTTCCGCCGAGGTTGGCTCTCCTGCCTGTTCGGGCGGTGCTCGGTGCTCGGCGGTCGTCGTCACCGTCCTACTAGCCACGACCGATCCCTAATTGTTTGTCTGTTGGTTTTGTCTGATTGGTTTCACCTATGTGTAGTTTAGTTAATTAGTGTCTGTATATATAGTAGGTTGTCCCGCCCTTGTTTTGTGCGGGATTGTTTTGTCTTCATGTCATGTTTGTGGAGTACTTGTGGTTTTTATTCTCCGGTCATTTTATGATCCTGTGTTAGATCATTCACCCGGTGTGTTGGGTTGACCGTCGTTTGTACATCGGAGAATAAACTGTCTATTACTGTACCTGCTCTCTGCGCCTGATTCCACTCACCTTAGTACTTCGTGACAGAATCACGCACCACCCATGGAATCAACAGGAGCAGCCTCGTCCCCTCTCCAATCGATGGAAGAGAGGGTTCTCCATCACACCAGCATGATTCACAGGATTGGTTCCGCCATGGACCAAATAATGGAGAAGATGGATCGATGGGAGAGGAGTGGCCTTCCCACCTCATCTCCAGCAACCCCTTCTCCAGCACCTCCTGTTCCTGTGACCACATCTGGCTCCGGGGCTCTACGGCTGACGCTCCCACGGGAGTATGACGGTACGGCGGCTGGGTGTCAGGGTTTCCTCCTTCAACTAGAACTATACCTGGCTACCGTGCGTCCTGCTCCCTCCGGAGAGGACAGCGTGAGCGCCCTCGTCTCCTGCTTGACTGGGCGAGCCCTCGAGTGGGCCAACACAGTGTGGAATGGTCCGGACTCGGCGAGGGATAATTACCCAGAGTTCACCCGCCGATTCCGAGCTGTTTTTGACCATCCACCAGAGGGTCGGGCGGCGGGTGAACGGCTGTTCCACCTGCGTCATGAGACGAGGAGCGTACAGGACTTTGCTCTGGCCGCAGGAGCAGGATGGAACGACAGGGCCTTGATCGACCATTTCAATTGCAGTCTCAGGGCGGACGTCCGCAGGGAGCTGGCATGTCGGGACACCACATTTACACTGGAGGAACTCATTGACTTGGCTATCCGTCTCGACAACCTGCTGGCTGCCCGCGGGCGTTCGAATCAGGCCCTGTTGTTTCCACTTCCCAGCCCTCCTGCCCCTATACCTATGGATTTAGGAGGTGCGGCGTCGAGGGGGACCGGAGGAGGAGTGTCCTCCTGCACCAGTTGTGGTCGACGAGGGCACACGTCTGACCGGTGCTGGAGGAACTCTTCTGGGAGTCGGGAGGGCAGGCGGAGCACTTTTCGATCACCCCAGGTGAGTAAGCACCAGACTCACCCAGAGCTTACTGTCGGTCATGTGTATGTATTGACTTCTTTCCCTGGGTTTTTTCCCTCTCTACAGCATAAGGCGCTAGTCGATTCAGGCACAGCTGGGAATTTCATGGATCGTGGGCTTGCGTTAAGCCTAGGGATTCCCTTGGTGTCGTTAGACCGACCTTTCCCCGTGCACTCCTTAGATAGCCGACCATTAGGGTCAGGAGTAATTAGGGAGGCTACGATGCTACTGGACATGGTAACGCAGGGGGTCATAAGGAGCAGATTAGTTTGTTCCTTATAGATTCACCTGTGTTTCCAGTGGTATTGGGGGTTCCCTGGTTAGCTAAACATAACCCAGTGATTTCCTGGCGACAGGGGGCTCTTAGGGGGTGGTCAGAGGAGTGTTCAGGTAGGTGTATAGGAGTTGCCGTTGGTGCGACTACGGTGGAGAGTCCAGACCAAGTTCCCACCGTGCGCATTCCCTCTGAATATGCCGATTTGGCTATCGCCTTCAGTAAAAAGAAGGTGACCCAATTACCACCCCATCGTAGAGAGGACTGCGTGATAAACCTTCTGGAGAACGTTGCACTTCCTAGGAGTCACGTGTATCCATTGTCCCAGGAGAGACGGTGGCGATGGATACATACGTTACCGAATCGCTGGGACAGGGGCACATTCGGCCCTCCGTATCACCCGTCTCCCCAAGCTTCTTTTTTTGTGAAGAAGAAGGATGGAGGTCTGCGTCCGTGCGTTGATTATAGAGGTCTAAATTCCATCACAGTGGGGTTTAGTTACCCACTACCTCTCATCACTATGGCGATGGAATCATTTCACGGGGCGCGCTTCTTCACAAAACTGGACCTGAGGAGCGCATATAATCTGGTGCGTATCCGGAAAGGAGATGAGTGGAAAACCGCATTTAGTACTACATCTGGTCATTATGAGTACCGTGTCATGCCATACGGGTTGAAGAATGCTCCAGCCGATGAGATTCTCAGAGACCTGCTCAGAAATGTGAGTTTTTCAAACAGTCCGTTTCCTTCCTGGGGTATCGTATCTCCACCTCCGGGGAGGTGATGGAGGATGACCGCGTTACAGCCGTGCGTAATTGGCCGACTCCGACCACGGTGAAAGAGGTGCAGCGGTTTTTAGGGTTTGCCAATTACTACAGGAGGTTTATCCGGGGTTTTGGTCAGGTGGCTGCTCCCATCACCTCACTGTTGAAGGGAGGACCGGTGCGCTTGCATTGGTCAGCAGAGGCGGGCAGAGCTTTCAGTCGGTTGAAGGACCTGTTCACCAATGCGCCCGTGTTGGCGCATCCGGACCCCTCTTTAGCGTTCATAGTGGAGGTGGATGCGTCCGAGGCTGGGATCGGAGCCGTGCTGTCCCAGCGCTCGGGCGTGCCACCCAAGCTCCGTCTGTGTGCCTTCTTTTCGAGCAAGCTCAGCCCAGCGGAGCAAAAGTATGATGTGGGGGACCGGGAGTTGTTAGCTGTAGTCAAGGCTCTGAAGGTGTGGAGACATTGGCTTGAGGGGTCTAAACACCCTTTTCTCATCTGGACTGACCATCGTAATCCTGAGTATATCCGGGCAGCTAGGAGACTAAATCCACGTCAGGCTAGATGGGCCATGTTTTTTACCATGTTCCGGTTTACCCTCACATATTGGCCAGGCTCCCAAAACACCAAAGCCGACGCTCTGTCCCGCCTCTACGATACCGAGGAGCGGTCCATTGAGCCAACTCCCATCATTTCACCGTCATGTCTCGTGGCACCGGTGGTATGGGAGTTGGACGCGGAGATAGAGGACGCCTCACGGTCAGAGCCCCAAACTGTCCAGTGGGGACTCAGTACGTGCCAAGGGGGGTCCGGGACAAGCTGATCCGGTGGGCTCATACTCTCCCCTCCTCGGGTCATCCGGGCATCGAGAGGACAGTGCGGGGTCTGAGAGGGAAATACTGGTGGCCCACCCTGGCTAAAGACGTGAGATTTTATGTCTCCTCCTGCTCAGTGTGTGCTCAGCACCTGCCTAGAGGGAAATTAAAACCCCTCCCCGTTCCACAACGGCCGTGGACACACTTATCGGTGGATTTTCTTACCGACCTTCCCCCGTCCCATGGAAGTACTACAATCCTGGTTGCTGTGGATCGGTTTTCTAAGTCCTGTCGTCTCATCCCATTGCCCGGTCTCCCTACGGCCCTGCAGACTGCAGAGGCCTTGTTTACCCATGTCTTCCGGCACTATGGGGTGCCTGAGGACATCGTTTCTGATCGGGGTCCCCAATTCACATCCAGAGTGTGGAGGCCGTTTATGGAGAGACTGGGGGTCTCGGTCAGCTTAACCTCAGGTTTTCACACCGAGAGTAATGGGCAGGTGGAGCGCGTAAACCAGGATGTGGGCAGGTTTCTGCGGTCCTATTGCCGGGACCGGCCTGGTGAGTGGGCAAGGTATGTTCCCTGGGCTGAACTAGCTCAGAACTCCCTACGCCACTCCTCAACTAACTTATCCCCTTTTGAGTGTGTGTTAGGTTACCAGCCGGTCCTGGCCCCATGGCATCAGAGCCAGACCGAGGCTCCTGCGGTAGAGGAATGGGTACAGCGCTCCAAGGACACCTGGAAAGCCGTTCAGGACTCATTACGGTTAGCGGGAGAACGGCAGAAGAGGAGCGCCGACCAGCACTGCAGTGAGGCCCCCGTGTTTGCACCGGGGGACAGGGTCTGGCTCTCGACCCGAAACCTGTCCCTCCGCCTGCCCTGTCGGAAGCTGGGGCCACAGTGTGTGGGGCCTTTCAAAGTCCTGATGAGAATAAACGAGAATACAACTTCCTAGGTATTACCGTATTAACCCCTCGTTTCATGTGTCTCTCCTCAGGCCGGTGGTGGCTGGTCCCCTGCACGAAGGTGAGGTGCCTGAGGTCCCTCCGCCCCCTCTGGATATCGAGGGGTCCCCGGCGTACACAGTTCGGGGGATTCTGGATTCGAGACGTCGGGTGGGGGCCTACAGTACCTCGTGGACTGGGAGGGGTACGGTCCGGAGGAGAGATGCTGGGTTCCGGTGAGGGACATTTTGGACCCTTCTCTCCTGATAGATTTCCACCGCCTCCACCCGGATCGCCCAGCACCTCGTCCTCCGGGTCGTCCTCGAGGACGGTGGCGGCGCTCTGTGGGAGCCGCGCGTCAGGGGGGGGACTGTCACGACTTCCGCCGAAGTTGGCTCTCCTGCCTGTTCGGGCGGTGCCCGGCGGTCGTCGTCACCGTCCTACTAGCCACTACCGATCCCTTTTCGTTTGTCTGTTGGTTTTGTCTGATTGGTTTCACCTGTGTGTAGTATAAGTTAATTAGTGTCTGTATATGTAGTAGGTTGTTCCGCCCTTGTTTTGTGCGGGATTGTTTTGTCTTCATGTCATGTTTGTGGAGTACTTGTGGTTTTTATTCTCCGGTCATTTTATGATCCTGTGTTGGATCATTCACCCGGTGTGTTGGGTTGACCATCGTTTGTACATCGGAGAATAAACTGTCTATTACTGTACCTGCTCTCTGCACCTGATTCCACTCACCTTAGTACTTCGTGACACTGGGTAAGTCTCTAAGAGCTTTGCAAACCTGGATTGTACAATATCTGCCCATTATCAAAATTCTTCAAGCTCTGTCAAATTAGTTGTGGATCATTGCTGGACAATCATTTCAAATCTTGCCATAGATTTTCAAGCTGATTTAAGTAAAAACTGTAACTCGGCCACTCAGGAACATTCACTGTCTTCTTGGTAAGCAACTCCAATGTAGATTTGGCCTTGTGTTTTAGGTTATTGTCCTGCTGAAATGTGAATTCATTTCCCAGTATCTGGTGGAAAGCAGACTGAACCAGGTTATCCTCTAGCATTTTGTCTGTGCTTCATTCAGTTTATTTTTATCCTGAAAACTTTCCAGTCTTAACGATTACAAGCGCACACATAACATGAGCAGCGACCACTATGCTTCAAAATATGGAGAGTGGTACTCAGTAACGTGCTGTATTAGATTTGCCATAAACAAAAAGTGAATTGCTTTGCCACATTTCTTGCAGTATTACTTCAGTGGGGTTGTTGCAAACAGGATGAATGTTTTGGAATATATTTATTCTGTACAGGCTTCCTTCTTTTCACTCTGTCAATGAGGTTAGTATTGTGGAGTAACTACAATGTTGTTGATCCATAGATAGGACCCTGGTTGATTGGCAGACATGATATGATGAGTCTGAGTGTTGACTTTGAAGCCAAACCCATGCAGGAGTGTGATGAGTGTATCGAGGCGTTCATCCCGCCTGGCCCTCCCTGCTCACTACCCAATGTAGTCTTTGATACCACCTGCTGTTAATCTTCCAGCAACACAGCAGGGGCTCATACAGTACGATTTCAATCTTATTCTAAACTCTCATTACAATGATGTTCAAAATAATGAAAGATGACAAGAATCCTTAGATAGATAGAATCCAAGATATTCTTAGCAATATCATCTTCGTCATTAACGTCAACTCTCCGTCATTCATGTCCGCTAATGAAAATTGAGATTTGAATAAGATACACCAAAATGTACCTTGCCCATGTGCTCATTGTTTATGAATGATTAGCAAGTTCAACAAAACCCTCGCTAGGTTTTAAGGCAGTATGACACATAAAGGGTTAACCAAAAAGGTTATGTCTGTAGCCAGGAAACGCAATATTACACTCAGTGGGAGAAAGTCAAACCGAAAGAGTGTGCTTCATTACTGCTTACCTTGTTATGACAACTTCTTTGCTCCCCCTCAGACACAAGTGGTTCTGATGGTTCCGATGAGATCTACATAGTACACTAATAGGACTTGACAAACAGAGAATGTCTACAATAACTATTTTGTCCAAAGAGCATATAGGGGTATTTTACACACACTGTCTGTCTGTCCCCATTATGGTGTGAATTCCTCAGTCCTGATTGCAATTCTCATATCTCACCACTAAGAGGTGCTAAAGGGCCACAGCAGCCAACATCACCTACTCTTCTCACCTACATTCTTCTCACCGCATCCACATCTGCATATGGCCCGTAGCCTGTAATGTTAATGTAGCATTGAAATATTAACCTCACTAGGGTATGTGGGACGGTAGCGTCCCACCTGACCAACATCCAGTGAAATTGGGGGGAGCTGGAATGAACCTGCCAAAATTCTGGAATTGTACCTTTGCTGTAGGTATTACTACAGGAGTCATGTAATGAAACCCAAAGCCAGTACAGAGCCTGAGGCGTTGCCCTAATTGCTGCTGTCCTTGTGTTGTGTTCTGTTTTGCTGTGTTCTGTTTTGCTGTGCTCTGTTGTGTTCTGTTTTGCTGTGTTGTGTTGTGTTATGTTTTGCTGTGCTGTGTTGTGTTCTGTTATGTTTTGCTGTGTTGTGTTCTGTTTTGCTGTGCTGTGTTGTATTCTGTTCTGTTTTGCTGTGCTGTGTTGTGTTCTGTTTTGCTGTGCTGTGTTGTGTTATGTTTTGCTGTGCTGTGTTGTGTTATGTTTTACTCTGCTGTGTTGTGTTATGTTTTACTCTGCTGTGTTGTGTTCTGTTATGTTTTACTCTGCTGTGTTGTGTTGTGTTATGTTTTACTCTGCTGTGTTGTGTGGTGCGTTGTGGTGCGGTGTGGTGTGTTGTGGTGCGGTGTGTCTTTGCGTCTCCATATGACCCAGGACCTGAGTGATGACCTGTATTCGTTAAACATTCATGGGACAGGTCAGTGCTTAAATTGCACCGCTGGCTCATGGGTTTAGTGTGAAAAGCTTTGTTTTCTCACAAAGTCACTGAGGGGTCCAGCACCCACCCACATACTGTACCCTAAGTCCTTCAGACTCAATGTTGCATTATAGCTGGAAGCTAGCATACATACAATATAGATGTAACATCCCCTGTGCAGTCATTTGCTTACATTGCTTACATAAAATGCCTTATTTCATGTTTTGTACTTATGCTTTTAAGTTTTCACACATTGGACAAAATTCCTTTTCAAAATCACCTGCCTTACACTTACTGTATATTAACAGACTCCCTGTGCACCTAATTTAAGCTAAAACATACTGTTTCGCTGCCCTAGTTTGTCATAAACAGTGGAGTTGGCAAACATTCTTCTACCCAGGATGCTGCTGTGTGTAATTGGTGCCCATGGCCAGTCTGTCTGTCCACACGAAGGTGCACAGCTGACTGTGACTGATGTACAGTAGAGCTGGAGCTGACTGTCTGAATGGATCTGTCTGAGCTCCTCATCATGATGCTCAGTCACTTGGAAATCATCCTACAGGTCCCACAGGGAGGGGAAGAGTCACCCGCCTGCTGCGGCAGAGGCAGGGCTGAGTGCAGCAGGGAGGTGGTGGGGGTGTTATTTGAGCAGAATGTCTGTCTACTTGACATTTTCTCATTGTTTCTCTTATCAGGCATACATTACATTCAGTGAATGACCTCCAAAACCGACGATAGTGTTGTTGAGAGTATAGAGTGGCAGGCTGCATGTGTTTGTATTCACCATTAAAGAGCATTCACATATGAGAGTGATTGATGGTGCCCTGTAGCACTGCTGTTGAGGCGGTCAGTTCTCTGTGGGTCGTGGGTACAGAGATCTGATTGATGTCATAGCTCCGGGCGGCATTGCCAAAGCTCCCCTCCTCTCTTCTGACTGGCTCATGCTATGCACACCGCACTGCTATACTTCTGCCTATAAGACCTCTCACCATGCCAGTAATGCATGTCATCAATACCAGAGAGGGAGGCAGGGAGGGAGCAGGCGAGAGAGAGAGAGAGAGTGGTAAAGGGCTAGAGAGAGAGGCATGGAGGGAGCAAGCGAGAGAGAGAGAGAGAGAGAAAGAGAGAGAGAGTGGTAAAGGGCTAGAGAGAGAGGCATGGAGGGAGCAAGTGAGAGAGAGAGAGAAAGAGAGAGAGAGTGGTAAAGGGCTAGAGAGAGAGCCATGGAGGGAGAGAGAGAATCATGTAAACTGCATTAGCAGCCTACTAAATGAGAGCACCATTGTCTTCTAACTCAATCAGACCAGCAGAGCCAGTATCCTCTTACTAACTCATTAGCATTTATCTTTGTGATGTTACCCTGGAATTCATCTCTCACTTTGAATTAGTCTCAGCTAATTTAGCTTGTATTAGATACAACCTTCAAAAACTGTACTAGCCTCATTTCAAGCTTCTAATGCACATTTCTTTTCATAGATTCTGCACATCAACTAGTAAAGTAGCATGACACATGACGACAACTTTTGGGCCTTGAAGCAGTAGAGCACATCTCTAGCTGAACGCTAACATTCCTACTGTCCAATAGGACTGGTATGAGAGTGAATTGTTATTGACATTGTCATTATTGAATTGGTGTAACACAGTAAAATATCACAGATATATACATAAATCATTGCAATGATCAATGTAGCCACCTCTAGCTACAGCCTTTTATCAATACTTGGCACTATACTTCACATAGGCAGTTATAGGAAAGCAGTGATGTTCTATTACACCGTACTCCATGATTTGACAGTTCCCACTAACAGGTGAACCTTTACTGAGTCAACAACTTCACAGACATTAACGGTTTTTCTAAAGCAAATTAAGTTGCCAAATTTCTCTTGCTTCTGACACACTGAAGTAGAGACAATGATGCCAATCAGTCATTCTTACAGTAAGTTAGTCTGGCACATTTTGAATCATCCGTTTCCGTAGTTGTGCTGTCACGTTCTCTCATATTTTAATTGTGTTTCTGGTGCCCTATATAGACGAATAGCCCTTTAAAAGATGTGGAAAAACTGTACTGGAATCTAAGGTTATATATCAAGTCAGAAATCAAAGTATTCAAATAGAAACACTACAGAGGTCTTTCTCTACAGGAAGAACAGATAGTGACTATGACTCGGGTGACTGGAGTCTTTGACAATTTTTAGGGCCTTCCTCTGACACCGCCTGGTATAGAGGTCCTGGATGGCAGTGGAAAGTGTTGCGGTTCCGTCCGTGTCCGGTGAGCTCTCACCGTCTCTTGAAAATCCGGGGGAGAGGGTGTAAATCTCGCACCGGGCCGTACCCATATCCGCAGCAGGTCTCCAAGCTGAACAGCCTCTGGCATGTTAGAATAATGTAGGTAAGGGAAGTCGGCAAGTCAGATCTGTAACTGCAGGATTTGTTGTCTGAACGCTGTACTCAGATTATTGCATGGTTTGCTTTTTCCGTAAAGTTTAAAAAAACATCTGACACAGCGGTTGCATTAAGGAGAAGCATATCTCTAATTCCATGTATAACAGTTGTATTTTCATCAACATTTATAATGAATATTTCTGTAAATAGATGTGGCTTTCTGCACAATCCCTGCATGTTATAGAACTACTGAACGTAACGCGCCAATGTAAAATAAGATATTTTGATATAAATATGCACTTTATCGAACAAAACATACATGTATTGTGTAACATGAAGTCCTATGAGTGTCATCTGATGAAGATCGTCAAAGGTTAGTGATTCATTTGACCTCTATTTGTGCTTTTTGTGACTCCTGGAAAAAATGGCTGTTTTTCTGTGAGTTGGTGGTGACCTAACATAATCGTTTGTGGTGCTTTCGCATTTTTGAAATCAGACACTGTGGCTGGATTAACGAGAATTCTATCTTTAAAATTGTGTAAAATACTTGTATCCTTGGGGAATTGTAATTATGAGATTTTTTGTTGTTTTGAATTTGGCGCCCTGCACTTTCACGGGCTGTTGGCGAAGTGGGACGCTACCGTCCCACATATCCCAGAGAAGTGTTTAAGTATAAAAGAATACAATAAAATAACTGCTGACACCATTCAAATCAATGGGGGTTTTGGAATTTAAAGCCAATTACCTAAGAATCATCTTTTTGCAGATAGAACCTTATAGTCCCAAGCTCTCAATGTGCTCATTTGTTGGGACATCCATTAAAAACATCTAATACTCCACATTGGATATGATAAACCAAAATTCTATATGGCATCACTACAGAACATCTCCATGTGATGGCCCTATCTCCACCTCTCCCTCTCTCTCATCCCTCACTCCTCGCTCCCTTTCTCCCACACACAGCCTCACTCAGCGAGCTAAGCCACTCTTTCCTTCTCCTCCTGGGTCTAGTCTGTTGTGACAGTAAGTGTCCACCTCTGTCTCCGGAGCATGTAGTGGCCTGCCACTCTTCCCAGGCACAGTGACCGTAGACTGGGGATGCTCTTTCAACGTGACATGGGACTCAACCACTGAATTATGAGACATGGCTACAGCCTCCCACCCACACAACCACCTGTAGGATGATGCTGTTACAGTGTGGATGCTATTTCTCTCTATATCTGGACTCTATCTTTTTCTCCCTACCTTGCTTTTTTCATGAAAGCATTGCTACCCTCTTTGTCTGCTTTTCGGTTTCACCTGAGAATAGATAGCTAGCTACCTCTTTCTCTCTCTCGCTCTCTCTCTCTTTCTCGCTTTCTCTCTCTTTCTCGCTCTCTATCTCTTTCTCTCTCTCTCTCTCTCTCTCTCTCTCTCTCTCTCTCTCTGAATCAAAAATAAATGATCTAAAATGCTTTGCTATTACAGTCTCTTTACTCTGGCTAAACAGGGGCTGTTACCAAGGCTTGTGTACTGAGGCTTAGATGTCAGTGGTGGTGTCTGTCTCCAACTCAGAGCTTCTCTAGCTGCTGACCTGCTTTGAGGGTGCAGGAGAGCTCTCCCAGAGAGAGATGGGGAGTTTTGGTAACAGGGTTGTGGTCTTGAGAAGTCCCCCTCATACAAAGAACTGAGTCAACGAAAATCAAACATGAATAATAAACTCGATGATATCAATGTATCATGGAGTACCATGTTGACCCCACACATTCACAAACACATAAAATCATCAGCTGGTGCTGAGTGGAGTGTCTCTAATTAGCTTGCCCAGAATAGAGGCTTTGGGTCCTCATACGACATGAGATGGGCACAGGCTCATTTTCCTGGCGATAGTGCTGACACAACAAGTCATCTAATGCACAGAACCTGCTGAGCTGCAGTACCAGCGAGGGAGAGAGGAGACTCATAATCAACCACCACCCTGACCCAGGCCTAAGCCCTCGCGGACTCCAACTTAACCACTAACACTTTGGTCACATGCCCTGTTTTTTGTCAATTGCAATTGCAGTCAATACAGCACACAGGAGCAAGAGATTAATGCTCTTCCCCGTTTCTCTCGCTCTCTCCATCTCTTAATCTCACTAAATCTCTTCCACGCAGGGCACCAAATATAATGTAACATCTGTCAAAATGTCAAGACTCACAATTTGGAATAATAACTCTTCCCTCTGCAGAAATGATTGACGTTTCTCTATCAGTCGTTGACAGTGGTACCATGAATAAAATTATTGTCCTTGAGTTTCTAAAGACCAGCAGTAGACAGTGGCCTGCTATGTGCTACTCCGTCCAGTGAGGGGCGCTATATAGACAAGCAGCGGCGTAGTCAACCCTTTAGGGTCTAGTGCTGCCCCTCCCCCGCTAATCACACTGCTTGTGATTAGGTAGGGCCCCTCTTTGAAATCAAATCAAATTTTATTTGTCACATGCGCCAAATGCAACAGGTAGACCTCACAGTGAAATACTTACCAACAAGCCCTAAACAACAACGCAGTAAAATTAAGCAAAAAAAAATTAAATACATTTTTTTTAGAAAATAAAAAAGTAACAAATCATTAAAGAGTTTCAGTAAAATAACAATAGTGAGGCTATATACAGGGGGTACCGGTACAGACTCAATGTGCGGGGGCACCGGTTAGTCGAGGTTATTGAGAAAATATGTACATGTAGGTAGAGTTATTAAAGTGACTATGCATAGATAATAACAGAGAGTAGCAGCAGTGAAACAGAGATGGGATGCTGCAATGCAAATAGTCTGGGGAGCCATTTGATTAGCTGTTCAGGACTCTTATGGCTTGGGGGTAACAACTGTTGAGAAGCCTCTTGGACCAAGACTTGGCGCTTCAGTACCGATTGCCATGCGGTAACAGAGAGAACAGTCTATGACTAGGGTGGCTGGAGTCTTTGACAATTTTTAGGGCCTTCCTCTGACTCCGCCTGTTATAGAGGTCTCCTGAGGGGGAATAGGTTTTGTCATGCCCTCTTCACGACTGTCTTGGTGTGCTTGGACCATGTTAGTTTGTTGGTGATGTGGACACCAAGGAAGCTGATACTCTCAACCTGTTCCACTACAGCCCCGTCGATGAGAATGAGGGAGTGCTCGGTTCTCCTTTTCCTGATCACGTTGAGGGACAGGTTGTTGTCCTGGCACCACACGGCCAGGTTTCTGACCTCCTCCCTACAGGGTGTCTCATCGTTGTCGGTGATCAGGCCTACCACTGTTGTGTCATTGGCAAACTTAATGATGGTGTTGGAGTTGTGTCTGGCCGTGTAGTCACGAGTAAACAGGGAGTACAGGAGGGGACTGAGCACGCACCCCTGAGGTGCCCCCGTGTTGAGGATCAGCGTGGCCGATGTGTTGTTACCTACCCTTACCACCTGGGGGTAGCCCGCCAGGAAGTCCAGGATCCAGTTGCAGAGGGAGGTGTTTAGTCCCAGGGTCCTTAGCTTAGTGATGAGCTTTGAAGGTACTATGGTGTTGAACGCTGAGCTGTAGTCAATGAATAGCATTCTCACATAGGTGTTCCTTTTGTCCAGTTGGGAAAGGGCAGTGTGGAGTGCAATAGAGATTGCATCATCTTTGGATCTGTTAGGGTGGTATGAAAAAATTAAGAGGGTCTAGGGTTTCTGGGACAATGGTGTTGATGTGAGCCATGACCAGCCTTTCAAAGCACTTCATGGCTACATACATGAGTGGTACAGTTCAGTAGTCATTTAGGCAGGGAGTCATCAGGTAGGCAGGTAGTCATTCTTGGGCACAAGGGACTATGGTGGTCTGCTTGAAACATGTTGGTATTACAGACTCAGACAGGGAGAGGTTGAGAATATCAGTGAAGACATTTGCCAGTTGGTCAGCGCATGATCGGAGTACGCATCCTGGTAATCCGTCTGTCCCTGCGGCCTTGTGAATGTTGACCTGTTTAAAGGTCTTACTCACATTGGCTGTGGAGAGCGTGATCACACAGTCGTCCAGAACAGCTGATGCTCTCATACATGTTTCAGTGTTACTTGCCTCGAAGCGAGTATAGAAGTAATTTAGCTTGTCTGGTAGGCTCGTGTCACTGGTTTTGGCCCATTCCTCCTAACAGAGCTGGTGAAACTGAGTCAGGTTTGTAGGCCTCCTTGCTAACACATGCTTTTTCAGTTCTGCACACACATTTTCTATAGGATTGAGGTCAGGGCCTTGTGATGGCCACTCCAATACCTTGACTTTGTTGCCCTTAAGCCATGAAAGTTTGCTTGGGGTCATTGTCCATTTGGAATACCCATCTGCGACCAAGTTATAACTTCCTGACTGATGTCTTGATATGTTGCTTCAATATATCCACATAATTTTACTACCTCACGATGCCATCTATTTTGTGAAGTGCACTTGCAGCAAAGCACCTCCACAACATTGATGCTGCCACCCCCGTGCTTCACAGTTGGGATGGTGTTCTTCGGCTTGCAAGCCTACCCCCTTTTCCTCCAAACATAGTAATGGTCATTATGGCCAAACAGTTCTATTTTTGTTTCATCAGACCAGAGGACGTTTCTCCAAAAAGTACAATCTTTGTCCCCATCTGCAGTTGCAAACCGTAGTCTGGCTTTTTTATTGCAGTTTTGGGGCAGTGGTTTCTTCCCTACTGAGCGGCCTTTCAAGTTATGTCGATATAGGACTCGTTTTACTGTGGATATATATATATATATATATATATATATATATATATATATATATATATATATATATATTTTATACCTGTTTCCTTCAGCATCTTCACAAGGTCATTTGCTGTTGTTCTGGGATTGATTTGCACTTTTTGCACCGAAGTACATTCCTCTCTAGGAGACAGAACGCGTCTCCTTCCTGAGCAGTATGACAGCTTTGTGGTCCCATGGTGTTTATACTTGCATACTGTTGTTTGTACAGATGAACGTTGTACCTTCAGGCGTTTGGAAATTACTCCCAAGGATGAACCAGACTTGTGAATGTCTACAATTTAGTTTGCAGGTAGGTCTGGAAATACATCCACAGGTACACCTCCAATTGACTCAAATTATGTCAATTAGCCTACCAGAAGCTTCTAAAGCCATGACATGATTTTTCTGGAATTTTCCAAGCTGTTTAAAGGCACAGTCAACTTAGTGTATGTAAACTTCTGACCCACTGGAATTGTGATACAGGGAATTATAAGTGAAATAATCTGTCTGTAAACAATTGTTGGAAAAATGACTTGTGCCATGGACATGATGTCCTAACCGACTTGCCAAATATATAGTTTGTTAATTAAAACAATACATTTGTAGAGTGGTTGAAAAACAAGTTTTAATGACTCCAACCTAAGTGTATGTTAACTTCCGATTTCAACTGTATATATATTGGGAAGGTAATCAGGGAAGTAATGGAGTCTAGGTGAGTCTGATGACGCGCAGGTGCGCGTAACGATGGTGACAGATGTGCTCCATAATGAGCAGCCTGGTGACCTCGAGGCTGGAGAGGGAGCACAGTGACAGTACCCCCTCCTCGACGGTGGCTCCAGCCTCAGGACGCCAACCAAAATGATGATCCCGGGGATCAGGAGCGGACCAGTCACCTCTGCTGATGCGCAGGCAGCTGTCAGTCAGGCTGAGTCACGGGAACATGGCGACCTAGAGTGCCAGAGAGAACATACCTGATGGTACCCCCTCCCCGGTTCGTTCGGCTCCAGCCGCAGGAAGCCAACCACTGGAGAGCCGGTGGAAGCAGTGGAGCCTGGCAACCCGGTGAAGGCATGAAAGCCCGACGAGCCGGCTGTAGCAGGGGAGTCTGGCAATCTGTCTCAGGCATGAGAGCCTGTAGCTGCTCTTGGAGGTAATCAGGGAAATGACGGAGTCCAGGTGAGTCTGATGACGTGCAGGAGTGCATAACGATGGTGACAGGTGTGCGCCATAACGAGCAGCCTGGTAACCTAGAGGCTGGAAAGGGACACGTGACACGAACTAAATAACACAGTTGGTTAGGAACACATAAAACGTCAGCCATCCTCTCCGACGACATTCTACTATTTTAGCTTTTTAGGTTTATTAAAACCCAACAGTTTCCCTTCCACCGACCAGGGGAGTTCTATGGAGAGCCCACTCACAAATCAATACAAACATCATATGTGTGTGGAAGCAGACAGGAGAGGAAAAGGCCCAGCTTGCTGAACTTTGAAATGACTCACATGCCAACAGAATGTTTCGGAGCCTGATAATGTGGTAGACTCTTAAGTGAGACAGGGGAGGGAAGGGAGGGAATTCAGCAACAGCAAGCCAGGCCGAGATGTTACATAACATTATGTTAATTCTGAGCTCCAACTGAGATATTCTCAGCTAGTGTTAGCCTTTATGGCAGAACAATGTATTTAATTTGTTGAAATGCACTGCACCCTGCATAGCTAATGAGCATTCAAGCCAAACATCAATGGCTTGAAAAAATGGACCAAGTTGAAGTTAAGCTCACACCTCATGTCTTTAAAAATGGCACAAATGCAGCAAATAGAAAAGGCCCAGCATAAATCCTTAAGGAGCAGACATTTGATACAGACATTTGAGCAGACATTTGATCACGTAGCTTCTTAAACAATTATTGCAGAAGATTTTGTCAAAATCCCCCTGTTGTTGCAGAGGATTGCCCCACTACCCAGGATCCTCTGCTCTCACACAGCTGTACAGGAGGAGCCCTTGCAGGAACCAATTAAGAGAGAGAGAGAGTGAGAGAGTGAGAGAGCGAGAGAGAGGTAAACCCCCTACCATCATCATAATCCCTCCATCAGGGAGGAATAACACATCCCATCTTTCTGTCTTAGCAACCAAGATCCTGATCTGGGAACAGCTGCCAGTTAAAGCTGATTACATTCATTCTGTAACTTTACAGAGGAGCATTTCCATAGATAAGGACCCATGAGCACCAACATGGGAAGTTCATAGGAGCATATCAAATTGGGTGTCAAATGAAATCTAACAGTCTACATTTATCAAACATTTTACATCAATTACTTTTTGGCATAATTATAAGTAAAGACTGATTTCTGGATAAACAGATGGAAAAGAGGTCTTAGACATCTACCAGAAAACGTCTTAAAACACATCAGAGATACGTCAAAATACAGTAATGTTGACGTAAAGATCCCTGCCAATTAGTTTCATACCCTACATTATTCATCTCATATATATATATATATATATATATATATATATATATATATATATATATATATATATATATATATATACTGTATTCTACACCATCTACTGCATCTTGCCTATGCTGTTCGGAAATCACTCATTCATGTATTTTTTTGTACATATTCATATTCATTCCTTCACACTTGTGTGTATAAGGTAGTTGTTGTGAAATTGTTAGGTTATATTACTTGTTAGATATTACTGCATGGTCGGAACTAGAAGCACAAGCATTTCGCTACACTCGCATTAACATCTGCTAACCATGTGTATGTGACAAATACATTTGATTTGATTTGATTTAATGCTTATATATAGTTTTGGAGAAGCTCTTTACCTTCGATAAGTTTAAGAAATATTGCCTTGTGCCTTGTAATTCTGTTACCAAAAACAAACATATCTTTAAGATATTTTGAAATTTCTCTCCCTCATGAGGAGGAAGGATAATGAAAGTTCACAGAAGTAACAAGTAATGGTAGACCTACCAATTAGTTATAATAAGTTGCTGATGTCAATTTTGTTTATAAATTATTAAGTGATTCAATAATTTTTAACCTTTATTTAACTAGGCAAATCAGTTAAGAACAAATTCTTATTTTCAATGACAGCCTAGGAACAGTGGGTTAACTGCCTTGTTCAGGGGCAGAACGACAGATCTTTACCTTGTCAGCTTGGGGATTCTATTTGCAACCTTTTGGTTACTAGTCCAATGCTCTAACCACTAGGCTACCTGCTGCCCCTGCTACTGTAAATGGAGTCACCAACAAATCCGTAACGGATTTACTGCAAATGAATTGGCTACAATGGGAACTCATAGTAGTCATAAACCATAGTTGGGTCCCATGCTACTCTCCTCCCTTCCACTGGCATACTGTTATATTCAGGTCATATTTGTTTTCTTTGTCTTTCTGTTGTCTGGTGGGCAAAACAAGAGTGCTAAAGAAATCATTATCTTTGTCTGGACAATCCTCTTTTTCTCTCTGTCTCTCTAGTTAATGTCACTTCTGCCAGCTCTTACTGTCAGCTACACTTGAGCCCCCTCTCTTTCCATTTAATGTAACCAGCATCCTGACCCACTGAACATCAACCGACACCGGACGTCCATGGACGTTGAAAGTAACTCAAATTTGGTCAGTCCACCCTGGCCTCGATGTTAAAGTCCACAGACTGACCGGACTGGAACAAATCTGGACCAAACATGTTTCACAAGTAAGGATAGGACAGTACAGTTAGAGCGATGAACCAAAATTGTGTTAATTTAGCATTTTTTTAAATAACTAATTGACTGATGTCAGTTTAATTATTATTTATTTATTTATTTAGAATTTTACCCCCTTTTCTCCCCAATTTTGTGGTATCCAATTTTTAGTAGCTACTATCTTGTCTCATCGCTACAACTCCCGTACGGGCTCGGGAGAGACAAAGGTCGAAAGCCATGCGTCCTCCGAAACACAACCCAACCAAACCGTACTGCTTCTTTAACACAGTGCGCATCCAACCCGGAAGCCAGCCGCACCAATGTGTCGGAGGAAACACCGTGCACCTGGCGACCTGGTTAGCGTCCACTGCGCCCGGCCCATCACAGGAGTCGCTGGTGCGTGATGAAACAAGGATATCCCTACCGGCCAAACCCTCCCTAACCCGGACGAGGCTAGGCCAATTGTGCGTCGCCCCACAGACCTCCCGGTCGCGGCCGGCTGCGACAGAGCCTGGGTGCGAACCCAGAGTCTGGAGCGCCTTGCGGTCAGATACCAAGCAGTTGCCATACCAAGCGGTGATGCAGCCAGTCAAGATGCTCTCAATCGTGCAGCTGTGTAACTTTTTGAGGATCTGAGGGCCCATGCCAAATATTTTAATCTTCCTGGAGGAGAAGAGGCATTGTTGTGCCCTCTTCTCGACTGTGTTGGTGTGTTTGGACCAAGATCCTTAGTTATGTGGAACTTGAAGCTCTCGACCTGCTCCATTACAGCCCTGTTGATGTGAATGGGGGCATACTCAGCCCTCCGTTTTCTGTAGTCCATGATTGGAGAGAGAGAGCTTCAAGTTCCTTGGTGATTAGCTCCTTTGTCTTGCTGACATTGAGGGAGAGGTTATTGTCCTGGCACCACACTGCCAGGTCTCTGACCTTCTCGCTATAGATTGTCTCATCATACCAATGTCGTGTTGTCGGCAAACTTATTGATGGCGTTGGAGTCGTGCGCAGCCATACAGCTGTGGGTGGACAGGGAGTACGGGGGGGGCTACTAAGCACGCACCCCTGAGGGGCCCCCGTGTGGAGGGTCAGCATAGCGGATGTGTTGTTGCCTACCCTCACCACCTGGGAGCGGCCCGTCAGGAAGTCCAGAATACAGTTTTAGAAAGAGGTGTTCCGTCCGAGAATCCTTATCTTAGTGATAAGCTTCGAGGGCACTATGGTGTTGAATGCTGAGCTGTAGTCAATGAACAGCATTCTCACATAGGTTTTTATTTTTGTCCAGATGGGAAAGGGCAGTGTGGAGTGCAATAAGATTGCATCATCTGTGGATCTGTTGGGGCGGTATGTGAATTGGAGTGGGTCCAGGGTGTCTGGGATTATGGTGTTGATTTCAGCCATGACCAGCCTTTCAAAGCATTTCATGGCTACAGATGTGAGTGCTACGGGGTGATTGTAATTTAAAAAGGTTATCTTGGCGTTCTTGGGCACAAGGACAATAGTGGTCTGCTTGAAACCTGTAGGTATTACAGACAGGGTCAGGGAGAGGTTGAAAATGTCAGGGAAGACATTTGCCAGCTGGCCAGTGAATGCTCTGAGTATGCGTCCTGGTAATCCGTCTGGACCTGCGGCCATGTGAATGTTATCCTGTTTAAAGGTCTTACTCACATCGGCTAAGGAGAGAGTGATCACACATTTGTCCAGAACAGCTGGTGCTCTCATGCATGGTTCAGTGTTGCTAGCCTCGAAGCTAACATAGAAGGCATTAAGTTTGTGTTGTCGATTCGCGTCACTGGGCCGCTCACGACTTAGTTTCCCTTTCTAATCCATGATAGTTCACAATCCCTGCCACATCTTACGAGCATCAGAGCCGGTGTAGTAGGATTCGATGTTGCCTGTTTTTATGTGTCTATAGAGGGCATAGCGGGATTTCTTATAAGCATCCGGATTAGTGTTTTGCTCCATGAAAACGGCAGCTCTAGCCTGTAGCTCAGTGTGATGTTTCTTGTAATCCATGGCCTCTGGTTGGGATATGTAGGTATGGTCACTGTGGGGCCGACGTCGTCGATGCACTTATTAATTAAGCCGGTCACTGATGTGGTAAACTCCTTAATGCCATTGGATGAGTCCTGAAACATATTCCAGTCTGAGCTAGCAAAACAGTCCTGTAGTTTACCATCTGCTTCATCGGACCACTTCCGTATTGAGTGCGTCACTGGTACTTCCTGTTTGAGTTTTTGCTTGTAAAGGTAAAGGTTATCTAGAGTTTTTTGCCTCTAGTTGCACAGGTGACATGCTGGTAGAATATAGGGAAGACAGATTTTGTTTTCCTGCTTTAAAATCACCTGCAACTAGGAGTGTCGCCTCTGGATGAGCAGCTTCTTGTTTGCTTATGGCCCTATACAGCTCGTTAAGTGCAGTCTAAGTGGCAGCATCAGTTTGTGGTGGTAAATAGACAGCTACAAAAAATATAGGTCAAAACTCTCTTGATAAATAGTATGGTCTACGGCAGTCTTATGGCTTGGGCTCGAAGCTGTTAAGGAGTCTTTTGGACCTAGACTTGGCGCTCTGTGCGGTAGCAGACAGAACAGTCTATGACTAGGGTGACGGAGTCTTTGACAATTCTTTGGGCCTTCCTCTGACATCACCTGGTATAGAGGTCCTGGATGGTAGGCAGCTACTACCTTCTGTAGTGTCTTACGGTCAGATGCCGAGTCAGATGCCGAGTCAGATGCCGAGTCAGATGCCGAGCAGTTGCAACCTTGCAGACTTATGTTGAATGGCAAGGTCTTATTCAATAGACTTTACCCATCATGGAATGAAATTCCACTTAACATTATTGGCCAAAGCCATATTTTTTAGTTTGTTAATGCTAGACTCCCGCTCCTAAAAAAGTGATTATCCAAGCAGACTAATAACTCTTAAGCCAAAATAGCCAAGAGAACAATTAAGCACATTGGGAGGACATTGGGGATCTACAAGTACCTAACAGCTGTGGCAGTCCTGTTAAAACCTTATGCAACAGAACAGGAATTAAAATAGCCTGCAGCTACTGGAATGTCTGCAGAAAGCTGCATACCACCTATTCACTCTGTCCTCAGTTAAGAGCACGACATTGGTGCTTTGTGCTATGATCCCTCACAGGAAATATGCTCAGAATGAGTTATTGTATTCAAAAAAGTATATGCTAGGGATTTTTACCAGAATGTACTGACAGTCACCATAGTAACTGTTTGGGTACTGAGTGTGCCATGATATGCCACAGCCATTGTCTCTCACACTGTAGCAGGCTGAATATTGTAGCCGGATGAAAATATGAATTTAATTTGATTCAGCACCTTTCATTGAACCAAGTAGTGAAAAAGTGGTGGAAATAAGTTTGTGTGAGTGAGAGTGTAGGGAAGAGAGAGAGGGATAGCTAGGAAAAAAATAGAGTGGGAGAGAGAAGTCAGAGAGTCAGAGAAAACAGGGAGAGATGACGCCATTACCTCAATGAGAAAAAAGAGGGGGAATCATGACTGACACAAGGCTTAAATCTCAGCTATTTGTTTGATACCAGGGCTGAGTTCACTGAGAGATTGTGGGAAAATGCTTCTGCCCGGTGGGTCCTTCAACTCCAGAGAGCCACGAGACCCTCACTGAGAGAAAGAGAGTAGAGAGATAGAGAAGATGGAGGATTGCCATAGCTTCCAATTAACTTAAAACTTCAATCTCTCTTCTCTCACTTCCCACCATTCTCTCTGCAACCCTTCTCTCCGCTCCTCTATTGTTGCATTCTCTCCTCTTATCTCTGGAGTGTGGGGCTGCTATTCCTGTCTCTCCCCTTAGCTTGGGCACAGAGCAGGACAGACAGTTCATATTTAAAGCTACGTCACCCTCCAAATGTCAAACCTTGGCCTGCTTTACAGCTCCTCTCCCTGACACTTCACATATACACAGTCCTGGAACTGTGTGTGCGCATGTGTGTTAGTGTGTGTGTACGTGCGCAGCTGTGTGTGCCCCCACCCCAGCCCCTGCCCAAGCCCTAGCCAAGCAGCCTCTGCTGCCACCACAGGGGCTGTGTTAGCTAATGCTGGGTGCATTAGCCTGGCTGAAAGCTCTGGTAATAGGGCAGGGGTTCACAGTCCATCTCTAATGGAGCTTCACTGCTCTCCCCATCCACCCTCCACCCTTCTCCTCTATATGCTGCTGCTTACTGGGCACATTTACCTGCCAAGGCTAACATCTATGCCTCTGTCATAGACACACACAATACATTCAGATACACATTCCCTTGCACACATACACACCTATACACACACAGACAAACATGTGAACACACATAAACTGCACACATGGCCAGGGGCGGACTGCGACCAGAAATCGGCCCTGTCATTTCTAACACACTTGACCTTTTTTTCCCTTGATGCCCCCATTATTAGCAGGACCATGATCATTTTGCACAAAAAAAATGAAAAGTTAGACAGGCCCACTAGTGAGAAAATGGACAATCCCATCTGGCATTTGCCCGAAATGCCAGATGGCCAGTCCACCCCTGCACATGGCCATGAGAGGATGGATATGAAAGACGTATTAGTTTAAAGAGAGGGAAGAAAGACCAAGACATAGCGGGCTGTCATCATCCTGACTAAAGGGAGAGTGGAGCCATTTGCTGCTGTTCTCTACCACAGTATGTTTCTCTGAGCTAGAGAGCTAAAAGAGCAGCTCTTTATGCAGATCACGCACACACACTGGAGTTGAGCAGCATTCCCAGAACTCTGTCTTTCCTGCCATCCACATGACCTGGCGTGTGTGTGTGACAGAGAAGAGAGAGTGAGAGAGACAGTGTGTGTGTGCATGCTGAATCAATCAACTGGTGACAGTAACAGAATAGAGCACGTTAGATGACTGTTGGTTGAAAAAGCCCTTTGTGCGTGTGTATGTGTGTGTGTGTGTGTGTGCAAGGACCACCACACCCCTGCTCACTCGGCTGGTTGATGTATGAATATAATAACCAGTGTACAGAGTGCAGCACAGTCATTCACACTCAATATTTCAGGTGAAGTTTACGAGTTCTGCTCACCGTGTGGCCTCGTGAATTGTGATACTGCATAGTGGAGAGGAAAAAAGGGAAGAACTCTATTTGGCAGATTCACAAAGCTGGGATAAGACAAGCTGACACAGATTTTCTGAGATAAAGACAAAGATGAAAGCACTTAGAGGGGGAATAGCTCTGAGTGAGCACTGTGACTATTACGTAAAGGCCAGCCCTGTCCTGGCGCTACATCAGTAGATACAGCTAGAGGTGGGAGGGGGAGGCCAGTCAAAGGCCACGGCGCTGGATGTTTTGGCATTCACTCAGTGGTCTTTAGTACAGCCTCTTAGTCAGCATGTTGAGAAAAGCATGACATCCATTTTCCACTGGTGATGTATGCCCAGGAAGTGGTGATTAGAGTACAGTACAACCTCACTTTAACAAGATGGACATAACATATGTTTTTTTAAGTAGTATGAACAAATGGGGACGAAGTCTGTTTTTTGCAGCATACAGTACATATGCACAATCACACTCACATGCAAATCATGAAGTCAATATTTGGTAGTTGCTGAGGGTTTTATGCAACGTAATCTTTCCTTAAATCTTCAGGAAGTCCCTCTCACCCCACCCCGTCATCCATCATCCTTTAGCCACTCTCCCCAACACAACCTGCCCAGATTATTACACACTTACAAACACGCTCCTCCTCTCTCTCACACTAACAGCCTCACCCAGATTATTACACACTTACTAACACGCTCCTCCTCTCTCTCACACTAACAGCCTCACCCAGATTATTACACACTTACAAACACGCTCCTCCTCTCTCTCACACTAACAGCCTCACCCAGATTATTACACACTTACTAACATGCTCCTCCTCTCTCTAACACTAACAGCCTCACCCAGATTATTACACACTTACTAACATGCTCCTCCTCCCTCTCACACTAACAGCCTCACCCAGATTATCACACATTTACTAACACGCTCCTCCTCTCTCTCACACTAACAGCCTCACCCAGATTATTACACATTTACTAACATGCTCCTCCTCTCTCTCACACTAACAGCCTCACCCAGATTATTACACATTTACTAACACGCTCCTCCTCTCTCTCACACTAACAGCCTCACCCAGATTATTACACACTTACTAACATGCTCCTCCTCTCTCTCACACTAACAGCCTCACCCAGATTATTACACATTTACTAACACGCTCCTCCTCTCTCTCACACTAACAGCCTCACCCAGATTATTACACACTTACTAACATGCTCCTCCTCTCTCTCACACTAACAGCCTCACCCAGATTATTACACACTTACTAACATGCCTCTCCTCTTTCTCACACTAACAGCCTCACCCAGATTATCACACACTTACTAACATGCTCCTCCTCTCTCTCACACTAACAGCCTCACCCAGATTATTACACATTTACTAACATGCTCCTCCTCTCTCTCACACTAACAGCCTCACCCAGATTATTACACATTTATTAACATGCTCCTCCTCTCTCTCACACTAACAGCCTCACCCAGATTATTACACATTTACTAACATGCTCCTCCTCTCTCTCACACTAACAGCCTCACCCATATTATCATACACTTACTAACATGCTCCTCCTCTCTCTCACACTAACAGCCTCACCCAGATTATTACACATTTACTAACATGCTCCTCCTCTCTCTCACACTAACAGCCTCACCCAGATTATTACACATTTACTAACATGCTCCTCCTCTCTCTCATACTAACAGCCTCACCCAGATTATTACACACTTACTAACATGCTCCTCCTATCTCTCACACTAACAGCCTCACCCAGATTATTACACATTTACTGACATGCTCCTCCTCTCTCTCACACTAACAGCCTCACCCAGATTATTACACATTTACTAACATGCTCCTCCTCTCTCTCACACTAACAGCCTCACCCAGATTATTACACATTTATTAACATGCTCCTCCTCTCTCTCACACTAACAGCCTCACCCAGATTATTACACATTTACTAACATGCTCCTCCTCTCTCTCACACTAACAGCCTCACCCAGATTATTACACATTTACTAACATGCTCCTCCTCTCTCTCACACTAACAGCCTCACCCAGATTATTACACATTTACTAACACGCTCCTCCTCTCTCTCACACTAACAGCCTCACCCAGATTATTACACACTTACTAACATGCTCCTCCTCTCTCTCACACTAACAGCCTCACCCAGATTATTACACATTTACTAACACGCTCCTCCTCTCTCTCACACTAACAGCCTCACCCAGATTATTACACACTTACTAACATGCTCCTCCTCTCTCTCACACTAACAGCCTCACCCAGATTATTACACATTTACTAACACGCTCCTCCTCTCTCTCACACTAACAGCCTCACCCAGATTATTACACACTTACTAACATGCTCCTCCTCTCTCTCACACTAACAGCCTCACCCAGATTATTACACACTTACTAACATGCCTCTCCTCTTTCTCACACTAACAGCCTCACCCAGATTATCACACACTTACTAACATGCTCCTCCTCTCTCTCACACTAACAGCCTCACCCAGATTATTACACATTTACTAACATGCTCCTCCTCTCTCTCACACTAACAGCCTCACCCAGATTATTACACACTTACTAACATGCTCCTCCTATCTCTCACACTAACAGCCTCACCCAGATTATTACACATTTACTGACATGCTCCTCCTCTCTCTCACACTAACAGCCTCACCCAGATTATTACACATTTACTAACATGCTCCTCCTCTCTCTCACACTAACAGCCTCACCCATATTATCATACACTTACTAACATGCTCCTCCTCTCTCTCACACTAACAGCCTCACCCAGATTATTACACACTTACTAACATGCTCCTCCTCTCTCTCACACTAACAGCCTCACCCAGATTATTACACATTTACTAACATGCTCCTCCTCTCTCTCATACTAACAGCCTCACCCAGATTATTACACACTTACTAACATGCTCCTCCTCTCTCTCACACTAACAGCCTCACCCATATTATCATACACTTACTAACATGCTCCTCCTCTCTCTCACACTAACAGCCTCACCCAGATTATTACACACTTACTAACATGCTCCTCCTCTCTCTCACACTAACAGCCTCACCCAGATTATTACACATTTACTAACACGCTCCTCCTCTCTCTCACACTAACAGCCTCACCCAGATTATTACACACTTACTAACATGCTCCTCCTCTCTCTCACACTAACAGCCTCACCTAGATTATTACACACTTACTAACATGCTCCTCCTCTCTCTCACACTAACAGCCTCACCCAGATTATTACACATTTACTAACATGCTCCTCCTCTCTCTCACACTAACAGCCTCACCCAGATTATCATACACTTACTAACATGCTCCTCCTCTCTCTCACACTAACAGCCTCACCCAGATTATTACACACTTACTAACACGCTCCTCCTCTCTCTCACACTAACAGCCTCACCCAGATTATTACACATTTACTAACATGCTCCTCCTATCTCTCACACTAACAGCCTCACCCAGATTATTACACATTTACTAACACGCTCCTCCTCTCTCTCACACTAACAGCCTCACCCAGATTATTACACATTTACTAACATGCTCCTCCTCTCTCTCACACTAACAGCCTCACCCATATTATCATACACTTACTAACATGCTCCTCCTCTCTCTCACACTAACAGCCTCACCCAGATTATTACACATTTACTAACATGCTCCTCCTCTCTCTCACACTAACAGCCTCACCCAGATTAGTACACACTTACTAACATGCTCCTCCTCTCTCTCACACTAACAGCCTCACCCAGATTATTACACATTTATTAACATGCTCCTCCTCTCTCTCACACTAACAGCCTCACCCAGATTATTACACATTTACTAACATGCTCCTCCTCTCTCTCACACTAACAGCCTCACCCAGATTATTACACATTTACTAACACGCTCCTCCTCTCTCTCACACTAACAGCCTCACCCATATTATCATACACTTACTAACATGCTCCTCCTCTCTCTCACACTAACAGCCTCACCCAGATTATTACACACTTACTAACATGCTCCTCCTCTCTCTCACACTAACAGCCTCACCCAGATTATTACACATTTACTAACATGCTCCTCCTCTCTCTCACACTAACAGCCTCACCCAGATTATTACACATTTACTAACACGCTCCTCCTCTCTCTCACACTAACAGCCTCACCCATATTATCATACACTTACTAACATGCTCCTCCTCTTTCTCACACTAACAGCCTCACCCAGATTATTACACACTTACTAACATGCTCCTCCTCTCTCTCACACTAACAGCCTCACCCAGATTATTACACACTTACTAACATGCTCCTCCTCTCTCTCACACTAACAGCCTCACCCAGATTATTACACATTTACTAACATGCCTCTCCTCTTTCTCACACTAACAGCCTCACCCAGATTATTACACACTTACTAACACGCTCCTCCTCTATCTCACACTAACAGCCTCACCCAGATTATTACACACTTACTAACATGCTCCTCCTCTTTCTCACACTAACAGCCTCACCCAGATTATTACACACTTACTAACATGCTCCTCCTCTCTCTCACACTAACAGCCTCACCCAGATTATTACACATTTACTAACATGCTCCTCCTCTCTCTCACACTAACAGCCTCACCCAGATTATTACACACTTACTAACATGCCTCTCCTCTTTCTCACACTAACAGCCTCACCCAGATTATTACACACTTACGAACACGCTCCTCCTCTCTCTCACACTAACAGCCTCACCCAGATTATCACACACTTACGAACACGCTCCTCCTCTCTCTCACACTAACAGCCTCACCCAGATTATTACACATTTACTAACACGCTCCTCCTCTCTCTCACACTAACAGCCTCACCCATATTATTACACACTTACTAACATGCTCCTCCTCTCTCTCACACTAACAGCCTCACCCAGATTATCATATCCTTACTAACATGCTCCTCCTCTCTCTCACACTAACAGCCTCACCCAGATTATTACACATTTACTAACACGCTCCTCCTCTCTCTCACACTAACAGCCTCACCCAGATTATTACACACTTACTAACATGCCCTCCTCTTTCTCACACTAACAGCCTCACCCAGATTATTACACACTTACTAACACGCTCCTCCTCTCTCTCACACTAACAGCCTCACCCAGATTATCACACACTTACGAACACGCTCCTCCTCTCTCTCACACTAACAGCCTCACCCAGATTATTACACATTTACTAACACGCTCCTCCTCTCTCTCACACTAACAGCCTCACCCATATTATTACACACTTACTAACATGCTCCTCCTCTCTCTCACACTAACAGCCTCACCCAGATTATCATATCCTTACTAACATGCTCCTCCTCTCTCTCACACTAACAGCCTCACCCATATTATTACACACTTACTAACATGCTCCTCCTCTCTCTCACACTAACAGCCTCACCCAGATTATTACACACTTACTAACATGCTCCTCCTCTCTCTCACACTAACAGCCTCACCCAGATTATTACACACTTACTAACATGCTCCTCCTCTCTCTCACACTAACAGCCTCACCCAGATTATTACACACTTACTAACACGCTCCTCCTCTCTCTCACACTAACAGCCTCACCCAGATTATTACACACTTACTAACATGCTCCTCCTCTCTCTCACACTAACAGCCTCACCCAGATTATTACACACTTACTAACATGCCTCTCCTCTTTCTCACACTAACAGCCTCACCCAGATTATTACACACTTACTAACATGCTCCTCCTCTCTCTCACACTAACAGCCTCACCCAGATTATTACACACTTACTAACATGCCTCTCCTCTTTCTCACACTAACAGCCTCACCCAGATTATTACACACTTACTAACATGCCTCTCCTCTTTCTCACACTAACAGCCTCACCCAGATTATTACACACTTACTAACATGCCTCCTCTCTCTCTCACACTAACAGCCTCACCCAGATTATTACACACTTACTAACATGCTCCTCCTCTCTCTCACACTAACAGCCTCACCCAGATTATTACACACTTACTAACATGCTCCTCCTCTCTCTCACACTAACAGCCTCACCCAGATTATTACACATTTACTAACATGCTCCTCCTCTCTCTCACACTAACAGCCTCACCCAGATTATTACACACTTACTAACATGCTCCTCCTCTCTCTCACACTAACAGCCTCACCCAGATTATTACACATTTACTAACATGCTCCTCCTCTCTCTCACACTAACAGCCTCACCCAGATTATTACACACTTACTAACATGCTCCTCCCTCAGCAACTGTACACATCCATTCCTAAATTAAGGCTGGAAAAGAAGCAAATCAAGTCAGACAGGCAGATCCCACATAAAGGAGTCAGGTTGTGAGTCAACTTAAATTACCTCTCCAAAACATTACCCTGTAGAGCTCAGCGAAGTCCAAATGAATGCCGGCAAAGCCTGATGAATATAATTATTTAAACAAATGATACATTGTTGTAGTGTTTCAAGGTGGTTTAAAGGGAATCTGATTTTGTAAAACATTAGTGTTGTGCTAGTTACTCTCTAAGGAGTTTGAAAAAAAGTAGACTGGACAGAATTGATACTTATTAAATGAATTAATTGGAGAAATAAGACAATAGCTAATTAGAAACTCACTGAGTCAACAGTGGTGAATGCCAAAACGTCTTTGTTTGGAATGAATACAACTGGCTAGTGTTGTATTGGCACGCTAGTGTTCAAACATACACATCATGAGTCAGGACACCATCCAACACTCAGACAGGCTAACGCACACAGGTAGGCACACACACCACACACATGCACACACAGGCACACATGCACGCATGCATCACACACACAAAAACAACAATTATTTAATGTCCTTGAGGAGGCAAGTATCAGCAGAAAACACAGACACGACCCTACAGGCTCGGTAGGATCAATCCAGTTGTTTACGTCTTGATTACTTTGATGGGGTATGAAAGAACTCACATTACATTCGTACTAAGTACTGTGATTCAACACAGAACATTTAATTAGTTGACTCATACCAACAGAGAGAGGAGAAAGGCTTTGATTGTGTCTATTCTAGAAGCAGGAAAGAGCACACGGGACATATCTGGGTAACATGACTGATGCTTGTGTTTCCACTGCAAAGTGGAACAGAGCAAAAGTTTTTGTTATACTTAAAAGAAAGTTAGCATTAACTTAATCCATTGCACCAGGGGTTAAGCAGGGAATCTGGATGTGGCGGAGACGTATTTGGAGGGGTTATGCTACTGATTGAGCCAGGATTGATCATAAGGCTATCGTTAAGGTTATGTCAAGATGAGGGTTAGGTTAACGTTTAGGTCAGGGTAAATATTTTTATGCTACCTTCCTTTTTGGAACTGTAAGTTGCTGGAGCTCGGCTCTGCTTGGCTCTCTCTTTGACCCAAGGTGCAGGAGCTCCGGCTCTGGGTAGCTCCTGCTGAATTTATCCACTGATTGGCACCAAGTTTGACCAACGTTATTGGGAATTTCCCAGTACATGTGTGCCCATTATACATCTTAGAGTAGTCAGCAGAATAAGTGCACTCTATGTGTGTGTCTAGGTCATTAGGAACCATTAGACATGCACCTGTCTTGGGAGTGGGCATGTCTATTTATTTTTGTACCATTGCTATGGCCTAATGTTTAGCATTGCTATGGTTACGCCACCAATGGAATCTATGCCCTAATGTGAAACCAAGCTAAAATTAGTGCAAGGCAAAAAGATAATGATGGCTAAATGCCAGAGGGGATGAATCATTAACATAAAAGAGGAGTTACTATGTGTGTGACATAAGGATGAAAACTGTATAAGTGTGTGCCAAGGCTGAAAAGGAGTTTCTTCATGACCCAGCTCGGCTTATATTACTTTGTAATAAAGTCTATTTGAACTCACAGGCTCCGGTATTTGAGAAATATTATTGACTGAATATTCCCACGACAATATCACATTAAGAGAAAATATTTAATGGTGAACAATTTAAATGCTTTGTGGTTACTTCATAGAATTTTTAACTTTCATACATTCTCATCAATATAGCAAAATAGATTTCCATAGCAAGATCTACTGGAGAGTTCTGGGAAAGTTGACAGAGCTCCCCCTTTAGTGGTTTGCTAGTTCTCTACCGAGGCATTGACAGATCCAGGCAACAAAGCAGTGGCAAACACTCAATGTCTTGCGTCCTACTTAGGGATGATGTAACGACGTTCTTCGTTTGTCGAAAGAGAGTCGGACCGAAATGCAGCGTGTTTGTTACTCATGTTTATTAGTGAAAACAAATAACGAAACTATACATGAAATAACGAATAAATACAAAACAACAAAACGGAACGTGAAACCTATACAGCCTGACTGGTGAAACTAACACAGAGACAGGAACAATCACCCACGAAATACAAAGCGAAACCCAGGCTACCTAAATACGGTTCCCAATCAGAGACAACGAGAATCACCTGACTCTGATTGAGAACCGCCTCAGGCAGCCAAACCTATGAAACACACACCCCTAATCAGCTACAATCCCAATAACTAAAAAACCCCACTAAATACAACAAACAATAAACCCATGTCACACCCTGGCCTGACCAACTAATTAACTAAAACACAAAATACTAAGACCAAGGCGTGACAGAACCCCCCCCCCCTAAGGTGCGGACTCCCGAACGCACCGCCGACTGGCGGATCCTGGCTGACTAGCAGATCTGGCAGATCCTGGCTGACTGGCAGATCCTGGCTGACTGGCAGATCCTGGCTGACTGGCGGATCCTGGCTGACTAGCAGATCTGGCAGATCCTGGCTGACTGGTGGATCTGGAAGAGTCTGGTTGACTGGCAGATCTGGAAGAGTCTGGTTGAATAGCGGATCTGGAAGAGTCTGGTTGACTGGCAGATCTGGAAGGGGCAGCCCAGCACTGAGAAGAAGCCCAGTACTGAGAAGAAGCCCAGTACCGAGAAGAAGCCCAGTACCGAGATGAAGCCCAGCCAGGCAGTTGAATCCGGCAGATCCTGGTTGACTGGCGGATCCTGGCTGACTATCAGATCTGGCAGATCCTGGCTGACTGGCGGATCCTGGCTGACCGGCGGATCCTGGCTGACTGGCTGATCCTGGCTGACTGGCGGATCCTGGCTGACCGGCGGATCCTGGCTGACTGGCTGATCCTGGCTGACTGGCAGATCCTGGCCGACTGGCGGATCCTGGCTGACTAGCAGATCTGGCAGATCCTGGCTGACTGGCAGATCCTGGCTGACTGGCAGATCCTGGCTGACTGGCGGATCCTGGCTGACTAGCAGATCTGGCAGCTCCTGGCTGACTGGCGGATCTGGAAGAGTCTGGTTGACTGGCAGATCTGGAAGAGTCTGGTTGACTGGCAGATCTGGAAGAGTCTGGTTGACTGGCAGATCTGGACGAGTCTGGCTGACTGGCAGATCTGGAAGAGTCTGGCTGACTGGCAGATCTGGAAGAGTCTGGTTGACTGGCAGATCTGGAAGAGTCTGGTTGACTGGCAGATCTGGAAGAGTCTGGCTGACTGGCAGATCTGGAAGAGTCTGTTTGACTGGCAGATCTGGAAGAGTCTGGCTGACTGGCAGATCTGGAAGAGTCTGGCTGACTGGCAGATCCTGGCAGACTGACGGCTCTGGCTGCTTCATGCTGACTGGCGGCTCTGGCTGCTCCATGCTGACTGGCAGCTCTGGCTGCTCCATGCAGACTGGCAGCTCCTTGCAGACTGGCAGCTCTAGCTGCTCCATGTAGACTGGCAGCTCTAGCTGCTCCAGGCAGACTGGCAGCTCTGGCTGCTCCATGCAGACTGGCAGCTCCTTGCAGACTGGCAGCTCTAGCTGCTCCATGCAGACTGGCAACTCTGGCTGCTTCATGCAGACTGGCAGCTCCTTGCAGACTGGCAGCTCTAGCTGCTCCATGCAGACTGGCAGCTCCTTGCAGATTGGCAGCTCCTTGCAGACTGGCAGCTCTAGCAGCTCCATGCAGACTGGCAGCTCCTTGCAGACTGGCAGCTCTAGCTGCTCCATGCAGACTGGCAGCTCCTTGCAGATTGGCAGCTCCTTGCAGACTGGCAGCTCTAGCTGCTCCATGCAGACTGGCAGCTCCTTGCAGACTGGCAGCTCCTTGCAGACTGGCAACTCCATGCAGACTGGCAACTACATGCAGACTGGCAACTCTGGCTGCTCCAAGCAGACTGACAGCTCTGGCTGCCCCATGCAGACTGGCAGCTCTAGCTGCTCCATGCAGGCTGGCAACACTGGATGCTCCATGTAGACTGGCAGCTCTAGCTGCTCCATGCAGACTGACAGCTCTGGCTGCTCTAAGCAGACTGACAGCTCTGGCTGCCCCATGCAGACTGGCATCTCTGGCTGCTCTATGCAGACTGACAGCTCTGGCTGCTCCATACAAACTGGCAGCTCTAGCTGCTCCATGTAGACTGACAGCTCTGGCTGCTCTAAGCAGACTGACAGCTCTGGCTGCCTCATGCAGACTGGCAGCTCTGGCTGCTCTATGCAGACTGACAGCTCTGGCTGCTCCATGCAAACTGACAGCTCTGGCTGCTCCATGCAAACTGGCAGCTCTAGCTGCTCCATACAGGCAGGAGGCTCCGGCAGCGCTGTAGAGGAGGAAGGCTCTAGAACCGCTGAACAGGCGGGAGACTCCGACAGCGCAGGAGAGGGAGAAAGCGCTGGCTGCGCTGAACAGGCGAGGCGCACTGAAGGCCTGATGCGTGGTGCTGGCACTGGTGGTATTTGGCCGAGGACACGCACAGGAAGCCTAGTGTGGGGAACTGCTACCGGAGGGCTGGGGTGTGGAGGTGGTACTGGATAGAGGACAGGCACAGGAAGCCTGGTGCGGGGAGCTACCATCGGAGGAGTAGTGTGTGAAGGTGGCACAGGATGGACTGGACCGTGAAGGTGTACTGGAGAGCCTGAGAGCAGGACTGGCACAGAACGTGCAAGGCTAGGTAGGTACACAGGAGGCTTAGTGCGTGAGGCTGGCACATTTTTCACCAGCCGACTAACACGCACCTCAGGACTAGTATGGAGCGCTGACCCAGGTGCCATTAAATCCCTGACACGCTCCGTCGGACGGATATTGTACCTAAAGCACCAAACTAGCAACTCCCTCATTAATTTCTCCTCCAATTTCCCAATTAACTCCTTCACAGTCTCTGCTTCGCTCACCTCCAACACCGATTCTGGTCTCCTCCTTGGCTCTTCACGATAAACAGGGAGAGTTGGCTCAGGTCTGTCTCCTGACTCAGCCACTCCCCCCCTGAGCCCCCCCCCCCCCCAAGAAATTTTTGGGGCTTCGCTCTGCGCCGCCGTGTCTTTTTTTTCGACTCCATTCTCCTATAGCCCTCTTCGCACTGCTCCAGCGAATCCCAGGCGGGCTCCGGCACTCTCTCTGGGTCGGCCGCCCACCTGTCTATTTCTTCCCACGTCGTAATATCCATACTGTACTCCAATCTGGGCTGCTCCTGTTTCCATCCACGTCGCCGTGCTGCCTCCTCATACCAGCGCCTCTCCGCTTCAGCCGCTTCTAGTTCCTCCTTAGGGCGGCGATATTCACCAGGCTGAGCCCAGGGTCCTTTTCCTTCCAGCTCCTGTTTCCTCTTCGCCTGCTTCCCAATAACTAAAAAACCCCACTAAATACAACAAACAATAAAGCCATGTCACACCCTGGCCTGACCAACTAATTAACTAAAACACAAAATACTAAGACCAAGGCGTGACAGATGAAATGATGTCAGACAAGTGACTGATTCGTGACTCATGTGCAATTTCATCGAGAAATCACATGAATCCTTGTTGACTCGCGCGGCAGAACAGGAGCGAGTCAGTTAAGACATAGTCACCATCGACTAGCGACCGTCATCACGTATGTTTGATTTACATTCCATTACACTCATCACAGCTCCTCTTGATGCAGCAATGGTGGATTCTTCTCAGATTCTGCAATCTGCTCATCTTACTTTCCCCCTTTTTCAACTTGAAAGCAGTGCAGACTTCTCCCATAATCACCATCCATTACCTATGATCTGTGCAGAGTCTCTTGGGAGTTTTCCCTGGGGAAGCCCCCGTCTTTCCTCCTCCTCTCGTTCTCCACTCGCACTGCAATCATCCAGGAGAGAGAGAGGAAGGAGGAGGTAGAAGACACTCACTGACATGGGAAGCACTTAGTGGAGGGGGGTAACTGGAGCTGATGATGGATGACCCTTGACCCTGAGAGAGAGAGAGAGAGAGAGAGAGAGAGAGAGAGAGAGAGAGAGAGAGAGAGAGAGAGAGAGAGAGAGAGAGAGAGAGAGAGAGAGAGAGAGAGAGAGAGAGAGAGAGAGAGAGAGAGAGAGAGAGAGAGAGAGAGAGAGAGAGAGAGAGAGAGAGAGATGTCAGCTGTCTGTTCAGGATAAGGCCTGTGGATTTGTCTGCAGTTACATAAGGCTTGCTTGGGGATGCTCTGAGGAGATTGAGAGAGATGCACAGGGGCAGAAAAGAGACAGTGAAAAATAAAAATAGAGCACAAAAGCTGTCAGTCACACACCTCTTTTTACATTTTTCAACCAGGTTTGGAAGGGCTGCGTGTTTTAACTTAATGAGTTGACCCAGTATGTGTAAAAGATTTTATAGCCTAAAGTTGAATTGGAAGAAAATGACTTTCTGTAGGGTTAATAAGAACAGACTACTTTTGTGGGCTCAATCGGATGGCCAAGGACACGTATCAATTTGGCCATGACCCTCTTTGGCACACTAACTCATGGTTATTTTGGAATAAATTAAAATCCTTGACATGATCATTTGCAAAAGCCTCCTTGTATTTCTCATTCTGGGACCTCCTTGACAGAGTACCAATGGCCTTTCTATAAATACTGCCACAGAGAGGATGGAGACTAGCAATGGCCGGGCCAGTACTGTAAGGGATTTTCTTCCGAAGAAGAGAGGCGAAAAGGATCAGAGGACCAATATGCGGCGTGGTAAGTGTCCATGGTTCTTTTTAATACGCAATGTACACTTGAACAACTGACTACAAAAAACAAGAAATGTGAAAACCCGAAACAGTCCTATCTGGTGCAGACACAGAGACAGGAACAATCACCCACAAACACAGGCTACCTAAGTATGATTCTCAATCAGAGACAACTAATGAAACCTGCCTCTGATTGAGAACCATACTTGGCCGAAACATAGAAATACCCAAAATATAGAACAAACAAACACAGACTGCCCACCCAACTCACGCCCTGACCATACTACATAAAGACAAAACAAAGGAAATAAAGGTCAGAACGTGACAGCTACCTACAGTATATGTTATTTATTGCTATCTGGATATTATAGAGCAATCTGCAGGGAGGTGCAGATTACAATGCATTAGAGACTTTAAATAGAGCTCAGATTAACAGATCTGGTGACAAATACTGCTAAATTACTTTAAGCATTACACAAATATAACCTCTCCTACAACAAGGATAGGGTTAGTAACACTTATGCTAATGAGTGATGAGTGATCTACTGCTGCCAATAACTTGCCAACTCCTACTTATTTAAGAGCAAATTGATAAGTAAAGTAATTGATGAAATTATCAATTAATATAGAATTGACATCCTAGCAGCACTCACTCGTAGCACGTGCTCCAGCAGGTATATCTCACGAGTCACCCCCAAAGCCAATTCCTCCTTTGGTCGCCTTTCCTTCTGGTTCTCTGCTGCCAGTGACTGGAACAAACTGCAAAAAATCACTGAAGCTGGAGACTCATATCTCCCTCACTAGCTTTAAGCACCAGCTGTCAGAGCAGCTCACAGGTCCTCACACTGCACCTGTACATAGCCCATCTGTAAACAGCTCATCCAACTACCTCATCCCCATACTGGTATTTATTTATTTATTTATCCTGCTCCTTTGCACCCCAGTGTCTCTACTTGCACATTCATCTTCTGCACATCTACCATTCCAGTGTTTAATTGCTATATTGTAATTACTTCGCCACCATGGCCTATTTATTGCCTTAACTCCCTTATCTTACCTCATTTGCACTCACTGTATAGAGACTTTTTGTTGTATTTTTTTCTACTGTATTATTGATTGCTGTGTTTCTTCCATGTGTTACTCTGTGTTGTTGTATGTGTCAAACTGCTATGCTTTGTCTTGGCCAGGTCGCAGTTGCAAATGAGAACTTGTTCTCAACTAGCCTACCTGGTTAAATAAAGAAAAAATAAATAGATACAATTTCTACACCAACTGAGTCCATTGGAGCAGAGACGCTCTTTCTCTGTTACTAAGAATAAGCAGAAATCTAGTCCATATATACCCAATGTACAGTCTACTTCCAAAAGATTGCATAACAGTCTCCTGCCTGGACAGTGAGCTCAAAAGCCTGTGGATATCTTTGTGAGCGATATCTTCTCAGAAACAACAGCCAGGGGAGAGCAGCAGCCCACTGCTAGACTGGACCAGCCATCTAGTTAGAGTGGTTCTATATGTTCTCTAAATAGGGCCACTCTATATAGGATGAGACCCTGTTTAGAGGCAGCTCTGCCCGTCCCCTGGGAGGCTGTTAGGTAATAAGAGAGGCGGTGTTGGCATACCCCCTACAACAATCAATAGTGAAGGATTCCCTGGCCAGCCCTCTGTGTGGAAGGGAAAGCCAAGAAGTAAACCGTTTCCCAAGCCTCTCCCTGGATTTGTCCAGAGCAAATCAAAGACTTTGGCACTGCTCCAAGACACAACACCTCGGAAGAATCCAATACAAACTCATAAAAGCACTGAGGGGCCCAGGGAATCTCACTCTGCCTGTGGGAGCCGGGGTGTGAATGTGTCCTTGGGATAAGAGGGAAGGCTCTGTCCCTGCTTTGACTCCTCTACTTTGACTCACTCTACCGCCGAAACCTAATGGAAAACTCGCCAATGGCTCAATTATGTTACAAACTGTCTGAGCTTCACAGTATATCTTTGGTGCAGAAATATGATGTACAGAACAACTAAATGCACAACAAAGCATTGCTCTCTCCTCCTCATTTTAAATGAACACTTTGAAGCTAACATTTTGGATAAAATGATAAATAATTTCCAATGTACCGTATTAACACACCCATGGTTGTCATCAAAGAACATTATGAAAATGAATGAATCTGTCTGAAAACCATAGAGATGGACAGCATTTGTCTACATACAGTACATCATGGTTCCCACATGCATGATTCACCACGATGTACTGTTTAAAGTGTGTTGTAAACGGGGATTAACACTGGAATGTCTCGTTCTTCAAGGGGCCAGGAAAAGGACTAGATGAAACTAGGTTTGCGGGGGCGGAGCTAGCATGTTGGATTGAACGGTTGTGCGTGAGAGGCTCCTGCAACTTTTTTGCGAAATAATCTAATTTAACCTACTTTATGGCACTTTTTACAACAAACGTTTCTTTCTAATACAAGATTGTAACTTTTTATATGAAAATGCCGAGTAATAAGCGACCAAAGGACAATAAATCCACAGCGGAGGCCTACTCCCCACTAAACAACGAGACAGACATGGCGGGAGGCACTTGCAACAACGTGACACTTACAGAACTTACCCGGGCTTTGGGGGAGCTACGTGTTGCTATAGCTGAGGATCTTAAGGCTACTATTGCTGAACTGGACACCAAAATCGAGAGCATCATTCGATCGGTCGCTTCGCATGGCCAGAGTATTGTGGACCTTGAGAAAGCTTCTGAATTCAACGCTGGTAGGATCGACGAGTTAGAGAAGCTATGCACGTCATTGCAGGATAGTGTGCAGAGGCTTTCTGTGAAAGTGGTAGACCTGGAGGGCCGATCCAGACGTAATAACTTTCGCGTTGTTGGTCTGGCAGAAGGGGTAGAGGCGGGCTCTCGCCCCACCGACTTCTTCGCCAAGCTATTGAAGGATGCAATGGGATCGGATGTTTTGGATTCGGATCCCCACCTGGACCGTGCACATTGCTCCCTTGACCCAGTGCCTGGACCGGGCCAACGTCCTCGCCCAGTAATCATCTGTTGTCACAGTTTCAAGACCAAGGATCTTATCCTGCGTGAAGCTCGAATGAGGGACAACCTGTCACATAAAGGGCATCCATTCCGTGTATATGAGGATTATACTCCCGATGTGGCAAAGCATCGCGCCGACTACAGAGATGTCATGACCAAACTCTACAAACTCCATCTTCGCCCAGCCTTACTCTTCCCTGCAAGACTAAGAATTACCCCGCCTTCCGGTGAGAAGATTTGGCTCTCCTCGGTTTTGGACGCAGAGAAGTTTATCCGGGAATATACATCAATCCCCAGTACAGGTTAGAGTGCCTTGTCATTGCGTGTTAGGGTCTGCTCATGGACTCGAATCCATACTATACCATATTGGGTGAAACCGTATTAAACGGGCTCAACAAGGGCTACCGAACATGTAAGACGCTGAGCCGACCAATGGAGGGCGGTCAGAGCTCTCATTTCATGTTAAATTCACTTTCATCCCGGCTGTGCTCAGAGCGATGCATATTTTTACTTCCAGGTTTGATCACTGACACTTTCGGATGGATATACTTATATTCCCCCACTTTTGTTTTGTTTCGTTATTTATTTTACAATCCTTACATTATTCTTACTACCATACCATTTATTTATTGCTTGCAGGGGACTGGGGGTGATGGTTGGGAAGGGGCAGACGCAGACACCTGGTAAGCAAGTTGATGTTTTGTGCCATTCTGCCTTTGTCTATCCGTGGGCCGCTCTCCCGATTAGAGCCCCACCAGCCCTCTTTAGTGCTTATGGCTGTGTAGGTGTGCGTACATATAATTACTATTTGTACTTTATTACTATTTTCTCTTAGCATTTTAGTATTATGTATGTGTATATTTTAAATCAGTGTAGATTGTTATACTGGGGTATGAATCTTTGTATGTGTATATGTGCATATGGATGTATATACATATTCTTTAAATATATATTTTTATATACGATTTTTTTGTGTGGGTATGTATGTAGGTATGTATGTATGTGTGTGTATGTGTATGTATATATGTATGTATGTGTATGCATGTGTGTATGTGTATATATATGTATATATATATATCTTTTTTTTTTCTTTTTTTTTTAAATAGGGGGAACGTTTAATTTAGCAAATCCTTGTTCCGATCTCAAGACCCACAGTATGTAAAGGTACGGCTGACTATGTTGGTTGCGGATGGTTTATTTTTGGACCGGCAGTGCTTAGCAATATAATCTTGAGGCTATATCTTGCTTATCTCAGGGATTGACCCAGGATGACGCTTAAATGCGCAATATGTTTAAGTTGCAACTTATTCTGTTTAGGTTTATTAGATGCTAACTGAACACTTTATTTGCGAGAGCCTCCTCAGTTCATATGTTAGTAGCAGTTTTAGGATAGTGAGAGGTGAACGCATAGTTGGGATTTTATTTTTGTTTTACCTCTTGTTCGAGGTCGCGCCGTGCTTTTTTGGCATCGGTTTATTATTTATTTATTATTTATTATTTTTATTTTTCCTTTTGTTTTTCTCCTGTTTGTGCATGCCTGTTAAATATGGGTTGATGGGGGGGGTAAGTGTTGGGGAAATTAGGGGGACAGGGTGGGAAGTAAAGGTGCTTGCAGGGGGGGAGGGGTGGGTTGGATACTGCTCAGGTGTAGGTGCTACATATGCTGATCGTGATGGTTTGGTGCGTTTTCTTAACTTTTTATCAAGTTACATGGTATGCAGGCCACCATAGGAACTACAAACGAGAGGAGGGCGGGGCTTACATTCACTTCCTGGAATGTCAAGGGTTTAAACGAACCAATTAAGAGGGGCAAGGTCCTAGCCCACCTGAAAGCACTCTCGTCTGATATTATATTTTTGCAAGAAACCCATCTGAAGAATAACTCTCATAGCAGACTTAAGTGTAGGTGGGTGGGGCAAGTGTATCACTCTAACTTCTCTGCCAAAACGAGAGGCACAGCGATTCTGGTACAGAAAGGAATTCCCTTTCTACATAAAACCACCCTTGCGGATAAAGAGGGTCGGTATGTGATCGTGATAGGAGAAATCCACTCCACCTCAGTAACTCTACTAAATATCTATGGGCCAAACATTGATAACCCCTCTTTTTTCAAAAGAGTCCTTGCGATGATTCCAGATATCTCCCATACTAACCTAGTCATTGGAGGGGACCTTAACTGTGTGCTAGACCAGTATTTGGATAGACCCTCTACCAGGCGAACCCCTACCTCATATTCAAGCGAATTCTTGATTACCTACATAAAAAATGTGAACTTATTTGATATATGGAGGATCGCTAACCCTACGGGTAGGGAATACTCATACATTTTTCTTAGATACCAACGACAACACAGAGACCTCCCCAGCATTATTGTGGGAAACACTGAAGGCTTATCTGAGAGGCTGTATCATCTCCTTTCAGGCTGCCAGGAGTAGGCGAAACAGAGGAAAACTGGAAGAACTGGAGGGACAAATTCACTTACTGGATAGGGAGAATGCTAGCCACCCATCTATGGAGAAACATCAAAAGATTACCTCTTTAAAATTTGAATATAATCAGATTCTCTCAGCTAAAATTGCTAAATCTTTTCTCTATGCCAAGCAAAAATATTTTGAGTTTGGTGACAAACCACACAAATTACTTGCCGGACAACTTCGAAAAAATGTGAGTGACCGAATGATTCACAAAGTTAAATTTGCATCTGGGGAATTACTCTCTTCCCCCAAAGACATCAATGACAGATTCCGGCAGTTTTATGAGACTCTATATACATCTAAAGCGGATCCCAACCCCTTAATTATGCAAACATTTTTGGAGGACTGTAATCTGCCCGGAACCAGGAAGATTCTAACTTCCTGAATAAGGAAATATCTCTTGATGAAATTCGAGAAACAATTAAATCTCTAAAGATTGGCAAGACCCCAGGCCCAGATGGATACCCTGGTGAATTCTATAAGACATTCAGCAACATGCTCTCTCCCTACCTGCACAAAATGTTGGTTCAGGCCAATGAGGATGGAGCTCTCCCTTCTACTTTGGACAAAGCGTTCATTACAGTTATACATAAGAAGGGTAAAGATCCAGAAGAGGTAGGGTCATACAGACCAATATCTCTCCTTAATACAGACCAAAAGATTTTAGCAAAAACTCTGGCTAACAGGCTTAGCACTTTAATTGGCAAATTGGTCCACTCGGATCAGACCGGCTTTATCCCTAACAGAAACCCATTCTTCAATCTCAGGCGCCTCTTCAATATTATGTATTCTCAGAGGTTACCCAACATGGACCTTGCCGTCATATCTCTTGACGCCGAAAAAGGCTTTTGACCAAGTTGAGTGGCCCTATCTATTCAAGGTCCTACAGAAATGTAATATTGGAGATGAGTTCATAAATTGGATCCAGCTTTTATATAGGAACCCCTGTGCCAGAATACTAACCAATCATTGTCGCCCCGATTTAACCTTAACAGGGGGACAAGGCAGGGTTGTGCGCTGTCGCCTATGCTCTTTGCCCTAATTATCGAACCCCTCGCTCAGACGATTAGATCTCATACAGCAATAGACAGCTATAATACTAAAGATACTCTAAATAAGATTTCCCTATACGCAGATGACATCCTCCTCTATGTAACAGAACCCCAGGCTAGTATCCCAGCTATTCTTGATGTGATCAATTTGTTTGGTACCTTCTCGGGATACAGAATTAATTGGAACAAGAGTGAATTAATGCCCATACGGTCGCAAAACACCTCCTGGCTAGAACATCTCCCATTTAAGTTATCTTCAGAAAAATGTACCTACCTAGGAATTGTAGTTACCAAACAATACTCCTTACTATTTAAAGAGAATTTCCCCTCTCTGATACAAAAACTCAAAGCAAACATACTATTTTGGAGAACTCTCCCAATTTCTCTCCTCGGAAGAATTAATGCCATTAAAATGGTCTTCCTCCCACAACTGCTCTACCTATATCAGAACGTCCCAGTATTCATACCTAAATCCTCTCATAAACAACTGGACTCAATTATCAATCCTTTCATCTGGGATTATAAAACACACAGGATAGGTAAAAAACACCTCTGTAAATCCAAGATGGAAGGACTGTCTCTCCCAAATTTTATATTTTATTACTGGGCCGCTAACCTCTGCGTGTCACGCCTTGGTCTTAGTATTTTGTGTTTTCGTTTATTAGTTGGTTAGGCCAGGGTGTGACATGGGTTTATGTTGTTGTATTTCATAGTGGGGTTTTGTAGTATTTGGGATTGCGGCTGAGTAGGGGTGTTGTATAGGCTTGGCTGCCTGAGGCGGTTCTCAATCAGAGTCAGGTGATTCTCGTTGTCTGATTGGGAACCGTATTTAGGTAGCCAGGGTTTCACTTTGTATTTCGTGGGTGATTGTTCCTGTCTCTGTGTTAGTGTTCACCAGAGAGGCTGTATAGGTTTTTTCACGTTCCGTTTGTTGTTTTTTGTATTTATAAGTTATTTTGTGTATCGTCATTTGTTCCATTAAAAACATGAGTAACCAACACGCTGCATTTCGGTCCGACTCTCTTTCGACAAACAAAGAACTCCGTTGCACTGCGTTGTTACGTTTCTGCTGGATGACGCACTTCCGTCATCCAGCTGGCTTAGTATGGAGCGTGAGGAGTGTCACCCCTTCTCTATTGGCGCTGTGATTTTGTCACCTGTCAATCTGGAGATGTCACTTTATTGTAACAATCCTATTATACATAGCACAGTCCGAATCTGGAAGCAAATTAAAGTCCACTTTGAGCTTAGACCAATGTCATTCATGCTCCCTGTCGCCAAGAATCCCTCCTTTGCCCCTTCTAACCTTGATAACACATTTGAGCGATGGTGAGAGCTGGGGATAAGTACCATAGGGGATTTATACATAGAAGGGACCTTTGCTTCCTTTGAGTTGCTGAGGGAAACTTATAATCTTCCCAGAAGTATTTTTTTCAGATACCTACAAATTAGAGACTACGTTAGAAAACACCTCCCAACATTTGGGAATGCTAAACCTTCCATGTTTGACGGATGCATAAAATATGCCCCACCTCAGATAAACTGATATCGAGTCTATATGATGCTTTTCAATCTGTTAGCACACCTTCTACAGATGCCATCAAGGCAAAATGGGAGGAAGAACTAGGGACTGACATTTCTGTGGCAGACTGGGAAGAGAGCTTGGAGTATATCCACACATGCTCCATTAATTCCAGACATCGTCTCATACAATTCAAGGTTTTACACAGATTACACTATTCCAAAAACTAAACTGCATAGGATATTTCCTGATACATCCCCTACATGTGATAAATGTCAGGCTGCGCAGGGTACACTACTCCACTGCTTTGCCCTATGCTCTAGCTTGCATGGTTATTGGTGTGGAATTTTTTGGATCATCTCTGAAGTTTTGGAGACTTCAATAGATCCAGACCCGCTTCGGATAATCCTGGGAGTATCTGAGTCCCTAAACGGATTAACCAACCCCCAAAAACAACTAATCTCGTACGGTCTCATTTCGGCAAAAAAACTCATCTTGTTGTTTTGGAAAAGGAGGGAAGCGCCCTCTACCAAATTATGGCTCAGTGAATTGGCAAACACTGTACACTTAGAAAGATTTAGATATATTCTGAACAATAAATTATCAACATTTGATCAAATCTGGCAGCCTTTCCTCTCCTACTTGGACGGGTCTGCGCTGTGAATTTGTACTTATTAACGCACTCTCAACTGTAATATTTTAATCTACCTTTGGGCAGCATGTGCTGGCCCTGCCACCCGAGCAGTTGGGGGGGGGGGGGGATAAGTGGGGGATAGGGGGGACATCTTCCCTCGTTCTTTCTACATGTCCTTGTTTTGTATGTCGTGTTTTGTATTATTTGTTTTGCACCCAGAACTCTGGGTCTTGTTGTTCCTGAATGCTCTTTTATGTTTAGATAAGAATTGTATACCTGTCTTGTATACCTATACACCATTCTTGTGTGTGTCTAATAAAAAATATTTGAAACAGAAACTAGGTTTGCATGATGGGAACGCTGTTGTGGAATCTGCCTTGACAGGAGGCACTGGCACACGGACACACACTAGCCTACATAACATGATCCGTGGATCAGAGAAAGTAGATATCCCCACATTGCCTTGGTTATAAGTGCAGAGTCAGATAAGCTCAGAATCATGATAAACACTTTCACAGCAAACATTTCTGAATAGTTCAATGAATATGACCCACTGCCATTTGACCGCTGGTTTACACAGCAGCTGATCTCTCATATGGTACGAATACAATATCACTCTTTTTTGGGTTCATTTACATTCCCAAGTTCCCCACTTAGCACATATTCAGTCAGCGTAACTTGACATAAATCATAAATGGTTCATAGAAAGTGTGAAACGTGGAAACCACCACAACATTCTGCTCTTTAAAACGGGTTCCCTTTTTTTAACCATCTGTACCCAACCCACAGCTCAACTCCCTTCTGTTCCCATGTACACAACACTGTGCAGAAGCACTCAGCAACAATGAGTTACAATGCCACCGCTCGCAGCTCAAATTGTGTCTGAAATTGCAGCTGGGGTTGTGACTGTATGACTAATGGGCTGGCAGGTTGAACAAGACATTACTGGTAATTGGGCGAGGGGCTGGTGAGTACCTGGAACATGTCCTCTAGTGGCCCAGCCTCGGGTCTGAGTTACTGACCAACGCCGCTGCTCAGTGGCTCACTGGAGAAAAAACCAGAGGCAAGGGCAGCCTTATGAACAATCTATTAAGGAGTGAGGCAAGGCAGAGGCAGCCTTATGAACGATCTATTAAGGAGTGAGGTGAGGCAGAGGCAGCCTTATGAACAATCTATTAAGGAGTGAGGTGAGGCAGAGGCAACCTTATGAAAGAACTATTAAGGAGTGAGGCGAGGCAGAGGCAGCCTTATGAACAATCTATTAAGGAGTGAGGTGAGGCAGAGGCAGCCTTATGAACAATCTATTAAGGAGTGAGGTGAGGCAGAGGCAACCTTATGAAAGAACTATTAAGGAGTGAGGCGAGGCAGAGGCAGCCTTATGAACAATCTATTAAGGAGTGAGGTGAGGCAGAGGCAGCCTTATGAACAATCTATTAAGGAGTGAGGTGAGGCAGAGGCAGCCTTATGAACAAAATATTAAGGAGTGAAGCAAGGCAGAGGCAGCCTTATGAAAGAACTATTAAGGAGTGAGGCGAGGCAGAGGCAGCCTTATGAACAATCTATTAAGGAGTGAGGTGAGGCAGAGGCAGCCTTATGAACAATCTATTAAGGAGTGAAGCAAGGCAGAGGCAGCCTTATGAACGATCTATTAAGGAGTGAGGCAAGGCAGAGGCAGCCTTATGAACGATCTATTAAGGAGTGAGGTGAGGCAGAGGCAGCCTTATGAACAATCTATTAAGGAGTGAAGCAAGGCAGAGGCAGCCTTATGAACGATCTATTAAGGAGTGAGGCAAGGCAGAGGCAGCCTTATGAACAATGTATTAAGGAGTGAGGTGAGGCAGCCTTATGAACAATCTATTAAGGAGTGAGGTGAGGAAGAGGCAGCCTTATGAACAATGTATTAAGGAGTGAGGTGAGGCAGCCTTATGAACAATCTATTAAGGAGTGAGGCGAGGCAGAGGCAGCCTTATGAACAATCTATTAAGGAGTGAGGCAGAGGTAGCCTTATGAACAATCTATTAAGGAGTGAGGCGAGGCAGACTTATGAACAATCTATTAAGGAGTGAGGCGAGGCAGAGGCAGCCTTATGAACAATCTATTAAGGAGTGAGGTGAGGCAGAGGCAGCCTTATGAAAAATCTATTAAGGAGTAAAGCAAGGCAGAGGCAGCCTTATGAACGATCTATTAAGGAGTGAGGCAAGGCAGAGGCAGCCTTATGAACGATCTATTAAGGAGTGAGGTGAGGCAGAGGCAGCCTTATGAACAATCTATTAAGGAGTGAGGCAAGGCAGAGGCAGCCTTATGAACAATGTATTAAGGAGTGAGGTGAGGCAGCCTTATGAACAATCTATTAAGGAGTGAGGTGAGGCAGAGGCAGCCTTATGAACAATGTATTAAGGAGTGAGGTGAGGCAGCCTTATCAACAATCTATTAAGGAGTGAGGCGAGGCAGAGGCAGCCTTATGAACAATCTATTAAGGAGTGAGGCAGAGGTAGCCTTATGAACAATCTATTAAGGAGTGAGGCGAGGCAGACTTATGAACAATCTATTAAGGAGTGAGGCGAGGCAGAGGCAGCCTTATGAACAGTCTATTAAGGAGTGAGGCAAGGCAGAGGCAGCCTTATGAACGATCTATTAAGGAGTGAGGCGAGGCAGAGGCAGCCTGATGAACAAACTATTAAGGAGTGAGGCAGAGGCAGCCTTATGAATGATCTATTAAGGACTGAGGCGAGGCAGAGGCAGCCTTATGAACAATCTATTAAGGAGTGAGGCGAGGCAGAGGCAACCTGATGAACAAACTATTAAGGAGTGAGGCGAGACAGAGGCAGCTTTATGAACGACCTATTAAGGAGTGAAGCGAGGCAGAGGTAGCCTTATGAACGATCTATTAAGGAGTGAGGCGAGGCAGAGGCAGCCTGATGAACAAACTATTAAGGAGTGAGGCAGAGGCAGCCTTATGAACGATCTATTAAGGACTGAAGCGAGGCAGAGGCAGCCTTATGAACAATCTATTAAGGAGTGAGGCGAGGCAGAGGCAGCCTTATGAACGATCTATTAAGGAGTGAGGCGAGGCAGAGGCAGCCTTATGAACAACCTATTAAGGAGTGAGGCGAGGCAGAGGCAGCCTTATGAACAATCTATTAAGGAGTGAGGCGAGGCAGAGGCAGCCTTATGAACAATCTATTAAGGAGTGAGGCGAGGCAGAGGCAGCCTTATGAACGATCTATTAAGGAGTGAGGCAGCCTTATGAACAATCTATTAAGGAGTGAGGCAGAGGCAGAGGCAGCCTTATGAAAGAACTATTAAGGAGTGAGGTGAGGCAGAGGCAGCCTTATGAACAATCTATTAAGGAGTGAGGCGAGGCAGAGGCAGCCTTATGAAAGAACTATTAAGGAGTGAGGTGAGGCAGAGGCAGCCTTATGAACAATCTATTAAGGAGTGAGGCGAGGCAGAGGCAGCCTTATGAAAGAACTATTAAGGAGTGAGGTGAGGCAGAGGCAGCCTTATGAACAATCTATTAAGGAGTGAGGCAGAGGTAGCCTTATGAACAATCTATTAAGGAGTGAGGCGAGGCAGAGGCAGCCTTATGAACAATCTATTAAGGAGTGAGGCGAGGCAGAGGCAGCGTTATGAACAATCTATTAAGGAGTGAGGTGAGGCAGAGGCAACCTTATGAACAAACTATTAAGGAGTGAGGCGAGGCAGAGGCAGCGTTATGAACAATCTATTAAGGAGTGAGGTGAGGCAGAGGCAGCGTTATGAACAATCTATTAAGGAGTGAGGTGAGGCAGAGGCAGCCTTATGAACAATCTATTAAGGAGTGAGGTGAGGCAGAGGCAGCGTTATGAACAATCTATTAAGGAGTGAGGCAGAGGCAGCCTTATGAACAATCTATTAAGGAGTGAGGTGAGGCAGAGGCAGCCTTATGAACAATCTATTATGGAGTGAGGCGAGGCAGCGGCAGCCTTATGAACAATCTATTAAGGAGTGAGGCAGCCTTATGAACAATCTATTAAGGAGTGAGACAGAGGCAGAGGCAGCCTTATGAAAGAACTATTAAGGAGTGAGGTGAGGCAGAGGCAGCCTTATGAACAATCTATTAAGGAGTGAGGCGAGGCAGAGGCAGCGTTATGAACAATCTATTAAGGAGTGAGGCGAGGCAGAGGCAGCCTTATGAACAATCTATTAAGGAGTGAGGCGAGGCAGAGACAGCCTTATGAACAATCTATTAAGGAGTGAGGCAGAGGTAGCCTTATGAACATTCTTTTAAGGAGTGAGGTGAGGCAGAGGCAACCTTATGAACAATCTATTAAGGAGTGAGGCGAGGCAGAGGCAGCCTTATGAACGATCTATTAAGGAGTGAGGTGAGGCAGAGGCAGCCTTATGAACAATCTATTAAGGAGTGAAGCAAGGCAGAGGCAGCCTTATGAACGATCTATTAAGGAGTGAGGCAAGGCAGAGGCAGCCTTATGAACAATGTATTAAGGAGTGAGGTGAGGCAGCCTTATGAACAATCTATTAAGGAGTGAGGTGAGGCAGAGGCAGCCTTATGAACAATGTATTAAGGAGTGAGGTGAGGCAGCCTTATGAACAATCTATTAAGGAGTGAGGCGAGGCAGAGGCAGCCTTATGAACAATCTATTAAGGAGTGAGGCAGAGGTAGCCTTATGAACAATCTATTAAGGAGTGAGGCGAGGCAGACTTATGAACAATCTATTAAGGAGTGAGGCGAGGCAGAGGCAGCCTTATGAACAGTCTATTAAGGAGTGAGGCAAGGCAGAGGCAGCCTTATGAACGATCTATTAAGGAGTGAGGCGAGGCAGAGGCAGCCTGATGAACAAACTATTAAGGAGTGAGGCAGAGGCAGCCTTATGAATGATCTATTAAGGAGTGAGGCGAGGCAGAGGCAGCCTTATGAACAATCTATTAAGGAGTGAGGCGAGGCAGAGGCAACCTGATGAACAAACTATTAAGGAGTGAGGCGAGACAGAGGCAGCTTTATGAACGATCTATTAAGGAGTGAGGCGAGGCAGAGGCAGCCTTATGAACGATCTATTAAGGAGTGAGGCGAGGCAGAGGCAGCCTGATGAACAAACTATTAAGGAGTGAGGGAGAGGCAGCCTTATGAACGATCTATTAAGGACTGAGGCGAGGCAGAGGCAGCCTTATGAACAATCTATTAAGGAGTGAGGCGAGGCAGAGGCAGCCTTATGAACGATCTATTAAGGAGTGAGGCGAGGCAGAGGCAGCCTTATGAACAACCTATTAAGGAGTGAGGCAGAGGCAGAGGCAGCCTTATGAACAATCTATTAAGGAGTGAGGCGAGGCAGAGGCAGCCTTATGAACAATCTATTAAGGAGTGAGGCGAGGCAGAGGCAGCCTTATGAACGATCTATTAAGGAGTGAGGCAGCCTTATGAACAATCTATTAAGGAGTGAGGCAGAGGCAGAGGCAGCCTTATGAAAGAACTATTAAGGAGTGAGGTGAGGCAGAGGCAGCCTTATGAACAATCTATTAAGGAGTGAGGCGAGGCAGAGGCAGCCTTATGAAAGAACTATTAAGGAGTGAGGTGAGGCAGAGGCAGCCTTATGAACAATCTATTAAGGAGTGAGGCGAGGCAGAGGCAGCCTTATGAAAGAACTATTAAGGAGTGAGGTGAGGCAGAGGCAGCCTTATGAACAATCTATTAAGGAGTGAGGCAGAGGTAGCCTTATGAACAATCTATTAAGGAGTGAGGCGAGGCAGAGGCAGCCTTATGAACAATCTATTAAGGAGTGAGGCGAGGCAGAGGCAGCGTTATGAACAATCTATTAAGGAGTGAGGTGAGGCAGAGGCAACCTTATGAACAAACTATTAAGGAGTGAGGCGAGGCAGAGGCAGCGTTATGAACAATCTATTAAGGAGTGAGGTGAGGCAGAGGCAGCGTTATGAACAATCTATTAAGGAGTGAGGTGAGGCAGAGGCAGCCTTATGAACAATCTATTAAGGAGTGAGGTGAGGCAGAGGCAGCGTTATGAACAATCTATTAAGGAGTGAGGCAGAGGCAGCCTTATGAACAATCTATTAAGGAGTGAGGTGAGGCAGAGGCAGCATTATGAACAATCTATTATGGAGTGAGGCGAGGCAGAGGCAGCCTTATGAACAATCTATTAAGGAGTGAGGCGAGGCAGAGGCAGCGTTATGAACAATCTATTAAGGAGTGAGGTGAGGCAGAGGCAACCTTATGAACAATCTATTAAGGAGTGAGGCAGAGGCAGAGGCAGCCTTATGAAAGAACTATTAAGGAGTGAGGTGAGGCAGAGGCAGCCTGGTGAACAATCTATTAAGGAGTGAGGCGAGGCAGAGGCAGCCTTATGAAAGAACTATTAAGGAGTGAGGTGAGGCAGAGGCATCCTTATGAACAATCTATTAAGGAGTGAGGTGAGGCAGAGGCAGCCTTATGAACAATCTATTAAGGAGTGAGGTGAGGAAGAGGCAACCTTATGAAAGAACTATTAAGGAGTGAGGCGAGGCAGAGGCAGCCTTATGAACAATCTATTAAGGAGTGAGGTGAGGCAGAGGCAGCCTTATGAACAATCTATTAAGGAGTGAGGTGAGGCAGAGGCAACCTTATGAAAGAACTATTAAGGAGTGAGGCGAGGCAGAGGCAGCCTTATGAACAATCTATTAAGGAGTGAGGTGAGGCAGAGGCAGCCTTTAGAACAATCTATTAAGGAGTGAGGTGAGGCAGAGGCAACCTTATGAACAAACTATTAAGGAGTGAGGCAGAGGCAGCCTTATGAAAGACCTATTAAGGAGTGAGGCGAGGCAGAGGCAGCCTTATGAACAATCTATTAAGGAGTGAGGCGAGGCAGAGGCAGCCTTATGAACAATCTATTAAGGAGTGAGGCAGAGGCAGCCTTATGAAAGAACTATTAAGGATTGAGGCGAGGCAGAGGCAGCCTTATGAACAATCTATTAAGGAGTGAGGCGAGGCAGAGGCAGCCTTATGAACAATCTATTAAGGAGTGAGGCAGAGGCAGCCTTATGAAAGAACTATTAAGGATTGAGGCGAGGCAGAGGCAGCCTTATGAACAATCTATTAAGGAGTGAGGCGAGGCAGAGGCAGCCTTATGAAAGAACTATTAAGGAGTGAGGTGAGGCAGAGGCAGCCTTATGAACAATCTATTAAGGAGTGAGGCGAGGCAGAGGCAGCCTTATGAAAGAACTATTAAGGAGTGAGGTGAGGCAGAGGCAGCCTTATGAACAATCTATTAAGGAGTGAGGCAGAGGTAGCCTTATGAACAATCTATTAAGGAGTGAGGCGAGGCAGAGGCAGCGTTATGAACAATCTATTAAGGAGTGAGGTGAGGCAGAGGCAGCGTTATGAACAATCTATTAAGGAGTGAGGTGAGGCAGAGGCAGCCTTATGAACAATCTATTAAGGAGTGAGGTGAGGCAGAGGCAGCGTTATGAACAATCTATTAAGGAGTGAGGCAGAGGCAGCCTTATGAACAATCTATTAAGGAGTGAGGTGAGGCAGAGGCAGCCTTATGAACAATCTATTATGGAGTGAGGCGAGGCAGAGGCAGCCTTATGAACAATCTATTAAGGAGTGAGGCGAGGCAGAGGCAGCGTTATGAACAATCTATTAAGGAGTGAGGTGAGGCAGAGGCAACCTTATGAACAATCTATTAAGGAGTGAGGCAGAGGCAGAGGCAGCCTTATGAAAGAACTATTAAGGAGTGAGGTGAGGCAGAGGCAGCCTGGTGAACAATCTATTAAGGAGTGAGGCGAGGCAGAGGCAGCCTTATGAAAGAACTATTAAGGAGTGAGGTGAGGCAGAGGCATCCTTATGAACAATCTATTAAGGAGTGAGGTGAGGCAGAGGCAGCCTTATGAACAATCTATTAAGGAGTGAGGTGAGGAAGAGGCAACCTTATGAAAGAACTATTAAGGAGTGAGGCGAGGCAGAGGCAGCCTTATGAACAATCTATTAAGGAGTGAGGTGAGGCAGAGGCAGCCTTATGAACAATCTATTAAGGAGTGAGGTGAGGCAGAGGCAACCTTATGAAAGAACTATTAAGGAGTGAGGCGAGGCAGAGGCAGCCTTATGAACAATCTATTAAGGAGTGAGGTGAGGCAGAGGCAGCCTTTAGAACAATCTATTAAGGAGTGAGGTGAGGCAGAGGCAACCTTATGAACAAACTATTAAGGAGTGAGGCAGAGGCAGCCTTATGAAAGACCTATTAAGGAGTGAGGCGAGGCAGAGGCAGCCTTATGAACAATCTATTAAGGAGTGAGGCGAGGCAGAGGCAGCCTTATGAACAATCTATTAAGGAGTGAGGCAGAGGCAGCCTTATGAAAGAACTATTAAGGATTGAGGCGAGGCAGAGGCAGCCTTATGAACAATCTATTAAGGAGTGAGGCGAGGCAGAGGCAGCCTTATGAACAATCTATTAAGGAGTGAGGCAGAGGTAGCCTTATGAACAATCTATTAAGGAGTGAGGCGAGGCAGAGGCAGCCTTATGAACAATCTATTAAGGAGTGAGGCACCCTTATGAACAATCTATTAAGGAGTGAGGCGAGGCAGAGGCAGCCTTATGAACAATCTATTAAGGAGTGAGGCACCCTTATGAACAATCTATTAAGGAGTGAGGCGAGGCAGAGGCAGCCTTATGAACAATCTATTAAGGAGTGAGGCGAGGCAGAGGCAGCCTTATGAACAATCTATTAAGGAGTGAGGCAGAGGTAGCCTTATGAAAAATCTATTAAGGAGTGAGGTGAGGCAGAGGCAACCTTATGAACAAACTATTAAGGAGTGAGACAGAGGCAGCCTTATGAACAATCTATTAAGGAGTGAGGTGAGGCAGAGGCAGCCTTATGAACAATCTATTAAGGAGTGAGGCGAGGCAGAGGCAGCTTTATGGACAATCTATTAAGGAGTGAGGCGAGAGAGAGGCAGCCTTATGAACAATCTTTTAAGGAGTGAGACAGAGGCAGAGGCAGCCTTATGAAAGAACTATTAAGGAGTGAGGTGAGGCAGAGGCAGCGTTATGAACAATCTATTAAGGAGTGAGGTGAGGCAGAGGCAACCTTATGAACAATCTATTAAGGAGTGAGGCAGAGGCAGAGGCAGCCTTATGAAAGAACTATTAAGGAGTGAGGTGAGGCAGAGGCAGCCTGGTGAACAATCTATTAAGGAGTGAGGCGAGGCAGAGGCAGCCTTATGAAAGAACTATTAAGGAGTGAGGTGAGGCAGAGGCATCCTTATGAACAATCTATTAAGGAGTGAGGTGAGGCAGAGGCAGCCTTATGAACAATCTATTAAGGAGTGAGGTGAGGAAGAGGCAACCTTATGAAAGAACTATTAAGGAGTGAGGCGAGGCAGAGGCAGCCTTATGAACAATCTATTAAGGAGTGAGGTGAGGCAGAGGCAGCCTTATGAACAATCTATTAAGGAGTGAGGTGAGGCAGAGGCAACCTTATGAAAGAACTATTAAGGAGTGAGGCGAGGCAGAGGCAGCCTTATGAACAATCTATTAAGGAGTGAGGTGAGGCAGAGGCAGCCTTTAGAACAATCTATTAAGGAGTGAGGTGAGGCAGAGGCAACCTTATGAACAAACTATTAAGGAGTGAGGCAGAGGCAGCCTTATGAAAGACCTATTAAGGAGTGAGGCGAGGCAGAGGCAGCCTTATGAACAATCTATTAAGGAGTGAGGCGAGGCAGAGGCAGCCTTATGAACAATCTATTAAGGAGTGAGGCAGAGGCAGCCTTATGAAAGAACTATTAAGGATTGAGGCGAGGCAGAGGCAGCCTTATGAACAATCTATTAAGGAGTGAGGCGAGGCAGAGGCAGCCTTATGAACAATCTATTAAGGAGTGAGGCAGAGGCAGCCTTATGAAAGAACTATTAAGGATTGAGGCGAGGCAGAGGCAGCCTTATGAACAATCTATTAAGGAGTGAGGCGAGGCAGAGGCAGCCTTATGAAAGAACTATTAAGGAGTGAGGTGAGGCAGAGGCAGCCTTATGAACAATCTATTAAGGAGTGAGGCGAGGCAGAGGCAGCCTTATGAAAGAACTATTAAGGAGTGAGGTGAGGCAGAGGCAGCCTTATGAACAATCTATTAAGGAGTGAGGCAGAGGTAGCCTTATGAACAATCTATTAAGGAGTGAGGCGAGGCAGAGGCAGCCTTATGAACAATCTATTAAGGAGTGAGGCGAGGCAGAGGCAGCGTTATGAACAATCTATTAAGGAGTGAGGTGAGGCAGAGGCAACCTTATGAACAAACTATTAAGGAGTGAGGCGAGGCAGAGGCAGCGTTATGAACAATCTATTAAGGAGTGAGGTGAGGCAGAGGCAGCGTTATGAACAATCTATTAAGGAGTGAGGTGAGGCAGAGGCAGCCTTATGAACAATCTATTAAGGAGTGAGGTGAGGCAGAGGCAGCGTTATGAACAATCTATTAAGGAGTGAGGCAGAGGCAGCCTTATGAACAATCTATTAAGGAGTGAGGTGAGGCAGAGGCAGCCTTATGAACAATCTATTATGGAGTGAGGCGAGGCAGAGGCAGCCTTATGAACAATCTATTAAGGAGTGAGGCGAGGCAGAGGCAGCGTTATGAACAATCTATTAAGGAGTGAGGTGAGGCAGAGGCAACCTTATGAACAATCTATTAAGGAGTGAGGCAGAGGCAGAGGCAGCCTTATGAAAGAACTATTAAGGAGTGAGGTGAGGCAGAGGCAGCCTGGTGAACAATCTATTAAGGAGTGAGGCGAGGCAGAGGCAGCCTTATGAAAGAACTATTAAGGAGTGAGGTGAGGCAGAGGCATCCTTATGAACAATCTATTAAGGAGTGAGGTGAGGCAGAGGCAGCCTTATGAACAATCTATTAAGGAGTGAGGTGAGGAAGAGGCAACCTTATGAAAGAACTATTAAGGAGTGAGGCGAGGCAGAGGCAGCCTTATGAACAATCTATTAAGGAGTGAGGTGAGGCAGAGGCAGCCTTATGAACAATCTATTAAGGAGTGAGGTGAGGCAGAGGCAACCTTATGAAAGAACTATTAAGGAGTGAGGCGAGGCAGAGGCAGCCTTATGAACAATCTATTAAGGAGTGAGGTGAGGCAGAGGCAGCCTTTAGAACAATCTATTAAGGAGTGAGGTGAGGCAGAGGCAACCTTATGAACAAACTATTAAGGAGTGAGGCAGAGGCAGCCTTATGAAAGACCGATTAAGGAGTGAGGCGAGGCAGAGGCAGCCTTATGAACAATCTATTAAGGAGTGAGGCGAGGCAGAGGCAGCCTTATGAACAATCTATTAAGGAGTGAGGCAGAGGCAGCCTTATGAAAGAACTATTAAGGATTGAGGCGAGGCAGAGGCAGCCTTATGAACAATCTATTAAGGAGTGAGGCGAGGCAGAGGCAGCCTTATGAACAATCTATTAAGGAGTGAGGCAGAGGTAGCCTTATGAACAATCTATTAAGGAGTGAGGCGAGGCAGAGGCAGCCTTATGAACAATCTATTAAGGAGTGAGGCACCCTTATGAACAATCTATTAAGGAGTGAGGCGAGGCAGAGGCAGCCTTATGAACAATCTATTAAGGAGTGAGGCACCCTTATGAACAATCTATTAAGGAGTGAGGCGAGGCAGAGGCAGCCTTATGAACAATCTATTAAGGAGTGAGGCGAGGCAGAGGCAGCCTTATGAACAATCTATTAAGGAGTGAGGCAGAGGTAGCCTTATGAAAAATCTATTAAGGAGTGAGGTGAGGCAGAGGCAACCTTATGAACAAACTATTAAGGAGTGAGACAGAGGCAGCCTTATGAACAATCTATTAAGGAGTGAGGTGAGGCAGAGGCAGCCTTATGAACAATCTATTAAGGAGTGAGGCGAGGCAGAGGCAGCTTTATGGACAATCTATTAAGGAGTGAGGCGAGAGAGAGGCAGCCTTATGAACAATCTTTTAAGGAGTGAGACAGAGGCAGAGGCAGCCTTATGAAAGAACTATTAAGGAGTGAGGTGAGGCAGAGGCAGCCTTATGAACAATCTATTAAGGAGTGAGGCGAGGCAGAGGCAGCTTTATGAACAGTCTATTAAGGAGTGAGGTGAGGCAGAGGCAGCCTTTTGAACAATCTATTAAGGAGTGAGGTGAGGCAGAGGCATCCTTATGAACAAACTATTAAGGAGTGAGGTGAGGCAGAGGCAGCATTTTGAACAATCTATTAAGGAGTGAGGTGAGGAAGAGGCAACCTGATGAACAAACTATTAAGGAGTGAGGCGAGGCAGAGGCAGCCTTATGAACGATCTATTAAGGAGTGAAGCGAGGCAGAGGCAGCCTTATGAACAATCTATTAAGGAGTGAGGCAGAGGCAGCCTTATGAATGATCTATTAAGGACTGAGGCGAGGCAGAGGCAGCCTTATGAACAATCTATTAAGGAGTGAGGCGAGGCAGAGGCAACCTGATGAACAAACTATTAAGGAGTGAGGCGAGGCAGAGGCAGCCTTATGAACGATCTATTAAGGAGTGAAGCGAGGCAGAGGCAGCCTTATGAACGATCTATTAAGGACTGAGGTGAGGCAGAGGCAGCCTTATGAACGATCTATTAAGGACTGAGGTGAGGCAGAGGCAGCCTTATGAACAATCTATTAAGGAGTGAGGTGAGGCAGAGGCAACCTTATGAAAGAACTATTAAGGAGTGAGGCGAGGCAGAGGCAGCCTTATGAACAATCTATTAAGGAGTGAGGTGAGGCAGAGGCAGCCTTATGAACAATCTATTAAGGAGTGAGGTGAGGCAGAGGCAGCCTTATGAACAATCTATTAAGGAGTGAGGTGAGGCAGAGGCAGCCTTATGAACAATCTATTAAGGAGTGAGGTGAGGCAGAGGCAACCTTATGAACAAACTATTAAGGAGTGAGGCAGAGGCAGCCTTATGAAAGAACTATTAAGGAGTGAGGCGAGGCAGAGGCAGCCTTATGAACAATCTATTAAGGAGTGAGGCGAGGCAGAGGCAGCCTTATGAACGATCTATTAAGGAGTGAAGCGAGGCAGAGGCAGCCTTATGAACAATCTATTAAGGAGTGAGGCAGAGGCAGCCTTATGAATGATCTATTAAGGACTGAGGCGAGGCAGAGGCAGCCTTATGAACAATCTATTAAGGAGTGAGGCGAGGCAGAGGCAACCTGATGAACAAACTATTAAGGAGTGAGGCGAGGCAGAGGCAGCCTTATGAACGATCTATTAAGGAGTGAAGCGAGGCAGAGGCAGCCTTATGAACGATCTATTAAGGACTGAGGCGAGGCAGAGGCAGCCTTATGAACGATCTATTAAGGACTGAGGTGAGGCAGAGGCAGCCTTATGAACAATCTATTAAGGAGTGAGGTGAGGCAGAGGCAACCTTATGAAAGAACTATTAAGGAGTGAGGCGAGGCAGAGGCAGCCTTATGAACAATCTATTAAGGAGTGAGGTGAGGCAGAGGCAGCCTTATGAACAATCTATTAAGGAGTGAGGTGAGGCAGAGGCAGCCTTATGAACAATCTATTAAGGAGTGAGGTGAGGCAGAGGCAACCTTATGAAAGAACTATTAAGGAGTGAGGCGAGGCAGAGGCAGCCTTATGAACAATCTATTAAGGAGTGAGGTGAGGCAGAGGCAGCCTTATGAACAATCTATTAAGGAGTGAGGTGAGGCAGAGGCAGCCTTATGAACAATCTATTAAGGAGTGAGGTGAGGCAGAGGCAACCTTATGAAAGAACTATTAAGGAGTGAGGCGAGGCAGAGGCAGCCTTATGAACAATCTATTAAGGAGTGAGGTGAGGCAGAGGCAGCCTTATGAACAATCTATTAAGGAGTGAGGTGAGGCAGAGGCAGCCTTATGAACAATCTATTAAGGAGTGAGGTGAGGCAGAGGCAGCCTTATGAACAATCTATTAAGGAGTGAGGTGAGGCAGAGGCAACCTTATGAACAAACTATTAAGGAGTGAGGCAGAGGCAGCCTTATGAAAGAACTATTAAGGAGTGAGGCGAGGCAGAGGCAGCCTTATGAACAATCTATTAAGGAGTGAGGCGAGGCAGAGGCAGCCTTATGAACGATCTATTAAGGAGTGAGGTGAGGCAGAGGCAGCCTTATGAACGATCTATTAAGGAGTGAAGCGAGGCAGAGGCAGCCTGATGAACAAACTATTAAGGAGTGAGGCAGAGGCAGCCTTATGAACGATCTATTAAGGACTGAGGCGAGGCAGAGGCAGCCTTATGAACAATCTATTAAGGAGTGAGGCGAGGCAGAGGCAGCCTTATGAACGATCTATTAAGGAGTGAGGTGAGGCAGAGGCAGCCTTATGAACTATCTATTAAGGAGTGAGGCAGCCTTATGAACAATCTATTAAGGAGTGAGGCAGAGGCAGAGGCAGCCTTATGAAAGAACTATTAAGGAGTGAGGTGAGGCAGAGGCAGCCTGGTGAACAATCTATTAAGGAGTGAGGCGAGGCAGAGGCAGCCTTATGAAAGAACTATTAAGGAGTGAGGTGAGGCAGAGGCAGTCTTATGAACAATCTATTAAGGAGTGAGGTGAGGCAGAGGCAGCCTTATGAACAATCTATTAAGGAGTGAGGTTAGGCAGAGGCAACCTTATGAAAGAACTATTAAGGAGTGAGGCGAGGCAGAGGCAGCCTTATGAACAATCTATTAAGGAGTGAGGTGAGGCAGAGGCAGCCTTATGAACAATCTATTAAGGAGTGAGGTGAGGCAGAGGCAACCTTATAAAAGAACTATTAAGGAGTGAGGCGAGGCAGAGGCAGCCTTATGAACAATCTATTAAGGAGTGAGGCGAGGCAGAGGCAGCCTTATGAACGATCTATTAAGGAGTGAGGCGAGGCAGAGGCAGCCTTATGAACTATCTATTAAGGAGTGAGGCAGCCTTATGAACAATCTATTAAGGAGTGAGGCAGAGGCAGAGGCAGCCTTATGAAAGAACTAATAAGGAGTGAGGTGAGGCAGAGGCAGCCTTATGAACAATCTATTAAGGAGTGAGGCGAGGCAGAGGCAGCCTTATGAAAGAACTATTAAGGAGTGAGGTGAGGCAGAGGCAGCCTTATGAACAATCTATTAAGGAGTGAGGTGAGGCAGAGGCAGCCTTATGAAAGAACTATTAAGGAGTGAGGTGAGGCAGAGGCAGCCTTATGAACAATCTATTAAGGAGTGAGGTGAGGAAGAGGCAGCCTTATGAACAATCTATTAAGGAGTGAGGTGAGGCAGAGGCAACCTTATGAAAGAACTATTAAGGAGTGAGGCGAGGCAGGGGCAGCCTTATGAACAATCTATTAAGGAGTGAGGTGAGGCAGAGGCAGCCTTATGAACAATCTATTAAGGAGTGAGGTGAGGCAGAGGCAGCCTTATGAACAATCTATTAAGGAGTGAGGTGAGGCAGAGGCAGCCTTATGAACAATCTATTAAGGAGTGAGGTGAGGCAGAGGCAACCTTATGAACAAACTATTAAGGAGTGAGGCAGAGGCAGCCTTATGAAAGAACTATTAAGGAGTGAGGCGAGGCAGAGGCAGCCTTATGAACAATCTATTAAGGAGTGAGGCGAGGCAGAGGCAGCCTTATGAACAATCTATTAAGGAGTGAGGCAGAGGCAGCCTTATGAAAGAACTATTAAGGATTGAGGCGAGGCAGAGGCAGCCTTATGAACAATCTATTAAGGAGTGAGGCGAGGCAGAGGCAGCCTTATGAACAATCTATTAAGGAGTGAGGCAGAGGTAGCCTTATGAACGATCTATTAAGGAGTGAGGTGAGGCAGAGGCAGCCTTATGAACAATCTATTAAGGAGTGAGGTGAGGCAGAGGCAACCTTATGAACAAACTATTAAGGAGTGAGGCAGAGGCAGCCTTATGAACAATCTATTAAGGAGTGAGGTGAGGCAGAGGCAGCGTTATGAACAATCTATTAAGGAGTGAGGCAGAGGCAGCCTTATGAACGATCTATTAAGGAGTGAGGCGAGGCAGAGGCAGCCTGATGAACAAACTATTAAGGAGTGAGGCAGAGGCAGCCTTATGAACGATCTATTAAGGACTGAGGCGAGGCAGAGGCAGCCTTATGAACAATCTATTAAGGAGTGAGGCGAGGCAGAGGCAGCCTTATGAACGATCTATTAAGGAGTGAGGTGAGGCAGAGGCAGCCTTATGAACAATCTATTAAGGAGTGAGGCGAGGCAGAGGCAGCCTTATGAACGATCTATTAAGGAGTGAGGTGAGGCAGAGGCAGCCTTATGAACAAACTATTAAGGAGTGAGGCGAGGCAGAGGCAGCCTTATGAACAATCTATTAACGAGTGAAGCAAGGCAGAGGCAGCCTTATGAACGATCTATTAAGGAGTGAGGCAAGGCAGAGGCAGCCTTATGGACGATCTATTAAGGAGTGAGGTGAGGCAGAGGCAGCCTTATGAACAATCTATTAAGGAGTGAGGCGAGGCAGAGGCAGCCTTATGAAAGAACTATTAAGGAGTGAGGTGAGGCAGAGGCAGCCTTATGAACAATCTATTAAGGAGTGAGGCAGAGGTAGCCTTATGAACAATCTATTAAGGAGTGAGGCGAGGCAGAGGCAGCCTTATGAACAATCTATTAAGGAGTGAGGCGATGCAGAGGCAGCGTTATGAACAATCTATTAAGGAGTGAGGTGAGGCAGAGGCAACCTTATGAACAAACTATTAAGGAGTGAGGCGAGGCAGAGGCAGCGTTATGAACAATCTATTAAGGAGTGAGGTGAGGCAGAGGCAGCGTTATGAACAATCTATTAAGGAGTGAGGTGAGGCAGAGGCAGCCTTATGAACAATCTATTAAGGAGTGAGGTGAGGCAGAGGCAGCGTTATGAACAATCCATTAAGGAGTGAGGCAGAGGCAGCCTTATGAACAATCTATTAAGGAGTGAGGTGAGGCAGAGGCAGCCTTATGAACAATCTATTATGGAGTGAGGCGAGGCAGAGGCAGCCTTATGAACAATCTATTAAGGAGTGAGGCAGCCTTATGAACAATCTATTAAGGAGTGAGACAGAGGCAGAGGCAGCCTTATGAAAGAACTATTAAGGAGTGAGGTGAGGCAGAGGCAGCCTTATGAACAATCTATTAAGGAGTGAGGCGAGGCAGAGGCAGCGTTATGAACAATCTATTAAGGAGTGAGGCGAGGCAGAGGCAGCCTTATGAACAATCTATTAAGGAGTGAGGCGAGGCAGAGACAGCCTTATGAACAATCTATTAAGGAGTGAGGCAGAGGTAGCCTTATGAACATTCTTTTAAGGAGTGAGGTGAGGCAGAGGCAACCTTATGAACAATCTATTAAGGAGTGAGGCGAGGCAGACTTATGAACAATCTATTAAGGAGTGAGGCGAGGCAGAGGCAGCCTTATGAACAATCTATTAAGGAGTGAGGTGAGGCAGAGGCAGCCTTATGAACAATCTATTAAGGAGTGAAGCAAGGCAGAGGCAGCCTTATGAACGATCTATTAAGGAGTGAGGCAAGGCAGAGGCAGCCTTATGAACAATGTATTAAGGAGTGAGGTGAGGCAGCCTTATGAACAATCTATTAAGGAGTGAGGTGAGGCAGAGGCAGCCTTATGAACAATGTATTAAGGAGTGAGGTGAGGCAGCCTTATGAACAATCTATTAAGGAGTGAGGCGAGGCAGAGGCAGCCTTATGAACAATCTATTAAGGAGTGAGGCAGAGGTAGCCTTATGAACAATCTATTAAGGAGTGAGGCGAGGCAGACTTATGAACAATCTATTAAGGAGTGAGGCGAGGCAGAGGCAGCCTTATGAACAATCTATTAAGGAGTGAGGTGAGGCAGAGGCAACCTTATGAACAAACTATTAAGGAGTGAGGCGAGGCAGAGGCAGCGTTATGAACAATCTATTAAGGAGTGAGGTGAGGCAGAGGCAGCGTTATGAACAATCTATTAAGGAGTGAGGTGAGGCAGAGGCAGCCTTATGAACAATCTATTAAGGAGTGAGGTGAGGCAGAGGCAGCGTTATGAACAATCTATTAAGGAGTGAGGCAGAGGCAGCCTTATGAACAATCTATTAAGGAGTGAGGTGAGGCAGAGGCAGCCTTATGAACAATCTATTATGGAGTGAGGCGAGGCAGAGGCAGCCTTATGAACAATCTATTAAGGAGTGAGGCAGCCTTATGAACAATCTATTAAGGAGTGAGACAGAGGCAGAGGCAGCCTTATGAAAGAACTATTAAGGAGTGAGGTGAGGCAGAGGCAGCCTTATGAACAATCTATTAAGGAGTGAGGCGAGGCAGAGGCAGCGTTATGAACAATCTATTAAGGAGTGAGGCGAGGCAGAGGCAGCCTTATGAACAATCTATTAAGGAGTGAGGCGAGGCAGAGACAGCCTTATGAACAATCTATTAAGGAGTGAGGCAGAGGTAGCCTTATGAACATTCTTTTAAGGAGTGAGGTGAGGCAGAGGCAACCTTATGAACAATCTATTAAGGAGTGAGGCGAGGCAGACTTATGAACAATCTATTAAGGAGTGAGGCGAGGCAGAGGCAGCCTTATGAACAATCTATTAAGGAGTGAGGTGAGGCAGAGGCAGCCTTATGAACAATCTATTAAGGAGTGAAGCAAGGCAGAGGCAGCCTTATGAACGATCTATTAAGGAGTGAGGCAAGGCAGAGGCAGCCTTATGAACGATCTATTAAGGAGTGAGGTGAGGCAGAGGCAGCCTTATGAACAATCTATTAAGGAGTGAAGCAAGGCAGAGGCAGCCTTATGAACGATCTATTAAGGAGTGAGGCAGAGGCAGCCTTATGAACAATGTATTAAGGAGTGAGGTGAGGCAGCCTTATGAACAATCTATTAAGGAGTGAGGTGAGGCAGAGGCAGCCTTATGAACAATGTATTAAGGAGTGAGGTGAGGCAGCCTTATGAACAATCTATTAAGGAGTGAGGCGAGGCAGAGGCAGCCTTATGAACAATCTATTAAGGAGTGAGGCAGAGGTAGCCTTATGAACAATCTATTAAGGAGTGAGGCGAGGCAGACTTATGAACAATCTATTAAGGAGTGAGGCGAGGCAGAGGCAGCCTTATGAACAGTCTATTAAGGAGTGAGGCAAGGCAGAGGCAGCCTTATGAACGATCTATTAAGGAGTGAGGCGAGGCAGAGGCAGCCTTATGAACTATCTATTAAGGAGTGAGGCAGCCTTATGAACAATCTATTAAGGAGTGAGGCAGAGGCAGAGGCAGCCTTATGAAAGAACTATTAAGGAGTGAGGTGAGGCAGAGGCAGCCTGGTGAACAATCTATTAAGGAGTGAGGCGAGGCAGAGGCAGCCTTATGAACAATCTATTAAGGAGTGAGGTGAGGCAGAGGCAGCCTTATGAACAATCTATTAAGGAGTGAAGCAAGGCAGAGGCAGCCTTATGAACGATCTATTAAGGAGTGAGGCAAGGCAGAGGCAGCCTTATGAACGATCTATTAAGGAGTGAGGTGAGGCAGAGGCAGCCTTATGAACAATCTATTAAGGAGTGAAGCAAGGCAGAGGCAGCCTTATGAACAATGTATTAAGGAGTGAGGTGAGGCAGCCTTATGAACAATCTATTAAGGAGTGAGGTGAGGCAGAGGCAGACTTATGAACAATGTATTAAGGAGTGAGGTGAGGCAGCCTTATGAACAATCTATTAAGGAGTGAGGCGAGGCAGAGGCAGCCTTATGAACAATCTATTAAGGAGTGAGGCAGAGGTAGCCTTCTGAACAATGTATTAAGGAGTGAGGTGAGGCAGCCTTATGAACAGTCTATTAAGGAGTGAGGCAAGGCAGAGGCAGCCTTATGAACGATCTATTAAGGAGGGAGGTGAGGCAGCCTTATGAACAGTCTATTAAGGAGTGAGGCAAGGCAGAGGCAGCCTTATGAACAATCTATTAAGGAGTGAGGCAGAGGCAGAGGCAGCCTTATGAACAATGTATTAAGGAGTGAGGTGAGGCAGCCTTATGAACAGTCTATTAAGGAGTGAGGCAAGGCAGAGGCAGCCTTATGAACAATCTATTAAGGAGTGAGGCAGAGGCAGAGGCAGCCTTATGAAAGAACTATTAAGGAGTGAGGTGAGGCAGAGGCAGCCTGGTGAACAATCTATTAAGGAGTGAGGCGAGGCAGAGGCAGCCTTATGAAAGAACTATTAAGGAGTGAGGTGAGGCAGAGGCAGTCTTATGAACAATCTATTAAGGAGTGAGGTGAGGCAGAGGCAGCCTTATGAACAATCTATTAAGGAGTGAGGTGAGGCAGAGGCAACCTTATGAAAGAACTATTAAGGAGTGAGGCGAGGCAGAGGCAGCCTTATGAACAATCTATTAAGGAGTGAGGTGAGGCAGAGGCAGCCTTATGAACAATCTATTAAGGAGTGAGGTGAGGCAGAGGCAACCTTATAAAAGAACTATTAAGGAGTGAGGCGAGGCAGAGGCAGCCTTATGAACAATCTATTAAGGAGTGAGGCGAGGCAGAGGCAGCCTTATGAACGATCTATTAAGGAGTGAGGCGAGGCAGAGGCAGCCTTATGAACTATCTATTAAGGAGTGAGGCAGCTTTATGAACAATCTATTAAGGAGTGAGGCAGAGGCAGAGGCAGCCTTATGAAAGAACTATTAAGGAGTGAGGTGAGGCAGAGGCAGCCTTATGAACAATCTATTAAGGAGTGAGGCGAGGCAGAGGCAGCCTTATGAAAGAACTATTAAGGAGTGAGGTGAGGCAGAGGCAGCCTTATGAACAATCTATTAAGGAGTGAGGTGAGGCAGAGGCAGCCTTATGAAAGAACTATTAAGGAGTGAGGTGAGGCAGAGGCAGCCTTATGAACAATCTATTAAGGAGTGAGGTGAGGCAGAGGCAGCCTTATGAACAATCTATTAAGGAGTGAGGTGAGGCAGAGGCAACCTTATGAAAGAACTATTAAGGAGTGAGGCAGGCAGGGGCAGCCTTATGAACAATCTATTAAGGAGTGAGGTGAGGCAGAGGCAGCCTTATGAACAATCTATTAAGGAGTGAGGTGAGGCAGAGGCAGCCTTATGAACAATCTATTAAGGAGTGAGGTGAGGCAGAGGCAGCCTTATGAACAATCTATTAAGGAGTGAGGTGAGGCAGAGGCAACCTTATGAACAAACTATTAAGGAGTGAGGCAGAGGCAGCCTTATGAAAGAACTATTAAGGAGTGAGGCGAGGCAGAGGCAGCCTTATGAACAATCTATTAAGGAGTGAGGCGAGGCAGAGGCAGCCTTATGAACAATCTATTAAGGAGTGAGGCAGAGGCAGCCTTATGAAAGAACTATTAAGGATTGAGGCGAGGCAGAGGCAGCCTTATGAACAATCTATTAAGGAGTGAGGCGAGGCAGAGGCAGCCTTATGAACAATCTATTAAGGAGTGAGGCAGAGGTAGCCTTATGAACAATCTATTAAGGAGTGAGGCGAGGCAGAGGCAGCCTTATGAACAATCTATTAAGGAGTGAGGTGAGGCAGAGGCAACCTTATGAACAAACTATTAAGGAGTGAGGCAGAGGCAGCCTTATGAACAATCTATTAAGGAGTGAGGTGAGGCAGAGGCAGCGTTATGAACAATCTATTAAGGAGTGAGGCAGAGGCAGCCTTATGAACGATCTATTAAGGAGTGAGGCGAGGCAGAGGCAGCCTGATGAACAATCTATTAAGGAGTGAGGCGAGGCAGAGGCAGCCTTATGAACGATCTATTAAGGAGTGAGGTGAGGCAGAGGCAGCATTATGAACAATCTATTAAGGAGTGAGGCGAGGCAGAGGCAGCCTTATGAACAATCTATTAAGGAGTGAAGCAAGGCAGAGGCAGCCTTATGAACGATCTATTAAGGAGTGAGGCAAGGCAGAGGCAGCCTTATGAACGATCTATTAAGGATTGAGGTGAGGCAGAGGCAGCCTTATGAACAATCTATTAAGGAGTGAGGCGAGGCAGAGGCAGCCTTATGAAAGAACTATTAAGGAGTGAGGTGAGGCAGAGGCAGCCTTATGAACAATCTATTAAGGAGTGAGGCAGAGGTAGCCTTATGAACAATCTATTAAGGAGTGAGGCGAGGCAGAGGCAGCCTTATGAACAATCTATTAAGGAGTGAGGCGAGGCAGAGGCAGCGTTATGAACAATCTATTAAGGAGTGAGGTGAGGCAGAGGCAACCTTATGAACAAACTATTAAGGAGTGAGGCGAGGCAGAGGCAGCGTTATGAACAATCTATTAAGGAGTGAGGTGAGGCAGAGGCAGCGTTATGAACAATCTATTAAGGAGTGAGGTGAGGCAGAGGCAGCCTTATGAACAATCTATTAAGGAGTGAGGTGAGGCAGAGGCAGCGTTATGAACAATCTATTAAGGAGTGAGGCAGAGGCAGCCTTATGAACAATCTATTAAGGAGTGAGGTGAGGCAGAGGCAGCCTTATGAACAATCTATTATGGAGTTAGGCGAGGCAGAGGCAGCCTTATGAACAATCTATTAAGGAGTGAGGCAGCCTTATGAACAATCTATTAAGGAGTGAGACAGAGGCAGAGGCAGCCTTATGAAAGAACTATTAAGGAGTGAGGTGAGGCAGAGGCAGCCTTATGAACAATCTATTAAGGAGTGAGGCGAGGCAGAGGCAGCGTTATGAACAATCTATTAAGGAGTGAGGCGAGGCAGAGGCAGCCTTATGAACAATCTATTAAGGAGTGAGGCGAGGCAGAGACAGCCTTATGAAAATTCTATTAAGGAGTGAGGCAGAGGTAGCCTTATGAACATTCTTTTAAGGAGTGAGGTGAGGCAGAGGCAACCTTATGAACAATCTATTAAGGAGTGAGGCGAGGCAGACTTATGAACAATCTATTAAGGAGTGAGGCGAGGCAGAGGCAGCCTTATGAACAATCTATTAAGGAGTGAGGTGAGGCAGAGGCAGCCTTATGAACAATCTATTAAGGAGTGAAGCAAGGCAGAGGCAGCCTTATGAACGATCTATTAAGGAGTGAGGCAAGGCAGAGGCAGCCTTATGAACGATCTATTAAGGAGTGAGGTGAGGCAGAGGCAGCCTTATGAACAATCTATGAACGATCTATTAAGGAGTGAAGCAAGGCAGAGGCAGCCTTATGAACATCTATGTGAGGCAAGGCAGAGGCAGCCTTATGAACAATGTATTAAGGAGTGAGGTGAGGCAGCCTTATGAACAATCTATTAAGGAGTGAGGTGAGGCAGAGGCAGCCTTATGAACAATGTATTAAGGAGTGAGGTGAGGCAGCCTTATGAACAATCTATTAAGGAGTGAGGCGAGGCAGAGGCAGCCTTATGAACAATCTATTAAGGAGTGAGGCAGAGGTAGCCTTATGAACAATCTATTAAGGAGTGAGGCGAGGCAGACTTATGAACAATCTATTAAGGAGAGGCGAGGCAGAGGCAGCCTTATGAACAGTCTATTAAGGAGTGAGGCAAGGCAGAGGCAGCCTTATGAACGAACTATTAAGGAGTGAGGCGAGGCAGAGGCAGCCTGATGAACAAACTATTAAGGAGTGAGGCAGAGGCAGCCTTATGAATGATCTATTAAGGACTGAGGCGAGGCAGAGGCAGCCTTATGAACAATCTATTAAGGAGTGAGGCGAGGCAGAGGCAACCTGATGAACAAACTATTAAGGAGTGAGGCGAGACAGAGGCAGCTTTATGAACGATCTATTAAGGAGTGAGGCGAGGCAGAGGCAGCCTTATGAACGATCTATTAAGGAGTGAGGCGAGGCAGAGGCAGCCTGATGAACAAACTATTAAGGAGTGAGGCAGAGGCAGCCTTATGAACGATCTATTAAGGACTGAGGCGAGGCAGAGGCAGCCTTATGAACAATCTATTAAGGAGTGAGGCGAGGCAGAGGCAGCCTTATGAACGATCTATTAAGGAGTGAGGCGAGGCAGAGGCAGCCTTATGAACAACCTATTAAGGAGTGAGGCGAGGCAGAGGCAGCCTTATGAACAATCTATTAAGGAGTGAGGCGAGGCAGAGGCAGCCTTATTAACAATCTATTAAGGAGTGAGGCGAGGCAGAGGCAGCCTTATGAACGATCTATTAAGGAGTGAGGCAGCCTTATGAACAATCTATTAAGGAGTGAGGCAGAGGCAGAGGCAGCCTTATGAAAGAACTATTACGGAGTGAGGTGAGGCAGAGGCAGCCTTATGAACAATCTATTAAGGAGTGAGGCGAGGCAGAGGCAGCCTTATGAAAGAACTATTAAGGAGTGAGGTGAGGCAGAGGCAGCCTTATGAACAATCTATTAAGGAGTGAGGCGAGGCAGAGGCAGCCTTATGAAAGAACTATTAAGGAGTGAGGTGAGGCAGAGGCAGCCTTATGAACAATCTATTAAGGAGTGAGGCAGAGGTAGCCTTATGAACAATCTATTAAGGAGTGAGGCGAGGCAGAGGCAGCCTTATGAACAATCTATTAAGGAGTGAGGCGAGGCAGAGGCAGCGTTATGAACAATCTATTAAGGAGTGAGGTGAGGCAGAGGCAACCTTATGAACAAACTATTAAGGAGTGAGGCGAGGCAGAGGCAGCGTTATGAACAATCTATTAAGGAGTGAGGTGAGGCAGAGGCAGCGTTATGAACAATCTATTAAGGAGTGAGGTGAGGCAGAGGCAGCCTTATGAACAATCTATTAAGGAGTGAGGTGAGGCAGAGGCAGCGTTATGAACAATCTATTAAGGAGTGAGGCAGAGGCAGCCTTATGAACAATCTATTAAGGAGTGAGGTGAGGCAGAGGCAGCCTTATGAACAATCTATTATGGAGTGAGGCGAGGCAGAGGCAGCCTTATGAACAATCTATTAAGGAGTGAGGCGAGGCAGAGGCAGCGTTATGAACAATCTATTAAGGAGTGAGGTGAGGCAGAGGCAACCTTATGAACAATCTATTAAGGAGTGAGGCAGAGGCAGAGGCAGCCTTATGAAAGAACTATTAAGGAGTGAGGTGAGGCAGAGGCAGCCTGGTGAACAATCTATTAAGGAGTGAGGCGAGGCAGAGGCAGCCTTATGAAAGAACTATTAAGGAGTGAGGTGAGGCAGAGGCATCCTTATGAACAATCTATTAAGGAGTGAGGTGAGGCAGAGGCAGCCTTATGAACAATCTATTAAGGAGTGAGGTGAGGAAGAGGCAACCTTATGAAAGAACTATTAAGGAGTGAGGCGAGGCAGAGGCAGCCTTATGAACAATCTATTAAGGAGTGAGGTGAGGCAGAGGCAGCCTTATGAACAATCTATTAAGGAGTGAGGTGAGGCAGAGGCAACCTTATGAAAGAACTATTAAGGAGTGAGGCGAGGCAGAGGCAGCCTTATGAACAATCTATTAAGGAGTGAGGTGAGGCAGAGGCAGCCTTTAGAACAATCTATTAAGGAGTGAGGTGAGGCAGAGGCAACCTTATGAACAAACTATTAAGGAGTGAGGCAGAGGCAGACTTATGAAAGAACTATTAAGGAGTGAGGCGAGGCAGAGGCAGCCTTATGAACGATCTATTAAGGAGTGAGGCGAGGCAGAGGCAGCCTTATGAACAATCTATTAAGGAGTGAGGCAGAGGCAGCCTTATGAAAGAACTATTAAGGATTGAGGCGAGGCAGAGGCAGCCTTATGAACAATCTATTAAGGAGTGAGGCGAGGCAGAGGCAGCCTTATGAACAATCTATTAAGGAGTGAGGCACCCTTATGAACAATCTATTAAGGAGTGAGGCGAGGCAGAGGCAGCCTTATGAACAATCTATTAAGGAGTGAGGCACCCTTATGAACAATCTATTAAGGAGTGAGGCGAGGCAGAGGCAGCCTTATGAACAATCTATTAAGGAGTGAGGCGAGGCAGAGGCAGCCTTATGAACAATCTATTAAGGAGTGAGGCAGAGGTAGCCTTATGAAAAATCTATTAAGGAGTGAGGTGAGGCAGAGGCAACCTTATGAACAAACTATTAAGGAGTGAGGCGAGAGAGAGGCAGCCTTATGAACAATCTTTTAAGGAGTGAGACAGAGGCAGAGGCAGCCTTATGAAAGAACTATTAAGGAGTGAGGTGAGGCAGAGGCAGCCTTATGAACAATCTATTAAGGAGTGAGGCGAGGCAGAGGCAGCTTTATGAACAGTCTATTAAGGAGTGAGGTGAGGCAGAGGCAGCCTTTTGAACAATCTATTAAGGAGTGAGGTGAGGCAGAGGCATCCTTATGAACAAACTATTAAGGAGTGAGGTGAGGCAGAGGCAGCCTTTTGAACAATCTATTAAGGAGTGAGGTGAGGAAGAGGCAACCTGATGAACAAACTATTAAGGAGTGAGGCGAGGCAGAGGCAGCCTTATGAACGATCTATTAAGGAGTGAAGCGAGGCAGAGGCAGCCTTATGAACAATCTATTAAGGAGTGAGGCAGAGGCAGCCTTATGAATGATCTATTAAGGACTGAGGCGAGGCAGAGGCAGCCTTATGAACAATCAATTAAGGAGTGAGGCGAGGCAGAGGCAGCCTTATGAACGATCTATTAAGGAGTGAGGTGAGGCAGAGGCAGCCTTATGAACTATCTATTAAGGAGTGAGGTGAGGAAGAGGCAGCCTTATGAACAAACTATTAAGGAGTGAGGCAGAGGCAGCCTTATGAATGATCTATTAAGGACTGAGGCGAGGCAGAGGCAGCCTTATGAACAATCTATTAAGGAGTGAGGCGAGGCAGAGGCAGCCTGATGAACAATCTATTAAGGAGTGAGGTGAGGCAGAGGCAGCCTTTTGAACAATCTATTAAGGAGTGAGGTGAGGAAGAGGCAGCCTTATGAACAAACTATTAAGGAGTGAGGCAGAGGCAGCCTTATGAATGATCTATTAAGGACTGAGGCGAGGCAGAGGCAGCCTTATGAACAATCTATTAAGGAGTGAGGCGAGGCAGAGGCAGCCTTATGAACAATCTATTAAGGAGTGAGGCGAGGCAGAGGCAGCGTTATGAACAATCTATTAAGTAGTGAGGCGAGGCAGAGGCAGCCTTATGAACGATCTATTAAGGAGTGAGGCAGCCTTATGAACAATCTATTAAGGAGTGAGGCAGAGGCAGAGGCAGCCTTATGAAAGAACTATTAAGGAGTGAGGTGAGGCAGAGGCAGCCTTATGAACAATCTATTAAGGAGTGAGGCGAGGCAGAGGCAGCCTTATGAAAGAACTATTAAGGAGTGAGGTGAGGCAGAGGCAGCCTGATGAACAATCTATTAAGGAGTGAGGCGAGGCAGAGGCAGCCTTATGAAAGAACTATTAAGGAGTGAGGTGAGGCAGAGGCAGCCTTATGAACAATCTATTAAGGAGTGAGGTGAGGCAGAGGCAGCCTTATGAACAATCTATTAAGGAGTGAGGTGAGGCAGAGGCAACCTTATGAAAGAACTATTAAGGAGTGAGGCAGAGGCAGCCTTATGAACAATCTATTAAGGAGTGAGGCGAGGCAGAGGCAGCCTTATGAACAATCTATTAAGGAGTGAGGTGAGGCAGAGGCAGCCTTATGAACAATCTATTAAGGAGTGAGGTGAGGCAGAGGCAACCTTATGAACAAACTATTAAGGAGTGAGGCAGAGGCAGCCTTATGAAAGAACTATTAAGGAGTGAGGCGAGGCAGAGGCAGCCTTATGAACAATCTATTAAGGATTGAGGCGAGGCAGAGGCAGCCTTATGAACGATCTATTAAGGAGTGAGGCGAGGCAGAGGCAGCCTTATGAACAATCTATTAAGGAGTGAGGCAGAGGTAGCCTTATGAACAATCTATTAAGGAGTGAGGCGAGGCAGAGGCAGCCTTATGAACAATCTATTAAGGAGTGAGGTGAGGCAGAGGCAGCCTTATGAACAAACTATTAAGGCGTGAGGCAGAGGCAGCTTTATGAACAATCTATTAAGGAGTGAGGTGAGGCAGAGGCAGCCTTATGAACAATCTATTAAGGAGTGAGGTGAGGCAGAGGCAACCTTATGAACAAACTATTAAGGAGTGAGGCAGAGGCAGCCTTATGAAAGAACTATTAAGGAGTGAGGCGAGGCAGAGGCAGCCTTATGAACAATCTATTAAGGAGTGAGGCGAGGCAGAGGCAGCCTTATGAACAATCTATTAAGGAGTGAGGTGAGGCAGAGGCAGCCTTATGAACAATCTATTAAGGAGTGAGGTGAGGCAGAGGCAGACTTATGAACAATCTATTAAGGAGTGAGGCAGAGTCGGCCTTATGAACAATCTATTAAGAAGTGAGGCGAGGCAGAGGCAGCCTAATGAACAATCAATTAAGGAGTGAGGTGAGGCAGTGGCAGCCTTATGAACAATCTATTAAGGAGTGAGGCGAGGAAGAGGCAGCTTTATGAACAATCTATTAAGGAGTGAGGTGAGGCAGAGGCAGCCTTTTGAACAATCTATTAAGGAGTGAGGCAGAGTCGGCCTTATGAACAATCTATTAAGAAGTGAGGCGAGGCAGAGGCAGCCTAATGAACAATCAATTAAGGAGTGAGGTGAGGCAGTGGCAGCCTTATGAACAATCTATTAAGGAGTGAGGCGAGGAAGAGGCAGCTTTATGAACAATCTATTAAGGAGTGAGGTGAGGCAGAGGCAGCCTTTTGAACAATCTATTAAGGAGTGAGGTGAGGCAGAGGCATCCTTATGAACAATCTATTAAGGAGTGAGGCGAGGCAGAGGCAGCCTTATGAACAATCTATTAAGGAGTGAGGTGAGGCAGAGGCAGCCTTTTGAACAATCTATTAAGGAGTGAGGTGAGGAAGAGGCAGCCTTATGAACAAACTATTAAGGAGTGAGGCAGAGGCAGC